>NC_067400.1:2556186-2862019 GCF_016432865.1 Antechinus flavipes | reverse complement strand
GTGGTTAATTGTAAGGAAAGATCGCTCTCGGCCGTCACTGAGGAGGTCTGGGCCCGGGTGCTGGGCAGCTAGCACACGTCACTTACTACATCCATGGGCTCGGGAGATGGAACCTCTGCTTCCCCGGTTCTCCAGGGCAATGATGCACGTGTTTAGAAGAGCCCAGTGTGGGCTCCGTGCGAACACACGCGCGTCTCACTGTCCCCCGGTCGCCGCCTCTCGGCACCACTGTGGCCCAGTTGGGACTTGTTCTCCGAGTTCGGAGGCTTCGTTCTTCCCATCACTTTGCCCGAATCTCTCCAGCCCACCTCGTTCCTTCCTTTGGCAGAGGGATGCCCACTCCCCTTCCCAGACCCTGGCTTGCTCAGCTAATGGTCAGCCCTCAAGTTGACAGTTTCTTTGGACTGCTCCTTTCCATCCTTTCCCTCATCAAAGGGCTCTTTAAGGGCAGACCCTCCACATGTGGTTTTTTTTTTTTTTTTGCTTTTTTAAACGGAGTCTTGGACCCACTTAGAAACATTGGAGCTTGGAGAGAAAGAAAGACTGAGAGTGGGGGGGAGGGAGGAACAGAACCAGATATAATGGACGGACCAAGCTCCCAAAGGTGACGAGAGCAGGGGGTCTGAGCTTGACAAAAGGGCCGGCCTCACACCTGAGACCAGAGGGAGCAAGGAGAGATTCATGGGGGAAGGAGAGGGCAGTGGTGAGGGGCTGGTCAGCAATACACTGACAAAAGAAGGCATCGGGACAAGGGAAGGCGGTGATAAGGAGCAGGCAGGGCTGGGTAGGAGTTGGGGCAGGGGCAGAGATATGGGTACATTGGTGAGAGGGCTGGGCATTGGGAAGGATCTCTTGGGATCCCAGAGATAAAGGGAGGGCAGGGAGGAAGCACGAGGGCACTGTGTGGGCTGAGGTCAAACATCTCCGTTACACCGAAGTCCCCAAGGACTAGGCAAGGGCTGGCATGGAGAAGGGCAGAGCCTAAGGGGCAGCACAGCCTCCAAAGAGATGCCCCACTTAGCACACAGTGAGCACTCAGTCGGTGCCTGACGAGTTCCAGTGAGCACTCAATCAGTGCTAAGCACTCCGTAAGTGCTTGATGATGAGTTCCACTAAGAGTAAGCACCCACTAAGTGCCTGATGATGAGTTTTAAGTAGAATAAGCACCAAGTAAGTACCTGGTGATGAGTTTTAAGTAGAGCAAACACTCAATAAGTGCTTGATGATGAGCTCCACTTAAGAGTAAGCACCCAGTAAGTACCTGGTGATGAGTTTCAAGTAGAGCAAACACTCAATAAGTACATGATGATGAGTTCTACTTAAGAGTAAGTGCCTGATGATGAGTTTTAAGTAGAGCAAAGTGCTTGATGATGAGCTCCACTTAAGAATAAGTACCTGGTGATGAGTTTTAAGTAGAGCAAACACTCAATAAGTACATGATGATGAGCTCCACTTAAGAGTAAGTACCTGGTGATGAGTTTTAAGTAGAGCAAACACTCAATAAGTACATGATGATGAGCTCTACTTAAGAGTAAGTGCCTGATGATGAGTTTTAAGTAGAGCAAAGTGCTTGATGATGAGCTCCACTTAAGAATAAGTACCTGGTGATGAGTTTTAAGTAGAGCAAACACTCAATAAGTACATGATGATGAGTTCCACTTAAGAGTAAGTACCTGGTGATGAGTTTTAAGTAGAGCAAACACTCAATAAGTACATGATGATGAGTTCCACTTAAGAGTAAGCACCCAGTAAGTGCCTGATGATGAGTTTTAAGTAGAGCAAAGTGCTTGATGATGAGCTCCACTTAAGAGTAAGTACCTGGTGATGAGTTTTAAGTAGAGCAAAGTGCTTGATGATGAGCTCCACTTAAGAGTAAGTACCTGGTGATGAGTTTTAAGTAGAGCAAACACTCAATAAGTACATGATGATGAGTTCCACTTAAGAGTAAGCACCCAGTAAGTGCCTGATGATGAGTTTTAAGTAGAGCAAAGTGCTTGATGATGAGCTCCACTTAAGAGTAAGTACCTGGTGATGAGTTTTAAGTAGAGCAAACACTCAATAAGTGCATGATGATGAGCTCCACTTAAGAGTAAGTACCTGGTGATGAGTTTTAAGTAGAGCAAAGTGCTTGATGATGAGCTCCACTTAAGAATAAGTACCTGGTGATGAGTTTTAAGTAGAGCAAACACTCAATAAGTACATGATGATGAGTTCCACTTAAGAGTAAGCACCCAGTAAGTGCCTGATGATGAGTTTTAAGTAGAGCAAAGTGCTTGATGATGAGCTCCACTTAAGAGTAAGTACCTGGTGATGAGTTTTAAGTAGAGCAAACACTCAATAAGTACATGATGATGAGTTCCACTTAAGAGTAAGCACCCAGTAAGTACCTGGTGATGAGTTTTAAGTAGAGCAAACACTCAATAAGTACATGATGATGAGTTCCACTTAAGAGTAAGCACCCAGTAAGTGCCTGATGATGAGTTTCAAGTAGAGCAAACACTCAATAAGTGCATGATGATGAGTTCTACTTAAGAGTAAGTGCCTGATGATGAGTTTTAAGTAGAGCAAAGTGCTTCATGATGAGCTCCACTTAAGAGTAAGCACCCAGTAAGTGCTTGGTGATGAGTTTTAAGTAGAGCAAACATTCAATAAGTGTATGATGATGAGTTCCACTTAAGATTAAGTACCTGGTGATGAGTTTTAAGTAGAGCAAACACTCAATAAGTACATGATGATGAGTTCTACTTAAGAGTAAGCACCCAGTAAGTGCCTGGTGATGAGTTTTAAGTAGAGCAAACACTCAATAAGTACATGATGATGAGCTCCACTTAAGAGTAAGCACCCAGTAAGTGCCTGATGATGAGTTTTAAGTAGAGCAAACACTCAATAAGTACATGATGATGAGTTCTACTTAAGAGTAAGCACCCAGTAAGTGCCTGATGATGAGTTTTAAGTAGAGCAAAGTGCTTCATGATGAGCTCCACTTAAGAGTAAGTACCTGGTGATGAGTTTTAAGTAGAGCAAACACTCAATAAGTACATGATGATGAGTTCCACTTAAGAGTAAGCACCCAGTAAGTACCTGGTGATGAGTTTTAAGTAGAGCAAACACTCAATAAGTACATGATGATGAGTTCTACTTAAGAGTAAGCACCCAGTAAGTGCCTGATGATGAGTTTTAAGTAGAGCAAACACTCAATAAGTGCATGATGATGAGCTCCACTTAAGAGTAAGCACCCAGTAAGTGCCTGATGATGAGTTTTAAGTAGAGCAAAGTGCTTCATGATGAGCTCCACTTAAGAGTAAGTACCTGGTGATGAGTTTTAAGTAGAGCAAAGTGCTTGATGATGAGCTCCACTTAAGAGTAAGTACCTGATGATGAGTTTTAAGTAGAGCAAACACTCAATAAGTACATGATGATGAGTTCCACTTAAGAGTAAGCACCCAGTAAGTGCCTGGTGATGAGTTTTAAGTAGAGCAAACACTCAATAAGTGTATGATGATGAGTTCCACTTAAGAGTAAGCACCCAGTAAGTGCCTGATGATGAGTTTTAAGTAGAGCAAAGTGCTTCATGATGAGCTCCACTTAAGAGTAAGTACCTGGTGATGAGTTTTAAGTAGAGCAAAGTGCTTGATGATGAGCTCCACTTAAGAGTAAGTACCTGATGATGAGTTTTAAGTAGAGCAAACACTCAATAAGTGTATGATGATGAGTTCCACTTAAGAGTAAGTACCTGGTGATGAGTTTTAAGTAGAGCAAACACTCAATAAGTACATGATGATGAGTTCTACTTAAGAGTAAGTGCCTGATGATGAGTTTTAAGTAGAGCAAACACTCAATAAGTACATGATGATGAGTTCCACTTAAGAGTAAGCACCCAGTAAGTGCCTGATGATGAGTTTTAAGTAGAGCAAACACTCAATAAGTGTATGATGATGAGTTCCACTTAAGAGTAAGCACCCAGTAAGTACCTGATGATGAGTTTTAAGTAGAGCAAACACTCAATAAGTACATGATGATGAGTTCTACTTAAGAATAAGCACTCAATAACTGCTTGATGATGAGTTCTACTTAAGAGTAAGCACCCACTAAGTGCCTGATGATGAGTTTTATGTAGAGCAAACACTCAGTAAGTGCTTGATGATGAGTTCTACTTAAGAGTAAGCACCCACTAAGTGCCTGATGATGAGTTTTATGTAGAGCAAACACTCAGTAAGTGCTTGATGATGAGTTCTACTTAAGAGTAAGCACTGAATAAGTGCTGGACGATAAGTTGCAGTAATCAGTAAGTGTCATATTTGAATCTGGTTCTTCCTAATTCTAGACCCAATTCTCTCCATTGAACTATCCAGCAGGTAGGAAAGGAAAACTCGAAGGGCTAAGTCATATCAAAGAAGGAAGACCAGAATTTAGTGCCCTGGTAACATTATATGTGCAGTGCCAGCCTCAGTTGATATCAGTGAAGGTGCTCCCGGGCTAGCAGAGGAGCTCAGGAGGTTTGAAAGCATCCCATTTTCCTTTACTGGATCTTTATAAAACCTTTATTGTTTAAAATAGTATTTCATGGATATATTTTCCTATATTACCTGTATTTCTGAATAAATTCTTTTTCACTCACTTCCCTTCCCATTAAGCTATTCCCTTGTAACAAAAATAAGACAGAGACAGAGACAGGGACAGAGAGATTGGAGGGACAAAGACAGATTAGATTTGGGGATCTCTAAGCACACTCCCAATTCTTGCATCCCCAACTTCTCTTTGCCCCAAGCCATAAATTGTCTTTTTGGTAAGATCTTAGAGCCAGAAATAGCAAAACCTAAGGGGGATCATTGTTCATTGGGACACTGAGTCCCACAAAGATGAATTGACTTTCCAAATCTCGACTCAGACCCAGATCCTTTGTTTCGACCTTGAGGGGCTCCTTCCACCATCCATTGCTTTCCCCCTCCTTCCAAACACCAACCAAAAGAGCATGAGGGCTGGAGCAGAGCACGTCCTAGGCACCAGGCTCTCCTCAGCCCCGAGAGCATGATTATGGTGTTCCCTGGTTTATCATTTCACATATGTGGACACAGCTGAGAGGTTAAGCTTCTTGTCCATGGTCATTTGGCTAGAAACAGGTGGGATTTGGCCACAGGTCTCAGAGCTCTTCCCAGATGTCTGCACCTGCTTGCACAGAATTGCTTGGAGATGACAGGATTGTGGAGTCGCTCTCTCTCCTCATCCAGGGCCAATTGTCTCGTCTCTCTTCTCCCCACCTATGTCAGTCTGCCAGGGACAGCACCCGTGATCACTCCATGCCTTCCTCACTTCCTGCCAGGGCCTGAAGGGTGCTGGGGATGTGTGTGGAAAGGGAACTCAGGAACCAGAATAAACCAGTCAGTCTCCCATTTCACCCAAGGCAGGAGGGTGAGCCTGAGAGTCACAAAGGATGCAGCCCATTCTCCTGGCTCCAGAAGCTCTTGGTGAGAAAGCTGAGGTGACGCAAGCTTCCTGACTTTGACCAGCTCCAGGTCTGGTGATGCAGTTCTGAGGGGGCTGACAGGGAAGCTCCCTCTCCGACAGGAAGCAGGGCTGATGGAGATGGAGCCAGTCCCCTCCTGGCCCCTGATTCATAGAACCACAAGCTTCCCTGATTCATAGAACCACAAGCTCGCCACCAGGCTCAGAATGCCCCAGGGACGTTGTTCTTACCCTGTAGAAGAAGGACCCTGAAGAAGCAGAGTACCCGTGGGCCATCCCAGCCCCTGCCACAGCAGGTCCCCCTCTCAGGAAGCTGTGGCCAGCACCTCCTTCGAAAATTCACCAGGTCCGGGCTCGGAGGTGAAGCCCCCAGCGGATAGACATTGGATGAATCCGATAAGCCCGATGACTATTTCTTTGCACCCACAAAAAGAGCCAACTCCAGCCTGAGCAGTGGCTGCACTTCCCAGGGCTGGGTCCATTGGCTTGGACAGTCTCAGCTCCCACAGGAGCCTGGGGTATACAGTGCTACTGGCCCTTGGTGGTCACAGGGAGGGAGGCAGAACAGGGAGGCTGCCTGGATGTAAATGGAGCAGGGACCTAAAGTTCTAAACCCAAAGTTGTCAAGGGGACAAAGAGGGGGTTATGAAATGTCTGGGGACAGTAGAGCAGCTCCTGCTTAGAATGCCCTCCCCTTTCCTTTCCTTTCCCTTTTCTCTTCCCCCTTCTTTTTCTCCCCTAGTCCCCTTCCCTTCTCTTCCTTCCACCATCTTCCCTCTTTTTCCTTCCTCTGACACTCTTCCTCCTCTTTCCTTTCCCTTCCCTTCTTCCTCCCCCCAATCACCCCATCCTCCCACTCTAGGAAAGTGGCTGCAGGGCGCACTGCAGAAAAGGCCTCTGGAATATTTACGAACAAGGGGAGAATACTGTTAAAGGTCAGACCATTTAGGTCGAATTTGCCAAGGGCTGGTGGGAGCTGAGGAGGGGATGTCATTAGAACCAGGTTTCCAAGGTTGCAGATGACCTGTGTGTCAGACTGAGCGTCTGGTTTCATGAGGGGAAGAGGGAGAGTTCAGGGCTGGCCAGTGCCCATGAAGATGGACCAGCCTCGGGATTTCAAGAGGAAATTCTCTTTCTCAAAGGAAGTGAATGTTTCTCCTGAATAAGCAGAAAATAATACTACAGAAGAGAAAGGCCATTTTGATTGAGCGATCGGGGGCCCTGTCTGTGGTCAGAGGTTGAGTGAGAAACACAGTTCAACAAATCCTAATTAACCCCCCTTCCCATGATACAGAGAAGAGGGAAGGGGGAAGGGTTTGGGACCTAGGTTCTCAGATACTTGAAGCCTCCCTTTGTCGTGCAGGCCTTTATGATGAGCTTCGCCTTCTTGGAACTCACAGATAGTCAGAGGAGGGAGCCTCCACAGAGGACCCAGAAAACATGTTACTTATGACTTGGGGACCCAGGAAATACCAGCTCTGCTCATTAGAATGAAAACCACAGTCTAAGAGGATGGCTGAACCACGGTCTGAGAGGATGGCTGAACCACGGTCTGATAGAATAGCTGAACCACGGTCTGATAGAATGACTGCATCACAATCTGATAGGATGGCTGAACCACAGTCTGATAGAATGACTGCATCACAATCTGATAGGATGGCTGAACCACGGTCTGAGAGGATGGCTGAACCACAGTCTGATAGAATGACTGCATCACAATCTGATAGGATGGCTGAACCACGGTCTGATGGAATGGCTGAATCACAATCTGAAAGAATGACTGAATCACAGTCTGAAAGAATGGCTGAAGCACAACCTGAAAGAATGGCAGAATCACAGTCTGATTGGATGGCTGAGCCACAGTCTGATAGAATGGCTGAACCACAGTCTGAAAGAATGGCTGAATCACAGTCTGATAGAATGGCTGAATCACAATCTGAAAGAATGACTGAATCACAGTCTGAAAGAATGGCTGAACCACAGTCTGATAGAATGGCTGAATCACAGTCTGATTGGATGGCTGAGCCACAGTCTGATAGAATGGCTGAATCACAGTTTGATGGCAGGGCTGAAGCACAATCTGAAAGAATGGCTGAATCACAGTCTGATAGAATGGCTGAATCACAATCTGAAAGAATGGCTGAATCACAGTCTGATAGAATGGCTGAATCAGTCTGATTGGATGGCTGAGCCACAGTCTGAGAGGATGGCTGAGCCACAGTCTGATAGAATGGCTGAACCACAGTCTGATAGAGTGGCTGAATCAGTCTGATTGGATGGCTGAGCCACAGTCTGAGAGGATGGCTGAACCATAGTCTGATAGAATGGCTGAATCACAGTCTGAAAGAATGGCTGAATCACAATCTGAAAGAATGGCTGAATCACAGTCTGATAGAATGGCTGAATCACAGTCTGAAAGAATGGCTGAATCACAGTCTGATGGCAGGGCTGAAGCACAACCTGAAAGAATGGCAGAATCACAGTCTGATTGGATGGCTGAGCCACAGTCTGATAGAATGGCTGAACCACAGTCTGAAAGAATGGCTGAATCACAGTCTGATAGAATGGCTGAATCACAATCTGAAAGAATGGCTGAATCACAGTCTGAAAGAATGGCTGAATCACAGTCTGATAGAATGGCTGAATCACAGTCTGATTGGATGGCTGAGCCACAGTCTGATAGAATGGCTGAATCACAGTTTGATGGCAGGGCTGAAGCACAATCTGAAAGAATGGCTGAATCACAGTCTGATAGAATGGCTGAATCACAATCTGAAAGAATGGCTGAATCACAGTCTGATAGAATGGCTGAATCAGTCTGATTGGATGGCTGAGCCACAGTCTGAGAGGATGGCTGAGCCACAGTCTGATAGAATGGCTGAACCACAGTCTGATAGAATGGCTGAATCAGTCTGATTGGATGGCTGAGCCACAGTCTGAGAGGATGGCTGAACCATAGTCTGATAGAATGGCTGAATCACAGTCTGAAAGAATGGCTGAATCACAATCTGAAAGAATGGCTGAATCACAGTCTGATAGAATGGCTGAACCACAGTCTGAAAGAATGGCTGAATCACAGTCTGATGGCAGGGCTGAAGCACAACCTGAAAGAATGGCAGAATCACAGTCTGATTGGATGGCTGAGCCACAGTCTGATAGAATGGCTGAACCACAGTCTGAAAGAATGGCTGAATCACAGTCTGATAGAATGGCTGAATCACAATCTGAAAGAATGGCTGAATCACAGTCTGATGGCAGGGCTGAAGCACAATCTGAAAGAATGGCTGAATCACAGTCTGAAAGAATGGCTGAATCACAGTCTGATAGAATGGCTGAATCACAATCTGAAAGAATGACTGAATCACAGTCTGAAAGAATGGCTGAACCACAGTCTGATAGAATGGCTGAATCACAGTCTGAGAGGATGGCTGAGCCACAGTCTGAGAGGATGGCTGAACCATAATCTGATAGAATGGCTGAAGCACAATCTGAAAGAATGGCTGAATCACAATCTGAAAGAATGGCTGAATCACAGTCTGATAGAATGGCTGAATCACAATCTGAAAGAATGGCTGAATCACAGTCTGATAGAATGGCTGAATCAGTCTGATTGGATGGCTGAGCCACGGTCTGAGAGGATGGCTGAACCATAGTCTGATAGAATGGCTGAACCACAGTCTGAGAGGATGGCTGAGCCACAGTCTGATAGAATGGCTGAACCACAGTCTGAGAGGATGGCTGAGCCACAGTCTGAGAGGATGGCTGAACCATAATCTGATAGAATGGCTGAAGCACAATCTGAAAGAATGGCTGAATCACAATCTGAAAGAATGGCTGAATCACAGTCTGATAGAATGGCTGAAGCACAATCTGAAAGAATGGCTGAATCACAATCTGAAAGAATGGCTGAATCACAGTCTGATAGAATGGCTGAATCACAGTCTGATAGAATGGCTGAATCACAGTCTGATAGAATGGCTGAATCAGTCTGATTGGATGGCTGAGCCACAATCTGATAGAATGGCTGAACCATAGTCTGATAGAATGGCTGAATCACAATCTGAAAGAATGGCTGAATCACAGTCTTATTGGATGGCTGAATCACAGTCTGATAGAATGGCTGAATCACAATCTGAAAGAATGGCTGAATCACAGTCTGATAGAATGGCTGAATCAGTCTGATTGGATGGCTGAGCCACGGTCTGAGAGGATGGCTGAACCATAATCTGATAGAATGGCTGAATCACAGTCTGAAAGAATGGCTGAATCACAGTCTGATAGAAAGGCTGAATCACAGTCTGATAGAAGGGCTGAATCACAGTCTGATTGGATGGCTGAGCCACAATCTGATAGAATGGCTGAACCACAGTCTGAGAGGATGGCTGAGCCACAGTCTGATAGAATGGCTGAACCACAGTCTGATAGAATGGCTGAATCACAATCTGAAAGAATGACTGAATCACAGTCTGATTGGATGGCTGAGCCACAATCTGATAGAATGGCTGAATCACAATCTGAAAGAATGGCTGAATCACAGTCTGATAGAATGGCTGAATCAATCTGGATGGCTGAGCCACGGTCTGAGAGGATGGCTGAACCATAGTCTGATAGAATGGCTGAATCACAATCTGAAAGAATGGCTGAATCACAGTCTGATAGAAGGGCTGAATCACAGTCTGATAGAAGGGCTGAATCACAGTCTGATTGGATGGCTGAGCCACAATCTGATAGAATGGCTGAACCACAGTCTGAGAGGATGGCTGAGCCACAGTCTGATAGAATGGCTGAACCACAGTCTGATAGAATGGCTGAATCACAATCTGAAAGAATGGCTGAATCACAGTCTTATTGGATGGCTGAATCACAGTCTGATAGAATGGCTGAATCACAATCTGAAAGAATGGCTGAATCACAGTCTGATAGAATGGCTGAATCAATCTGGATGGCTGAGCCACGGTCTGAGAGGATGGCTGAACCATAGTCTGATAGAATGGCTGAATCACAATCTGAAAGAATGGCTGAATCACAGTCTTATTGGATGGCTGAATCACAGTCTGATAGAATGGCTGAGCCACAGTCTGAGAGGATGGCTGCAGCTGTGGGAAGATGTTTAGGGGCAGTGCAAAGAGTATAGCATAGAGGAGAAGGATCCCAAGCTCAGCAACACCATTAGAATCCAGGGAGCCACAGGCCAGTCACTGCCCTGGACCGCAGTCTCCTTCTGCATATAGTAATGGGGGTGGAGGACAAAAGTGCATCCGACAATCTATTTTCCCTGCAGCATTTTACAAACGAGGAAGCTCCTACTCAGGCACAGGGTCCTCCAAGGGTAATCCATCGGGTCCCCCATCACCTCGCCCCTCTCAGACGCACTGGGCTGCTAGAAGGAGCGCCGGGCTCCCTCTCTGTCGCACTCCGGGCTCCCGCGGAATAGCGGCATCGCGGTTCCTCGCCCGCGAGCTCGTGCGGGAGGCGGCTCACACCCCGAGTCTGTTCCCACCCTGTGGGGAGTCAGCTCCACCGCCTTCTCGGCCATGGGAAGTGCTCGGATCCTCGGGCTTGGGAACGGCTTTGCGTCCCGCCGGCAGCCACTTTATTAGGAGAAACTGTCTTTTGCTTCCCAGCTCTGACCGTGCAACTTATGCCGAAGTTTTACTTCAGCAATAATCAATCAGCAAAAGTCAATCCTGATCGAAGCAAGACTCCGAGGGCCGCGCAGAGCCGGTCACCTGGTTCTCCCCGCCCGTGGCTGAGTCCGGATCTCTGTTCTCCCGTTGCCTGTTCAGCATCTCGAGCTCAGGCTCTTTGGGGGCCCCCAAACCCTTTCACTGGACCCCTTTAATGACTACAAGTCAGAGGGAGGGTTAGGAAAGGGTCAGCTCCCCCAAGCTTGGAGAGCCCGCACCCACCCCCCAGGGCACAGGGCGGCTGCCCAAGAGCTCTGGGCGCTTCCTCCCCTCACAGTGGACCTTCACCTACCCCGGAGCCCCTGTGTGGACAAGCCCTGAGGGACGTCACTGCTTTCTGTTGACTCGTGTATGTGGTTTATTTCTACCCATTTCCCTTAACTTGGATATAAAACTGTTCAAGACATAACCTTTGTGAATCGGTGTGCTTGTGAGGGGATCTGGTGGCCACCCCCGGGCGATCGAAGCTCCTCAAACGTCTAAGGAGAGAGGATGAGCCATGAGAGCCTCAGTGTCCTTGGGCCATTTGTAGCTAAAGGGAACTTCTGCTCCAAGAGTTGCATGCATGTGTGCTTCCAATGGCAAAATAGTTTCCACGTCCCCAAGAAGCCTGGCTCACTAGGATTTTGATGCCATTTCATGTCATTCCTCTAAGAAATAATCATAATAATTTCTTTTAAAAATCTATCAAAAATTAAATGCAAACAAGGAAAAAAACAAAATAGAAAAAGAAAGATTGGGGAAAAAAAGCACAGCCATGCGCCCAGCAGAACTCCAGGGAGGATGCAAATATGGAACATTAAATTTCCATTCAAGAAAGCAAGTAGAATAATAGCAGCCCCTCTGCACCCCACCTTGCCCTGTGCCTCCCTTTCCCTCCCTCTTCCTTCTTCAATTTCTCATTTCTATGGTGTCCCACGGTTTCCAAAGTTTTTCTTCACAATTAGGTTTGTTATCCCCATTTTATGTGTGAGGAAGAAAAGCAATGGAGCCCCGTGGATCAGAGCTGGCCCCAGAGCCAGGAAAACTTGGGGTTCAAGCTGTTCTGAAGACTATCTGGGGGTCTTAGTGGACCATCACTCAATATGAATCAACAATGTGATAGCCCCCCACGCCGGCCCCTGACGACAGGGCGTTATCCCGGGACAGGAAATCGCAGCCCGAGGTTCCGAGCTGCCTCCCCAGCCAGTAAAGTCCCATCTGGACTCGAGCACATCCATGCTAAGCAGGCGGCTTCAAAAGGTTCCATGGAGGCATTTATCACGCGGACTTGCTCGCTGAACAGCCCCTCCCATCATACGAATCACCCCAAAATGGGGAGGGAGAAACAGGGGGCTTCCCTCCCATTTCTCTGAGTTGGCATGGGGGCTTCCCTCCCATTTCTCTGAGCTGGCATGGGGGGGACTTCCTTCCCATTTCTCTGAGCTGGCATGGGGGGACTTCCCTCCCATTTCTCTGAGCTGGCATGGGGGCAGCTGTCTGAGCTCACCAGGCTCACTCCCCCGCTTCCTCGGCTTGGGGCCCCCTCCCCTCCAGCATGACAGAACCAGCCCCTTCTCTCCACCAAAGAGCAGCCTCTGGGACCCACCTCCCTGAGCACATCATTCTTCGGGACCTCAGGGAGCCGAGAACAGGCTGTGAGGGGCCACAGCGGGGCTCTCAAGGCATCCGTGCCCTCCGCGCACACACGCACACACACACACACACACACACATCACAAATGTGCACACATGCACACCTACAAGTGCTTGCACACACACCCCCATGGACATATGTAGGAATACAACCCTGGCGGAGACTAAGTCGGGCCCTCTGTCACCCCACCAGACCCCCCGGGGCTCCAGGGACAGCCCTTTCGACGGCCACTTCTCCCAGTCTCCTCGGGCCTCCATGCCAGCTCCCAGCCAGTCCCCGGCCCCGACCCCCACGGTCCAGATCCAAAAGGTCCTTCTTAGATGGACAAAGCGGGGGACTCTCCACAAAGGTCTCCCTTGTTTTCCCTCTCCCCTCTCACACAAACACGTGAACACACATGCACACACACAGACACACGCCTAACTGAGCCTCTGTTTGGGAGGGAATCTCCGTAGACCCTGCTCTTTCCTGCTCCTGCTTTGGAAAAACACATCAGCACAGAACATGTTCTGGATGTAGGTCGGGACAGAGAGGAGGCTGCAGAGAAAGAGAGAACTGGAAAGAAATGAGAGAAGGAGGGGAGAGGGAGGGAAGTGGAAGGGCAGGAGGGGGGATGGAAGGGAAGAAAGAAGATGAAGGTGGAGAGAGGTGGAAAGAGGAAAGAAAGAAAGATGGAGGGAAGGAAGAAGAGAGAAAAGAGAAGGGAAGGAAGGAAAGAGGGAGAAAGAAAGATGGCAGGAAGGAGAGAGGAAGAAGGGAGAGAAGAAAGGAGGGAGATGGAAAAGAGGAAAGGAAGAAGAGGTAGGGAAGGTAGAAGGGAGAGGAAAAAAAGAATGAAGATGAGAGAAGGAGGGAAGGAAAATGGAAAGGAAGAAGGAAATGGAGGAAAGGAGGAAGGGGGAGGAAAGGAAAAAGGGAAAATGGCAGGAAGGAGAGAGGGAGAAGGAAGGGAAGAAAGAAGGGAAATAAAAAAAGTTGATGATAAAGGAAGGAGGAAAGGAGGGAGGGAAAGGAAAGGAAAGGAAAAATGACAGGAAAGAGGGAGAAAGGATAGAAGAAAAGAGGGAGATGGAAAGAGGAAAGGAAGAAGATGGAGAGAGAAGGAAGAAGGGAGAGGAAAGAAAGGGTGAAGAGGGAAGGAGAGAAGGAAAAAGGAAGGAGAAACAAAGGAAGGAGGAAATGGAGGAAAGGAGGGAGAAAAAGGAGAGGAAAAGAGAAAGTAAAAGGAAGGGAGAAGGGAGGGAAGGCGGCCTCCTGACCCTGGGGCGGGGGACTGACTCTGGCCCCCCTCCGTGTCCCTTCTCGCTGAGCTTGTTTCGGGCCGTCTCCCCGGAGGCTTGGGCCTCTCCCTGACATCCAGCCTTCCCGCGGGGGAGGGGGGGCACGGGGCCTGTCAGCCCTTCACCCACCACAGCCCGAGCCGGAGGCAGCGGGGCCCTTCTCCCGGGTCAGAGGATGAGAAGCTCCCACTTGGGCGTCCTGGGCTCTGCTTCCCCGCGCCCCGGGGCCCTGCCACCTGATGCCCGGGGCCCCCACACGGGGCTGAGAGGCGGGGGCCGAGGGCCCTTCATTGGCAGCAGGAGCCGAGCTCGCAGGGCTGCAGGGGCTGCCCCCAAACTAGAAACTGAACCCGCCCCCCCCCCCCGCCTGCTGCGTTGGTCGCTATCCCCCTCGAGGGGAGCCCCCGCCGGGGCTCGGGGACTTGGGAAGCCGGACCGTCAGAGGGGGGGGCGGGCCGAGGAGATGGAGGGACGGGGAGGGCGCCGGGGTCTCAGCAAGCCAGCCCCGGGCCCCCCGGCAGTGCGGCAGCGCCACCTCGTGGCCGTTCTGGAACGTGTTCTCGGGCACTCCCTTTCTCACCGAGCCTTGAGCCGTCCCTGAAGCCCCCACCCCTCCCAGAGCCGGCCTTCCTGCGCAGGGGGACAAAGGCTGAACGGAGGCACGGGATTCCCGTTTTACTGATGCGGAAACTGAGGAGACCCAGATGGGAAAGAGCTTGGCCAGGGTCTCTCGGCCAGATGGTCAGCGGCAGAGGAGAAACTAGAAAGGACTTGAGGTTATTCCGCAATTTCCTTCCTTTTGAAGGGACAGGAAACCGAGCTTCGAGTCCCGTTCCTCCACCTCGAAGTCCAGTTCCCTGCCAGCCTCTCCCTCAGACTTCAGGGGATCCCCAAGCAGGCTCCCAGTCGGGGGCTTCTGGGCCAAAGCGATGTCCGTCCCCAGCTCGCTCCCCCCCAGCCCTTCTCCCACCAAACATGGGGCGCTGTCGCCATCTCCGTCTCCCTCGGGCGGCATCTCAAACTCCTGGCGTGCACACGGGGCCGCTGCCCTCCCCCTCACAGCTTCAGCCACTCCAGACTTCTCCGCTTCCCTCCTCCCCCCCAGTCCTGCTGACTTCCTCCCTCCCCTTCCCCCCCAGAACTGCTGACTTCCTCCCTCCCCTTCCCCCCCAGAACTGCTGACTGCCTCCCTCCCCTTCCCCCCCAGAACTGCTGACTTCCTCCCTCCCCTTCCCCCCAGTCCTGCTGACTTCCTCCCTCCCCTTCTCCCCCTCCCCCCCAGTCCTGCTGACTTCCTCCCTCCCCCCCAGAACTGCTGACTTCCTCCCTCCCCTTCCCCCCCAGAACTGCTGACTTCCTCCCTCCCCTTCCCCCCAGTCCTGCTGACTTCCTCCCTCCCCTTCCCCCCCAGTCCTGCTGACTTCCTCCCTCCCCTTCCCCCCCAGAACAGCTGACTTCCTCCCTCCCCTTCCCCCCGCAAGTCCTGCTGACTTCCTCCCTCCCATTCTCCCCCTCCCCCCCAGTCCTGCTGACTTCCTCCCTCCCATTCTCCCCCTCCCCCCCAGAACTGCTGACTTCCTCCCTCCCCTTCCCCCCAGTCCTGCTGACTTCCTCCCTCCCCTTCCCCCCAGTCCTGCTGACTTCCTCCCCCCCCCCCCCAGTCCTCCCCTTCTCCCACTGACCAGCCCCAGCCTCCCGCCCCCGCCCTCCCTCCCAGCCGCCAGGTTAAGTTTCCTGAGACCTCGGTCCGCCCGACACCGCATCCTCTCCCTCAGATACCTTGGGGTCTCCCCATCGTCTCAGAGGCAAAATCAGGCTCTTGTACGCGCGTCTTCTTCACAACGTTGGTCAATTGATTGAATGTAGTTCGAGTCAACTTTTTTTTTTTTTTTAAGACAGATGAAACCTCAAGTCTTTTAAATACCCTTTGGCCGAGTGATCCGGCGTCTCGTTCTCTCCGGCTGCTTCCGGGGGGATTTCCTGGCTCCGAGCGGGGTCTCCCAGGGCAGGGCCCATCACACAGTTTCCCGGTACATCTCTAAGGGCCCATGGACCTCTGGGAAGGTCTCCCGAGGGACCCGAGTCATTATTCTCTCTGAGTCTCTGGAGGGCCACTAGGTGGCAGGATTTTACCCTTTAAGTCTGGGGGGGGACGATTATCTCCGTGATCATGGAATCGTGGGACTGGTTTTAGAACTGGAAGGACCTCAAGGACCAACAGCTCCATTTTACAGAGAAGAAAACTGAGGCCCGGAAAAGGTTACCTGACTTGTACCAAGAAGTAGTCAGCACCTGAGAGAGAATGAAAAGATCTGTGATTTCATTGACATTGAGAGCAAAATTTTCATTGTAAAAAACTCAAATAACAAACTGTGAGGCCCAGAGTTAGGCCCTCGGGGCCAGCTGCTTCTAAGCCCCAAACTCGATCTCTAGCATCGAGGGAAGTAAGGACGTTCTCAGTTAAATTCTAGAGGGAGGAAACAGCTGCCTTCTAATGAGATCAGACCTTATGTCTGAGACTCCTTTATCAGTGTCACAATGAGGGCTAACTTGGAGCGAACAGTGGGAAACCATCTCTGAAACTAGCTTCTTGTTCTTATTATATCATTCCTGGACTTTCTGCTCTCCTCCTGCAGCCCCAGATGCTTTTGATATCTGACCTTTCACACATGACCTTTCATCTCCTTTTGCTTTTCCTGCCAGTTTCCTCAAGCCCACCCAAATTCACCAATGACTCAACCGCCACACCGGGACTAGCCAGCATTTATGAAGTACTAGAAGGCGGCAAAGCACTTTACAAATATTATTTAATTTAACCTATCAAAAAACCTTATTTTACAGATGAGGTCCAGAGCTGGATGAAGTGTCTTGTTTGGATTCGAATTCAGGACCCCGATTCCGGGTCCAGTCTCTACCTCCTGGGCCTCCTAGATGCCTCAGAAAGCACAAGATCCAGGAATGGCATAAAGGGAAGGGTAGGGGGGCTGTGTTCAAGGTCCCCCCAACCTTTCACTTTTTATTAACTCATGAAGTTATGAGTTTGAGAAGTGACTTAGACATCATTAAATTGGACAGCCCCACTTTACAGATGAAGCAGCTGAGGTCCAGAAGGAAAGGGACTTGTGCAAGGCACTTTTATCAATGATGTCTAAGGGGAACATAAAATCAAACAAAAATCCAATACCACAAAACAACTCAACAGTGTTCTTCCCTAAATGACTTAGCCTGCAGCCCTGTGTTCTATAGCACATTTTTTTATTCATTCAACAAACATATATGGTGTCTCCTGAAGCTCTGTGTTCAAGACCACATATTTTTATTCATTCAACAAACATATATGGTGTCTCCTGAAGTCACTTTCAGTTTCTCTTCCGTCTATTCCAAGCTTTCCTTTCTGTACAATCAGAGTAGAGAAGGCTTGCATAATAGTAAATTACAACTTAAGGCTGGGAATGGGGGTCAGGAGGGATAATATAGACCCTCCTTGGAAGCCCTGCAAAGGGAAATAGCCAGGAGGTGGGCAACAACAGGAAATATCTGGGCGACCCACAGTTTAGATGCCTCTCCTAGATAACTGAGACATGGCTGTTTCTCCATCCTCGGTTCAGAACCCAGATGGGCTCAGGGACACAAGAAAAGTAAAGGAGAAGTTCCTGGATTTAGCAGCAGAAAGTCCTTATCTCAAGCCCACATGTACCCTTAACCTAATTAAGCCATCATGTTTGCACATACATCTAGGTTGGGGGAAGGAAAAAGGGAATTTTTAATGTTTCCAGTACGATTTCAGGCATCTAGAACCCTGGGACAATGAGGTATTCTGGATAAGCGAGGGCTTAGCCCTTTTGGTTCTGTTTGGTTTAAATTTTGACCACGTTGACACATATGGCCACACGGTTTTCTCTTCTTCTGATGACTTAAGGCCATCAAGAGGAGCATCAATGGACCCACATTGTGCTGAGTTCACATCACTCTAGGAATGTCCCCAGGCAACCTTGCACCGAACAGCCCCTCGGGTTGTGCCTTCTGATTCAACCCCGAGCTCCAGAGAGGTAAGGTCAGCAGGCTGCCAACCCTGAGGTCACTGATTACCTCAGTGAAATGTGCACCAGTGTGCACCAAGGGGAGCCCGAAGACCCATGACCTTGACTTTCCTCTGCTTCCAGATCTACCCATTAAAACTCAAGAAACACACACAAGGAGCTGGGAATAAGCATTCATCATGATCCATCTAGCCAGTAAGAGTGAGATTTTAACCAGGTGGAATTTGAATGCAGGACTTTCTGATACAGCACTCTACTATGGGATCAAATGTCAAAGACGGTCACCCTCAGCTCCAACCACAGAGAGCTTCATCTGGTTCAGGCTTCTGACCAGAAGCAGGAGCAAGATCTGTCGAAAGGCCTTGGGGGATGGAGTGGGACCCCAACCTTGATGACTTCTCTATATTTCCTTTATCTCAATTAGTCTCACAGACCCCAAGGTCCAGTCTCTGTGACCAGTAACTGCATAATGGCACCCATAGCTGACCAGGGCAACGGTACAACAGGACTGCAAGAGCAGTAGCGACAGGTACAGGACAAAAGCCGAGTCGCAGTGCTGATGAGTGAAACTCCCATCGAAGCCCTTGGAGGAATTGGGATGAGAATCCCGGTCCCAGGTACAGCCTGTGGAGACTGTGCGCTTAAGGGCTCCAGAGTGTGTTGTAGATGAAATGGCGGGTTCGGCATCAGGAGAGACAAGCATGAAAAGGGACACCATTGTCATCCAAGGGGCTGCAGGGGTGGTGGGACAGAGCTGGGGGGTCACCAGGCCAGGTGCTTAAAGAGGCAGGGCTCCAGAAATGGCCGTTGTTGGTAGCTGGCTGGTTGCTGTGGGCGCCTTTCTAGTTTGAGATGGTGTTGGTAGTCGTGTGGTAGTTAGAGCGGTGATTGGCAGCTGTGTGATCCTTGGTGGGTAGATGCTTGGAAGCTGTATGGCTCCTACTGGCTCTGTGGTGGTTGTTGGCGGTTTCTTTGGAGGTTCTGTGGTCATTATTGGATGGAGAAATGGTGATTGTGTGCTTTCTGGGGGCATGGTTGGCAGCTCGATGGGAATTACTGGTTGGATAATTGTTAGCTGTATGGTTGTTGTCGATAGTTGTATGCTTGATGGATGTATGGTTGTTGTAAGTGGTTGGGTGCTTGGTGGCTGTGTGCTTATTGGTTGTATGTTTGTTGGATGTGCATTTATTGTTGCTTGTGTGGTGGTCGCAGGCTGTGTACTTGTTGACTTTGTGTTTGTTGGCTGCATGGTTGTTGTGGTTAGTTGTGTGGCGGTTGCAGGCTGTGTGCCTGTTGGTGGCTGTGTGATGGTTGTGAGCGGTTGTGCGATTGTTGCAGGCTGCGCACTCGTTGGCCGTCTGGTTTCTGTAGGTGGTCGTGTGCTGGCTGAGGGTCGTGTGCTGGCTGACGGAGTCCCGTGCTTGTCGGTGATTGTATGGTTCCCCCGCAGTTCCCAGAGGGCTCTGGGCCATCGGGGCAGCTTAGGGGCCGGTACCAGAGATCCAATCGATCTCTGCTGGGTTCGTGGTCGCTTCTCTGGCGGTCTGAGCCGGTGTAGCCAGGCAGACGAACTGAGCCCGGGGTAGCGAGCCGATGCTCCGCCCCTGCAGGCGGCCCGGGATGCCACAGGCTGGGCGGCCCCCGCAGTGCTCGTCGCCTCCACCTTCCTGCTCTGGAGCCAGCCATGAAGATAGCGCAGGCGACAGTCGCAGGGCCAGGGGTTGTCCCCCAGAGAGGGAGCCGAGCCCAGGCAGGGCCTCGAAGAAGCCTCGGGGCACGCTCTGCAGCTGGTTGGCCCTAAGGGAGAGCTCCCGGAGATGGGCCAGGGGCGCAGGGAGCAGCTCTGCAGAGCATTGCAATGTGGTTGCCGCCCACGTCCAGCTGCCAGGCTGGGGAAGGCCCGGAGGAGGGGGCCGGGGGCAGCACGGGGAGCTGGGTGTGGGAGAGGAGCAGCCTCTGGACCGCGGGGGCGGGGGCAGGGGTGGGCAGCTGGCGCAGCCGGTAGTGACTCCCGTCCAGCTCCCCCAGGTGAGGCAGATGCTGGAACAGCTACGGGAGCAGCTGAGCCGGCCTCGCGAAGGCCCGGGGCTCCAGGCCCTGCAGGCCATTGCGCTCCAGGCTCAGCTTCTCCAGGCCCCCCAGCTCCCGGAGCCCGGTGCCTTGCAGGCCGAGCTCGTGCAGCTCCCCCAGGCCGCCCAAGAGGCCGGTGGGCAGCGGGAGCCGGTTGTCCCCGAGGCACAGGATGAGCAGGAGCCCCAGGGGGCGCGGCAGGCGCCCGGGCAGCACCTCCAGGCGGTTCCTGCCCAGGTGCAGAAACCTCAGCCGGTGTAAGCCGGGGAAGAGTTGTTATTCAGGAACAGCTCCTCCAGGCTCGCCAGGTCGGAGAAGAGGCCCGCCGCCACCTGCTCCAGGCGATTGTTCTTCAGGTTGCGCGTCCTCAGTTTCCCCAAGTGGCGCAAGCTCCCCAGCGGCAGAGCCCGCAAGGCGGGCGCGCCGGAAATCTCCAGCTGCGCCAGCTCGACGGTGGTCGAAGGCGCCCACCTCCCCCATGTGGATCGGGTTCCGCGGAAACTCGCGCTTCCGCAGGCCGGCCACGCGCCCGAGGGCCCCCTTGGGGATGCGAGACATGCCCGTGGCCGTGAAGTAGCCGTCCGTGACGGCCGCGCCCACGCCGCCGGGATCTCCCAGACCTCGGCCTCGGCAAAGACCGCCTCGTGGGCTCCCGCGCGCCCCGGGGGGCTGTCGGCCTGAAGCCTTGCAGCCACAGGAGGCCGCGGAGGAGCACGGGAGCCCGCCGCATTTTCCTGTGGGGGACAAGGAGTCGCTTCAGCCGGAGAGCAAGAGGCAGGCTGGCCTCCCGCGGTGGGAAAGGGCCCGGCTCCGGCTTCCGGCCCGAAGCTCCCAAGGAAGCCAACTCCGTCCCGCCCCCGCGGCATCTTAAGGTTTTAGGGAGCAACACCCCGCCCTGCCGGCCTTGGGTCCCCTGAGGGCTCCGCGCGGCCCTCCCCCACTCACCGCCACCTGAGCTTGGGGCACCATCTCCCATCCCCTTTAACAACCTTAAAAATCTCCCCCTTCCCACGGCCTTCGAGGCTATAAGGGGTGGGGGTGGGGTAGGGAAGGGCTGTTCTCCTATTGAGGTGAGGGGTGAAGGGACCAGGGAGCAGAGGAAGGGGAATGACAAAAATAAACACAAACACCCACTGAAGGAACCAACCAACTCTTCTCTGGGTCCCTGCTAGCTAGGAATTTTCTTTCATTCAGGATTGAAAACACCATCAACCACCAGCCCTGGAGCCAGCAGGACCTAAATTCAAATCTGGCCTCAGACACTTAACACTTTCTAGCTGTGTGACCCTGGGCAAGTCATTGAACCCAAATTGCCTCAGCAAAAGAAATAAAAAAGAAAAATAAAAAAAGAAAGAAAGAAAAAAGAAAAAGAAAAGAAAACACCATCAAATTCCCAGGCCATGAAGCTGAGCTTTGGAAGATAGGGAGTCATCGCTGTTCATTGTAGGCACGTTGGGCAGATAAGCTAACTGCCACACAACCACCAGCCCCCAAATCCCAGATATAGTGGTCCCCTCCCTCCCCACACTTCCTGGCTTCTGAACCTGAGGAATTGCATGAAGGAAATGAAATGTTAAAAGAGGGCATGAGGAGAAGGGGGAGGGGGAAAAGAAGGAGGAGAAAAGTTAGAGGAAGAAGAGAGGAGGGAATGAAAGAGAAAAAAGAGTTAGAGGAAGAAAGAATTAAAAAAGGAAAAGCAGGAGGAGAAAGGTGAGGAGGAGGACAGGGAGGAAGAAGGAGGCTGCAACTGCAGAAAGGGCTCTATTTCTCTCCAGGGTGGCAGCATGGAAAGGGAAGTGCTAAGACCTGGGGCCAACACCCCCTGGGCCTCACCTGCTCTTGCCAATCAGCCGGCCCGTCCTGGGGCCCTTTTCCTTTGTGGGGCAATGAGGGCAGGGCCTGATCTCGGCTTACTGGGTGCACTCTCTGGAGAGGCCACAAGGTGGTGCTCAGCAGCTGCTGCCCCCTCTCAAGCCCCCAATGGACAAAAGGCAGCTGGGCGAGCCAAGTAGCTCCGAGTAGCTGGGAAGACTGAGTCCAAATCCAACCTCAGACACTCACTGTGTGATCCTGCGCTAGTCATTTACCCTCTGAGGGCCTCACTGGGGGTCATAGTTATACGGGGTGTTGTGAAACAGTAGGTGGGAATTAGGGTTTCCTTCCTCCTTGTGAGTAGCCCCTTCCCCAAAGGACTGGGCCCTTTGGTCGCTTGGGTTTGGGGCACTGGAGGAGGAAGGGCCCAACATTTTCGTGGGCAGTGAGAAGGACCAGAGAGGAAGAGGTGAATAATTAGCCAGGGGGTCCCCCCTCCCCTTGCCCAGAGAGTGGCCCGGATGGAGAGGAGGAGGAGCCAGGAGAACGAACCGAAGCCGACCTCTGCAGCCCATTAAGAGATAAAAGCCAAGCAGAAGCTGAGTGGGAAGAGCTGAACCATCTACAAGAACCCAGAAGCTCAAAGTTGAGGGGGGGGGGCTGGATTAAAACTGGGGACAAAAGTCAGCCCTGACTGGGATCTATTAAGGGGGCAAGAGGTCATGTGGACGGGGACCCCGTCACCCAGGCCACATTCCGAGAGGAATCGGCCGGGATGAAGGGGCAGCATTTGGTAGAAAGGAATAATACTATACTTAAAATGGATTTCCTTAAGGCTTGTTACCAAATGTTAGCAGCCTCAGCGTGGACATTTTCATGTTGTCTTTATTTAATAATGTTACTCAAAAATAAAAAATAAACTCCGCTGTGTCTCCTCTCCTTCCTTCTCTCTTTATCTGTTTCTCTGTCTCTGCCTCCATTTGTCCCTCTATGTCCCTCTGTCTATCTCTCTGTCTTCCTCTGTCCCTTTGTGTCTCTGTCTCCCTCTGAGGCTGTCTCTTGTCTCCTGTGTCTCCGTATTCTTTGTGCCTCTTTGTCTCTGCCTCTCCCTGTCTCCCTCTTTCTGTCTCTGTCTATGTGTTTCTCTATCTCCTTCCTTCCTCTGTCTCTGTGTGTCTCTATATTCTCTGTCTCTGCTCTGCTCCTCTGTCTCTATCTCCCTCTGAGTTTCTGTGTCTGTTTCTCTCTGCCTCTATTTCTGTCCCTGTCTCTGTTTCTGTCTCTCTCTGACTCTGTGTCTGTTTCTCTGTGTCCTTTGTTTCTGTCTTTCTCTGTCCCTCTATCTCTGTGTCTCTCTCTGTCCCTTTTGTTTCTGTCTTTCTCTGTTCCCTTGTATCTCTCTTTGTCTCTGTGTCTTTCTCTGTCCCTCTGTTTCTGTCTCTCTGTCCCTTTTTATGTGTCTATCATCTATCTCTGTGTCTCTCTCTGTCTCTGTGTCTCTGTCTCTATCTCTGTTTCTCTTTCTCTCTCTCCCTCATCCATGTAACTAACCCGAGCCCTTGGATGGCCTTACATGGCAGAAAACCTCGTACCCCCCGGTACTTAAGGAGGAAGGCCCAGAGCAGCCCCAGGGTTTCTCCCCATCCCTTTTTTCTCCCAGGTCCCGAATTCTGGGCAGACCCTGGCCGCTGTGCACCCCAGGGCCACTGGATAACACCGGGGCTTACTCTCTGCAGCTGCGGGCACCGCAGGCCGCTCCCTTTTCTTCTGGTTGGGCTCCTTCCACCCACCTCTCTCATTGCTCCATCTCCTTCCCCCCCCCTTCTGGATCCCTCCTTCTGCCCCTCCATCAGGGACCCGGGGCTCTATCCCCGGGCCCTCTTCTCCCCCTTTCTAGCCTCTGTCTTTAGGAACTCAAACCCGACCCCGATGAGTTGGAGTCCCCATTGCCAGCATTAATCTCTCCCCAGAGTCTTGCCCTCAGCTGTGGGCTGAGCAGTTCCACCTTTTCAGCATCGGGCCTACCCCCGAGGCAGGCGGGTCCTGCCGCCTAGAAAGCTTCTCCCCACAGTGGCCTGATCTGGCCTCTGCTTCCTGGATCCGAGTCCCGTGGAACCAGACTATGTCTTCCTACACAGAACATCCAGCTTTTGTGTTCCCCTAGTCTTCCATCCACTCCCTTCCATGGGCCCTCCCACGGGGAGCCCAGATTCTGGGACCTTCCCCACCCCGGTTACTCTTCTCTGGACACTCCAGTTCAACGGCCTTCCCGAGATGGGACTTGGGTCACCAAGGGTCCGGAGCAGAGGAATGGGGGCCCGGCTTGCCCAAGAATGAAATCATTCCTAAAAGTGGTTCTGTAGCTTCCTCGGACAGCAATAGGAGCATCTTGGACTCTGAACTGGAAGATACTGGAAGTATCTTAAGTTCAATCCCCTCCCTTTTATCAGTGAGGAAACGAGGAAGCTCAGAGACATACCACGACTTGCCCAAAGTCATACAGCCGGCAATGTCAATGCCTGAAGCAGAATCTAGACCCAAGTCTCTCCCCAGTCCAGGACCAGCCTTCTTTCCTCCAGGGACCAACAGCAGCTAAAAGGGGAAGTGGAGGAAATCCCACTTACCTCCAAAGGCCACAGACTTCCCAGAATAACCGAGAAGAGGAAAAAGTCCCAGAGCCCAAATGAGCCTGGGGGCCCCTGGGTCAATGTGCTGGAGCATCTGGCCCATACCCTGGGCATGCTGGCACGGGGTCCTCAGGGCCTTGTCTGGCCAGAGAGATAAGGACCCGGGCTGACAGGGGAGGGGGGGAAAGGGGAGAGGACCAGGGAAGCAGCTGTCCCCAGAGGGCGGTGCTGAAGGTGGTTCAAGGAAGCTGGTTCCAGTGTTTATTACATGGGACGCCTCTGGAGAACAGTGTGGTGGGAAGAACACTCCATGTGGAATCCCAACCCCAACATCTGCCACCTGTGTGCCCTCGAACAAATCTGAGCCTCAGTTTCCCCAGCTGTAAACATGATATTCCTTCGCTCTGAGGCCCTTTGGGTTCTGAAAGTCAGTGTGAATTTTGATCAATCTCTCCCCAGCTCATCTGGAAAATGGGGCCAGCCAGGCCTGCCCTGACTTTGCTGTAAGCACAGGCCTCTGGCAGCCTGGAAGCCCAAGAGAAGTGGGAGCATCTCCCACGCGGCCGTGTTCTAGTGGGAATTCTTTCCTGCCTAGCAGGCTTTTCCCCAGGAGAGGATCCCCCTGAGGGAACGCCTGCCCAGGGCAGAGTCCCTAGACCTCAGCCTCTCCTGGCCTGGCCCTGGGCTTCAGGGGGCTCCTTCCTGCCCCTTCATCCATCACAGCCCGAGGCACCCAGAGGAGGCCCAGGGAGGCCAGCATTTGTCCAGGAGAATCTGAGGGTTTTATTCCCCAGCCCCTCAATGGGGCCCTGATGTTTCCTTACCAGCCGGCTGCCCAATCAGGTTTGTTAGTCACCCCTGACTCCTCCCACCTCCCTGGAGCTGGCTGGGCTGACCAGAAGCTCAACGACACATGGGGAAGGGGCAGCCCCCCCTCCTCCCAGCTCGGCTCCCCTCAGGTCCTGACTCCTTTCCCTCTTCAAAGCTGTGTCCACTTTGGTCTGTGTCAGAAGCCTGAGATCTGCCCAGGCTGGGGCGCCCCGGGGCCATCTCCCCTCAGCTCCCTCTCCCATGCAGCCTCCGTGGTCTCCCAGAAGGAAGGCAAGTCCAAACTTCCCCAGAGACGGGGGGTTCTGAACCTCCCACCCCAGAGCCGAACGACCACCCTCCTGCTGGCTTGGGTCTTTAATTATTAAATGGCTGTGAGAAAGCATGGCAGCCCTGATATGGCATGGGGAGGGTGCCACGGGGCGAGGAGGGCCCAGCAGGGAAGAGCCTCGAGGGGAGCACCCAAGGGCGGGAGAAATCCTTGGGCTGACCCTGCGGCCAGGCGAGATCCCCTCCGAGTCTGTTCCGGAGCCCCCCTTGGCCCCCGAAGAGAGGCCCCAGAGCGGGACCTTGTCTATCCTGGCTCTAGCCCCCTCCCCCCAGGGCATTAATGGAGAGAGTCACGCTCACGGAGCCACAGCTCGATTCCAAAACCCATTCCCGCGTGGAATTGAGCGTCAGATCCGGGCTGGTGGAGGTCTGCCTGGGAGACAGCTGGACCCGGAGCCAGCGGCAGACCTCCCGGTCACAGGCCAGCACCACGGTCCCGTCCGAGCTGCTGTAGGTGCAGCGGGCGGGGGCTCGGGCCTCCTCCACCAAGTCCCAGCCGCTGCTGGGCTCCTCCGCGGCCTCCAGGAAGGCCCGGCCCCCGTGGGGCCCCGGGGGCACCGGGCAAACCAGCTGCTCGGCCTCCAGCGCGGGCAGCAGCTGGCCCGCTAAGTACTGGGGGCTGGCGCAGTAGGTCTGCAGGTTGAAGTGGCGGTCACTATACTCCCGCAGCCAGTCCAGCAGGTAGGACAGATGACAGTCGCAGCGCCAGGGGTTGCCATGTAGGCCCAGGTTGAACAGCTTGAAGTTCTCCTCGAAAATGCCCTGGGGCAGCGAGGTCAGCAGGTTGTTGGCCAGGCTCAACAGCTCCAGCTCGCTCAGGTTCCGGAAGAGCCGCCCATCCAGGGCCGTCAGGTTGTTGCCGGCCAGGTAGAGCTTGGCCAGTCCGGGGACGTGGTCAAAGAGCCCAGGCGGGAGGCCGGCCAGCCCGTTGTGGGACAGAGTGAGGACGCTGAGCTTGGGGGTGTTTGCGAAGGCGTCCCCGGAGATGTTCTCCAGCCCGTTCCCGGCTAGCGACAGCCTGGTCAGGCTGGGGGTCTGGCGGAAGAGGCCGTCGGGGAGCGCCCGGAGCCTGTTCCCCTGCAGGTTCAGGAAGGTCAGGTTGGCCAGCGGGGAGAAGATGGCCGCCGGCAGGTGGCCGATGGCGTTGTGCTGGAGCCAGAGCTTCTCCAGGGCACCCAGCCCCGAGAACAGCCCTTCGGGAAGCTCCGTCAGCGCGTTCCCGTCCAGAAAGAGCTCCCGGAGGCCGCCCAGGCCCCAGAAGGCCCGAGGCGGCAGCGTGGCCAGGGCGTTGTCACTCAGCTTCAGGGTCTGGAGGCTGGCCAGGGGGGCCAGGAGCCGCTCCGAGATCTGGCCCAGGAGGTTCTGGGCCAGGTTCAGGAGGCGCAGAGCCCCCAGGGGCTGGAAGATGGCCGCGGGCAGCCTCTGCAGCTGGTTCCCCTGCAGGTGAAGGGCCTCCAAGGAGTCCAGGCCCCGGAAGAGCTCTTCCGGCAGCACTTGGAGACGGTTGAAGTTGAGCGTGAGTTTGCGGAGGCCGCTCAGGTTCCTGAAGGCCTCGCCCGGAAGACCCCCCAGGGGGCTGCCCGTGACCTCCAGGTCCTCGAGAGCCGGCAGCCCCCCGAAGGCCTCCGCCTGCAGAGATCGGAGCCCGCAGTTGAGGAAGACCACCTTGGACAAGCAGCTGGCGTTGGCGAAGGCCCGGGGCCGGAGGGTCGGCAGCGGGGTCTCCACGAAGATGATTTCCGTGGCGTTCTCGGGGATGTCCGGCGGCACGTCCGCCAGGTCCTCAGAGGCGCACACCAGCTCCCCCTTAAAGCAGTCGCACCCCACGGGGCAGGCCTGCGGCAGCCTGGCCGCGAGCAGCAGCAGGGCGAGGCGCGGCAGGTAGTCTCCCGGGAGCATCCTCCTGCTGGGGAAGGAAGACAAGCCGCGGATTGGCCAGGTCCGGGGGCCCGCCTCCTGACTGCGCGGCTGGCCCAATCCCAAGGGCGGCGGGGCCGTCCGCAGGGCCCGCCCCAACCTCACCATCCGCCTCTCTTTCTTTGGGGCTCCATTGCCCAACGAGGGGCTTGGGACCTAGTGAGGGATTCCTAATGCTGCTGACGCCCCGGCCTAGCTCCAAACTGTCCCGTTCTGAGACCTCCCGGGTGAAAGATTAGCAAGGGCTGCGAAAGTCACGGCTGGGAGGCGGCTCCTTCCTGAGGACCCAAAGTTCTCCTTCCCCAGTCCTCCCGGCCCAAGGAGAAGAGGTCCGGGAGTGAGCACCTACTGTGCGCCGGGCACTGAGCTAAGGCTTTCCAACCACCGTCTCATGTCGGGACGGGAAATGCCGTCCGCACCCGGGGAGAGCCGGGGAGCCTGGGAGCCTGGGAGCCGGGGAGCCTGGGAGCCGGGGAGCCGGAGAGCCGGGGAGCCTGGGAGCCTGGGAGCCGGGGAGCCTGGGAGCCGGGGAGCCTGGGAGCCGGAGAGCCGGGGAGCCGGGGAGCCTGGGAGCCGGGGAGCCCGGGAGCCGGGGAGCCGGAGAGCCGGGGAGCCTGGGAGCCTGGGAGCCGGGGAGCCTGGGAGCCGGGGAGCCTGGGCGCGGACCAAACTCGGGGATTTTCACTTTTTGGGTTTGTTTCATTGATTTGTTTTCCTCGTGTGCTTCCCGCTTTGGTCGGATCTTGTACAACATGACCAAGGTGGAAATCTGTTGGAAAGGCCAGGATGTGGCTGCCCTAGACCGGACCGCCTGCCAACTTGGGGAGGAGGAGGGAAGAGAAAAGGCGGGAAGGTAAAAGGATGTTGGCTGCCAAAACATTCCCTCGCTACATGAGCCCTCTTTGGGCCTCAGTTTCCCTTCCTGTCAAGCTAGAAAAAGAAAAGGGGAAGGGTGAGAGTTACCTGGCGAAGGTTTTGAGTTTCCTAGAAAGAAATTCAGTGAGAACCAGTCCTGGGGGCCGACACTGGAAGAACTCTAGTTCACGTAGCAGCCTGTCCCCAGGACTTTGTCTGTGCCCTCCCCTTGTGCCCCTGGGATCCTCCTCTCGGGGGCCCCGCACCTCAGCAGCCACAGCGGTGATTCCCACTCACGGAGGCCGGCAGCTCCCCGATCCTTCCCTTCCCGAGCCCCTCGGCCTCCGGCCCGCTAGCTCTCCCCCCCAGCACCCTGTACTCGGCATGGGCCCGGGGAGCTCCGGGACACAGCCTTTGTGCACACTCATCGGTCAGGACTCGGCAGGAGCAGACGGGACAGGACCGGCAAGGAGAGGTGGACCTACCGTGTGGGAAGGAGCAGCGCCACTGAGCTCCTCTTCCTTGTGACCAGGGGGATGGGGCTGCCCGTGGGTCAGATGGTCAGTGTTTACCAGCCCCCGAGCCAAGAGCCATGGGTCAATGATTCCTGGTCCTGAGCCTCGGGTGCCACCCTGTGCCCTCCGGAAGCTCCCTCCAGGGCCCTGGAGCTCATCCATGAGGGGAGGGATCCAGGCCAGTGAACCTGCTGCCCCCACAGCACTCTGGGTAATGAGGGCTCTGGGCTCACCTCCCCCCCATGCTCCCCAGAACAGGAAAACCATCCTCTCCCATTCATCCTCACAGAGGCGTCTGCAGGGAATCAGGATGGGGAGGGTGGGAGGGACGGGCCCCGTCCTCCTGAACCCTGCCTGGGCCCCACCAGGCTCTACTGCCTTGTTCCTCCTGGCTGAGTCCTTCGGGAAAGTTCTAAAAGGCTCAGTGAAGGAGAAAGAGCCCAGGGGGACTGCACGGATAGCAGGGCCCAGAGGGTGCCCACGATCACCCAGAAAGCACACAGTGGGACAGCCTGGCCCAGAGTGCAGCCTTCCGACTCCCTGAGCTTGCCATAAAGAAGCCCAGTAAAGAGGGCCAGAGGTGGGCGGGCAGAAGATGGGGACCCCTCCCCACTTAGTGCCCTGTCCCTCTTTCCCCGGCACCGTCTGGAGCCCTGCCCCCCTGGAAGGCTCAGGGCTCAGCTGGGCGGAGGAAGGAAGGAGCAGGGGGGAGGGTGGCTGCGTGTGCCCCAGCACCACCTCCCCCAATGCACGGCCCTTAGGCCAGCCAGGCCTTGGTCATTCTGGGACAGGGCCGCCCAATGTCCCAAGCACAGAACAGGACCTGGATCGGGGAGGCCCCTGCCAGGGACCCTGAGGGCCGAGAAAGAGCGGCCGGGCCCAGCAAGGACCCCAGCCCAGCCCCAGCTCCCAACCTTCTGGGCTTGGCCATAAATGGACCATTTTCCCTCCTCTGTGATGTCAGGAGCCAGCTTCCAGTGAAGACCCGGCCACTTGGCAGACGCCTCCCCCCGGGACTGAGTAGGCAGAGCTCCAGGGGCACAGCCTTATTGTGACTCCTCCACCGTCCACCCTGTAGTGCTTGGCACACAGTAGGTGCTTAATGAGTGCGTACTGCCTGACTAATGGCTGGGTCAGGGGCTCACAGGACCCAGCAGGCAGGACCCGGAATGCTTGGGGGGATTGTTCATTGCTCTGCTTTGTTGCCCCCCAGACAATCCAGCCCCTCCCACCGTGCCCTCCCTCCATTGCACAGTCACCAGTCCCCTGCATGACCTTGGTCAAAAGGACCAAAGAATCAATAGGCTTAAGTACATAGAGGTCAATGAAAAGCAAACAGCTCTTATCGGAGCTCCGGGAAAAGCAGTCCCCTCGGACGCCCTCCCCCCGCAGCCTGGAGGTCCTTCCCAGCATTTACCAGCATCCTCTGGGGGAGTGGCCACGGGTCCTGCTGATGGCGAAGGGCACCTGTCTGTCCAACTGAGAGCCTGAGGACACCAACGGGACGAGCAGCCCTCCCACCCCAGGAACGCCCCACTCCCCGGCCGGGGGCTGCTCCGTGGCCGTCCGTCTCACCGGGAGAGAAGGCCCCCACAGTGCTTATTTCCAGGGGCCCGAGGCTGCCCCGCCGACTTCTTCCCATTTTTCATTAAAGTAAATGCAGAAACGTGAGCCTTCTCTGGCTTCCCTCTTGGAACTTTAAGCCAGAAGCTTCAGCAGCCAAAGGCGACTTGGTGGTGCAGTGGGTAGAGCTCCGGGCCTGGGATCAGGGAGGCCCTGGCTCCAATACGGGCACAGACACTTATTGCAGAATGACAACAGCCCCCGCCCCCCAGGGATGTTGGGAGGAGGAAATGAGACCGTGGGGTAAAGTGCTTCCCAGGGGTGGCGAAAGGCTGCCCCTAGGAGGGACTGACCCAGGAGACGATGTGGGGGCCTCTAGCCTTGGGTCCAGAATGGGGTCCAGGCTGGGAAACAGAACTTCTGCCCCAGTAACATGAGGAGGTGGACGGCCTCCTCAGAGCCTCCATTCTGATTCTTCCTGCCTCTGTGTGCCCGCCACCCCCCAAGTTTTCCAGGAGCCGCGGACCCTTCCAGCTCACGCGACCTGGCCCGAGGTTCTTTGTGCGTGAGAACCCAACCCCAAATGAACAAGCGACTCCGTTCCGGGTATATCCTTTATTATGTCACTACCACACCGCGTCTGACACCAGGAGAAGCTAGCAAAAGATGCGACCCCAGCCCTGCCCTCCAGGACCCCAGCCGGTGACTCCCCCCAGGACCTGGGGCTGCAGCGAGCGAGAGCCAGGGGAGGTTTCTGCAGCCGACCGGGCTGAGGAGCGAGTCGGAGGGCCGGCAAGCCGTGAAGCCTGGGCCTTTCCTCCCGACAGGCAGAATCCTGGGAAACAGCTGGCCGGCTCTGCCCACTGCTTCCCAAGCCGTCCCTCCCCCCTGCCCAGCTCGGGCTCCCCCAGGAAAATGGGCTCATAGAGTTCGGGGTCTCTCTTCTTAAGTGGCTCCAGCCACCCCCCAACTCCGACCCCCCGAGGCCCTGCCAAGCCTTATGCTGTATCCTTGAGGGTCAAGGACAAGTCTTCCCAGTCTCCTGGGGAGCTCTGAAGAAGACCCTGACCACCCATGTCTCAAAAGCTTTCAAAACCTTTTCAGGCCCATGAAGAAGCAAGTGGAGCGGGGCTGATTCAAGTTCTTTCCTCCAAAGCACATGAACTCTGTTGACAATGTGACCTCATTGTGGTAAGGGGGGCGCTGGATTCTGGATCTTAAACTCTAGGGGGCCCTACTGCCCGACACAGGACACCTCAAAGCCCTAAGCCTGGCTGTGGCCTGTCCCGGGCTCCCGAAGGCCCGGCTGATCTCAGGCCGAGTCCAGCCGGGAGAGGGCCCAGACTGATGAAGGCCCCAGGAACTCATAAAACTGTCCATGCGGGTGCAGAGAGCTGGAGAGCTGGGCCAGGATTCCGGAGTCTCACAAAAGAATGAGTACGGAGAACACGGGATTCTCTAGAAAACGGGGCTCAGCTGTTCCAGGACAGAACGAGTCATTCCAGAGGCGGCAGGCTCAGTGACCTGGGGTCTTCGATCACCTGGGTGACATGGGGGACTCAGATCCCACTGGCTGTTTCGGAGAGAGGGGGATCAGGTGCAGGGTCGGGAGAGATGCCCCCCACCCAACCCCGCTTCCCGCAGGCTGCTCTGTCAGGCTGCCCCAGCCAGCAGGTGGGCGGGCCCCCTCACTCGGATTCATGTGAGGCTGGAGACATTGACACGCTTTGCCAGTATTGGAGCTAATGGAGCTAGTCCCCTTCCTTCCTCACCCCATGAGCTGCAGCCAATTCAGGGAGCGCCCCAGGTCCTGCCAAGCCCTCATGCCCTGAAGGGGCTCTGGTCCCCCGGTCCTGGCCTTTCGAGGAGGAAACTGTTGCAAGGGGAGCATTTCATGGAAGTAGCCAAGCAACCAGGGACCCAAGAGCAAATAAACATTGGTAAGCCCGTGTGTGACCTGGGTACCACTAGGTGGATCTTGCTCTTCTCCCTGCCATCTGTGCGACAGCAGGACCTCGGTTTCCTCCCCGCCTTCATCTCGAAGTGCTCTCAGAAACCATTCCCACTCCCTGATCAATCAGTCTCAGAAGGGAAACCTGCCCCAAGCGGAGGAGGATGTTCCCACTTTTCTTTGGTTTTGGCAGAGCAGCAGCAGTGTGGACAGGAAAGTTGTGCCCAGATCCGACTGCTCCTTGCTACCTGGATGACTTTGGGCATTTATTAACTCGGGCCTCAGTTTCCAGATCTGTATAATGAAGAGTCTGGACTAGAAGGCCTCCCGGGTGGCTTCTCCAGGTCTGGAGTGCCGGGAGTCCCGAGCAACCAGCTCCCGCAAAAGCCAGGAGGAGGTGGAGGGCAGAGAATCACCACCCACCAAAGAAGGGGTGGGCCTAAGGCAGGCCCTGGACGCAGCACCAGGACTGGCCAAATGGAGGAGCGTGGTCCTACTTCCGGGTCTCCCCGATCAGAGGTAAGCTCCCTGAGGACAGGGGCCATGCCCTTTAGCCTTCTCTACCACCTAGCCAAGTTCCCGCGACCCAGCAGGCACTAAAGCAATCGATTGCTATCTGGACCTCCGTTCCTCTCGCCTGTTTGCCACCGGGACCTACTTCAGAGAGAAAGGCTGAAGCCGCAGGGGGCAGGGCCGTCCTCGTGCCACGTGTGCCAGCGAGCTCGCACAAATAGGTTGGAGGTGAGGTCATAGCAGACCCAAGCCGAGCCCTTTCTTTGGGTCAGCCGCCATAACTGGCGGCAACGCAGGCAAAGTTGTCAATTAGCTGCTGGGTTCAGCCTTGGCCCAGAGGAGGCTGCAAACCGCAGGATTGGCAGCTGAGCTACAGAATCTCATCTCTAAACAATTTTATTTCCCCCAAGCTAGAAATGAACGTTGAACACGGGATGGCTGGATATGCCTCTTCTCTAGAAGGGGAGTGAGACAGAATATCAAAGAGAAGGATGTGGGCAGGAGATGAAAGGCAATCCCAAGGGGCCAGTCCCCGTCTCACCCATCTCCACACCTGGCATTGGAGGCCCCGCCAGCACCTCAGGGGAGGTGCCTGCAAAGGAAAAGGAGGCCCTAGGATTCAGGACTGGCAGGTATCTCAGCCCCTCCGGGCCCAGGAGGGCAGACTCCGGCCCTAGAGAAGTCAAGGGGCTTGCCCACAATCCCCCGGGGAGCCAGTGAGTAACACAGACTGGATCCCATCCCAGATGCTCTGACGCCAAAGGCAGAGTTTGGTTGCTCGGTTTTCTCTGTGTACTATGGTGCCTCTCCTCAGGGAATCAGGCCTAGCAATGGCGCCCCAGACTCCCTGGCACTGCCACTCCCCAGCTCAGAGGCTGAAGAGAGGCTGAGAACTCCCTCCCACTGGTGCCGGCTCCTTCAGGCACCAATGTGCTGATTTCTACTTTTAAAGAACCCGAGCGTTTGATGGTTTCATTTCCCCCAAAATCAGAATTTTTGGTCTGGGTTTTAAAGATTTAAAATGTGGTCTTTCTTGCTTTGTTGTTTTAAAATTCTGGCCTCCAAACTGCTCACGGTTCTAGCCCTAGAAATTCTTCTCAGTTTGTTTTTTTCCATCTTTCCTTCTCTGCACCCTTCTAAGGGAGGAGCTGCTGAACGGCTCCCATGGCGCCACACGCTCCACTCAGGGACTTGTCTAAGGAGCAAACGCTGACTGTGCCATGAAAGGCAAATGAACTCTAGGTCAGGAGTCCCGGCAGAACTCAAAACTTTCGTCCCAATGGCCCGCTCAAGTAATACCCAAGCGGAGGGCGGGAGGAGCCAGATGCGCAAGGAGCTGGATTGCCCAAGGAGCCAGATGGCGGGGTCTTGCTCTCAGCACTAGCCTATTTTTGGCTAATTTTGCCAGCCAGCTACTTGATTCTGGTGCTCGGCCTGCTAAGGGACTAAAGAGGTTTTCTCTCTGTCTTTATATCATCCCCAGTTCGGAATTGGGCACAGAACTCATGAGGGATTTCTGAAAGCGCCTTCCAGCCGCTGAGCGGAGCCCGGTGCTCCTGTCCCGCTCCATCTCGGGAGGGTGCGGGAGGGTGGGATGCGAAGGGCGGAGCCAAGTCACAGCCACCACCTCAGAAGGCAGATTTGCTGCTTGGGGCTGGGAATGGGGGAGGAGCCAGAGGGGAGCCCCATTAGAGGACTCTCTTCGCTGAGTGGGCTGGGAGGAGTTCCTAGCCAGTGCTCTGGAAAGTCATTCTTAATTTAGCCGCTGGAGGTTGGAGGAGGGAGCTTCCACGCGTGACTCTGCTTTCTCTGGGGGAGCCGCACGTCTGAGGGAATTTGCCCGAGGGAAAGCCCCATCCCCCGGAGCTGCTTCAGCCCCTTAGGAAAGAAAAAAAAAAGCAAAACAGGAAAGCCTCGCCCCGCCCCCCCACCCAGCGTTGTCTCCCGCGTGCAGAGGAAAAGCCCAGTTTTAAAGCACGCCCCACTTTGGCGGCCAAGGAAGAAGCCGCTCGCTCTCCAGAGAGAGAGAGCGAGAAAGTTGGCGTGAGAGGCGGGCCAGCGGGCCGGGGTGCTGGCGCTGCCTTCGGGGCCTCCTCCGGCCGGAGCCCTTCCCGGCGTCCCGGCCGCCTCAGCACTCGTTGGGCCCCTTCATCTGCATGAGCACGGCGTGGCTGCGCTTCTTGCAGCAGCAGCAGCAGATGCAGGCCGCCAAGGAGCAGGCCAGGGCGATGCAGCCGATGACGATGGCCGCGATGGCCAGACCGCTCTGCGCGCTGGTCATGCCCCACCCTTCGCGGTCGGCCACGTCCCCGATGGTGGTCAGGTCGGTCTGGTCCTCCTCGACCGTGGTGAACTCGGTGGTGTAGGAGACCGAGGTGGTGTCGGGGTACCGAGACGTGTCCGGGTACTGGGGCGTGTCCGGGTACCGGGGCGTGTCCGGGTACTGGGGCGTGTTGGGGTAGCTCGGGCTGGAGCTCTGCGCGTTGACGTTGACCACGATGATGGCCTGGCCCCGGAGCTCGGCCGGGCTGGAGCAGAGCGGGAGCAGGTCCGAGCCGCCCAGCCTGGCGCTGTTGGCCAGGAGCCAGGCGCGCAGGGGTTCGATGCCGGCGTCGCAGCGCCACGGGTTGTCCTGGAGCCGGACGTCGCAGAGTTGTCCCAGGTGATCGAAGATGCCCACGGGCAGGGTCTCCAGCTGGTTGTTCTGCAGCTGCAGGGTGGTGAGGCCATTGACGCCGGCGAAGAGGTTGCCGGGCAGGAAGCGGAGCCGGTTGTTCTGCAGGGACACGTTCTGCAGGCTCACCAGGGCCCGGAAGACCTGGCCGTCGAGGTTCTGCAGCGCGTTGCTGTGCAGCGACAGCTCGCGCAGCGCGCTCAGGCCGCGGAAGGCGCCGGGGGCGATGGACTGCAGCTGGTTGCGGCTCAGCACCAGGACCTGCAGATGGCTCAGCGGCTCGAAGATCCCGTCGGGGAGGTGCTGCAGCTGGTTGTCGTAGAGCCAGAGCTCCCGCAGGTAGGGCATGTGGCCGAACAGGCCGGCGGGCAGCTCCCGCAGCCCGTTGGCGAACAGCGTGAGCCGGTTGAGGCGCGGCAGGTTGAGGAAGAGGCCCCGCGGCAGCGTGGCCAGCTGGTTGTTGGACAGGTAGAGCCTCTCCAGCTGCCCGTTGCCCTGGAAGAGGCCGGGCGCCAGGTGGCGCAGCTGGTTCTGCTGCAGAGCCAGCTCCTGCAGGCTGCCCAGGCCGTCGAAGGTGCCCGACGGGATCTCGGACAGCTGGTTCTCGGAGAGCCGCAGCACCTGCAGCTGGCCCAGCCTCTGGAAGAGGTGCGGCGACAGGCGGCCCAGGTTGTTCTGGCCCAGGTTGAGCTTGACGAGGCCCGGGAGGCCGTCGAAGCAGCCGTCGGGGATGCTCTCCAGCCGGTTCCCGTGCAGCTGCAGCTCCTTCAGGTTGCTGAAGGGCGCGAAGTGCGCCGGGCTGACGTGCAGCAGCTGGTTGCCCGACAGCAGCAGCGACTCGAGGTTGTTGAGGCCTTGGAACAGGCCGCCGGGCAGCGTCTGCAGCCGGTTGTTGGCCAGGCTCAGGTAGCGCAAGTTGCCCAGGTGGCTGAAGGCCCCGGGCGCGATCTGCGACAGCTCGTTCTTCTCTATGCGGAGAGCTATGAGCGCCGTCACGTTGAGGAAGGGCTGCGCGTTCAGCTCTCGGATGTGGGTGTTGAGTATCTGCAGGCTCATCGAATCCCAGGGCAGAGGGCTGGGCACTACCAGGATGCGCCCTCCCACGCACTCCACTTGGGACGCCTTAGAGCACGTGCACTCGCTGGGGCACGAGGAGGCGAGACCCAGGGCCTGGAGGCCCACGGCCAGGAAGAGCACACAGCCCTTCAGCTCCATAGCACCTGCAGGGGCAGGGTGATGGGGGAGAAATGGGGAAGGGGGAGGAGAAACGAGAGACACCGAAACGTTATTGCAGAGCAGAGCGACTGGTCCGCATCCCCCAAGGCCAGATGAGCACCCCCCCAAGGCCAAATCAGCACCCCCCAAGGCCAGATGAGCACCCCCAAGGCCAAATCAGCACCCCCAAGGCCAGATGGGCACCCCCAAGGCCAAATCAGCATCCCCCAAGGCCAGATGGGCACCCCCAAGGCCAATCAGCATCCCCCAAGGCCAGATCAGCACCCCCAAGGCCAGATCAGCATCCCCCAAGGCCAGATGGGCTTTCAAAGGCATGTTCCCACTCCCCATCCTCATCCCCACGGCTTCCCAATTCTAAAGTTCTCAAGTACACAAGACAGTCAGAAAAAGCAATGCAAGGACACCCTCAAGATCGCTCTGAAGAACTTTAGAATGCCTCGATGACATGGGAGACACTGGCAGCGCCCAGCACTGCGTGCCCTCATGGGAAAAGGGGCTGTGCTCTCTGAGCAAAGCAGACTCGGATTAGTCCCAAGGAAACTCATGATGCACAAAATTAGAGAATCCCAAATGTTCATAGGGACTGTTTGTATCTAATCCGTGGCAGAGCATTCTGAGCTCCGATTGGCTGGATCAGCCAGTCAGCCACACTGGACTCTTAACATATGATGTCATTCTGGCCCTCTTCAAGAACAAAGGACAACAACCAAACAACCTTTGCAATACCTGCCCTGAAAAACAAACAAAACCAGTCAGGGCTTTGAAATAAAACAAATTGGGACCCAGTACGGTGGAAAACATAGCCAAGAAACACTGACTCTGGGAGGGCTTCCTGCTTCCTGTTGCTCCCGGCCCCAACCTATTTTCCACATCACAATCCACAAAACATTCCTCCAGCCCTGGGGAGCACATGACTGCTCCACATCCTTCCCTGGCTGCCCACTGCCTCTGGGCAAAGGATGATCTCCTTCTCTAGCATTCAAGTTCATCCTCTAGCTGTCCCCCCCCCCCCAAACTGATGAGACTTTCCCAGCCCCAGCTGGAGAGGTCAAGGAAGGGTTGGGAAGGAAGTGGAACCTGAGCTAGGTCCTGAGGGAAGAGGAAGACGTCAACAGACAAGGTGTGCAACTACACAGTGGAGGGCAAGATTGGGTTAATGTGACTGAAATTCTGTAAGACAACAGGGAATGGGCCTGGACAGCATGGGGAGGAGGAGGGTTCTAGAAACATAGGGGAGATGGTGAGGAAAGTGGTGCAACAAGGCTTGGCCCATCAGTAGATTGAGCACTGAGGTGCAGAGTGCTCTCTCTGTCCTTTCCAGCCTCACTGGCTGCAATAGTGTGGAGGCAAGTAGGGTACGGAGACAGTGCTGGGTTGGGAGGCAGGAAGACCTGGGTGCATAGTCTTTGTGTGGCTTTAAGCCAGGCCTGAGTGGACTGCTTGTCAAGAATGGAACAGAACTAGACAGTATAAAAGACCTGAGGGTTCACTTGCCAAAACAGACACAGGAGCTATATGAATAAAAACATAAAACACTATTTACTAGATAAAATCAGACCTAAATACCTGAAGTGATATTTATTGTTCAGCTAGCTAAAGCCAAAGTAATTTTTAAATGAAAATTTTGTCTAGTAATGAACTGAACCAGCTACGCCCAGCGAAAGAACTCTGGGAGATGACTAAGAACCATTACATCGAATTCCCAATCTCTCTATTTTTGCCCGCCTGCATTTTGGATTTCCTCCACAGGCTAATTGTACAATATTTCAGAGTCCAGTTCTTTTTGTGCAGAAAATAATAGTTTGGACATGTAGACTTATTTTGTATTTAGTTTATACTCTAATATATTTAACATGTATTGGTCATCCTGCCATCTGGGGGAGGGGGTGGGGGGAAGGAGGGGAAAAATTGGAACAAAAGGTTTGGCGATTGTCAATGCTGTAAAATTACCCATACATAAAACTTGGAAATAAAAAGCTATTAAAATTTTTAAAAAAAGAAAAAGAAAATTTTGCCTAACCTATTTAATGTCATCTCAATTAAATTACTAAAGGCATCTTACTGCCTTAGAAAAAATAACAAGAGTTCATTTGGTAAAGGAAGCTGGTAAGCAAAGTTTCTGCATCACCAAAAAAGATCCCGAAGGTCCAAGGATGGCAGAGACTGGACCTGGAGAAGAATGTGTAGCTGAAAGTCAAAAGAGGAGAGGCTATTGCACAATGGGAGTTCTGAGAGGGAAACAAGGAAGGGAGGACCTGCCGGCCAGTCCCTCTGGTCCTGGGAGAGAAGAGGAGCCAGCAGGGGAGGAGATGGTGGAACATCATCAGGAGAGGTTCTAGCTGGGAAGCTGCTACCAGCAGACGGAAGGCGGGGAGAGAGAGGGAGGGAGGGACAGAGACAATGAGAGAGAGGAAGAGAATGGGAAGAAAGGGGAGACAGATGGAGAGAGAGGATTTTCCAAAGGAATGAATGAAAACCCAAGAGAAGGAGGGCCAGAACTGAGCCGGATGGAGGGGAGAGGGAGCAGGGAGAAAGCTCAATCCCAGTGAGGTGCCAGATGAATCTGCTGATCTCACTAAGCTATTCATCAGAAGGGGGGCTGGATTAAAAAAATATTGTTTATCCAGTGACTCCCCATCTGGCCCATTAGAAGTATCTCAGCTCTGGGAACGGCCGCCGTCTGCATCGTTGTGTGCCCTGAAATGGCATCCAAGATTTACCTTCCAAGATGGGACACCAAGCTGGGCCAGGACATTTGGCTTCCGGCCTGACCAGTCACTCACCACGTGGAGGACCATAGCCACTAGGCTGGTCTCCAGATGTCTGCGGGACTCCTGGCTTGGTCCAACCTCCCAGCCACCTCCTCTCGGACTCTCCTTTGAGAAGCATCCAGGACTGGGCCAATCACCCCCAGGGCTCCTCCAGACTCAGTCAGCCCTCTTAGGTGACCCTCTGCCCCTCCCAGTGATCCCCAGGCAGGGCTAGGTCTAGGAACAATGATGGAGTCTTCACAGAGACCAGCAGACAGGAGGACAGGCCTCTGTCCTTAGAGGACTTGAGGGACCAGCAGGGCCAGAGGGGCTAGAAGTTCTGCTTGGCCCCTGAGAGCAGAAAAGGGAGCAGAGTGAGGAGCAGAGGGGGGTATTTCAGAGCGGGGGAATTCGGCTCCATCTAAGTAAATCCTTCCCGCCAACTATGGGCATCCCAAAGGGGCAGTTCCTTGCTCCTGAAAGTCTCCAGGGGAGGCTGGGGGCCTGGTCAGGCAGATGGTGGGAACAGTGGGAAGCTCTCAGGATGCGGATGCAGATGCCTGGGTCTGAGTCCCAGGCCTGCCACTTCCTCAGAAATCCCTTCGGCTCTCCGGCCTGGGCTCAAAGGGAGAGGACGGCCTCCCCTCTCTCTCTGGCCCATGGGAGGAGAGGGCTCGCCTCTCACACTCTGCCATGCTCGGCCCCACGTCGTTCTGGGTCAAGGAGGGAGCCACCGCTTCCTTCTCTGACCTGAGCCCCTTCTTCCTTCAGACATCCTGCCCTGGGCAGACGCGGCTCCCTGGTGCGGGCTCCGGGGCCCGCAGTGGTCTCCCACAAAGCCTGTGGTTTCCTGTTTTCCATCAGCCCCTGTCACTGCTGGCACAGCTACTCCAATCATCCTTCAGACCCTCCGGCCTCCCCTCAAGCTCTGGATGGCTGAGAAGTGCCAGAGCCAGAACTGCAGGCCCTCCCTAGGGAGGCCGCCCTACAGAGAAGGCCCCGCTGCCGCCAGCCCCCCACCGGCCTCGTCGGCCAGGGCCCGGAGCCTCCCGGGGTCACCATCGCGGGCCCTTCCTCGTGCCTCAATAACACACGCTACCCACGGGCCGCTTGCCCACTGGCGCAGATGCCAGTTAAAGGCCTTCAAGGCCGCATTAATTATACCCTCCTCACTGGTGACACGGCTGCGTCCTCAATAACTCGGGTGACTCGGCCCGGCTTCCTAAGGGAGAAGCCAAGCGTCCGTCCCTCGGCGTCCACAGGCTGGGTCGCCGCCGCCGCGGGCTGGACAGGTGGTCTGCTGGGTGTTGTCCCGGGCCCTGGGACTCCCTCCCTTCTCCCAGGCTAGAAGCTTGCTCTTGGGCAACAGCCAGCGGAGCCCCGTGCATGACTCACAGGATATCACTTAATTAGCCAAGAAGCTTCCACCGTTTGGGGCCTGGAGCTTCTTGCTTCTCTCTGCAGCTCTCAGCTTCCGAGAGGAACAAGGTCTCCCAGAGAATCTGGCCAGAGTCCAATTCTGCACCCCCTCCCCCTATCCAGCCCCTCAGAGCCCCCTCCCCCCTAGTCTGGCATCTCCCCGGAACACCACTTGCAAAGAGGGGGTTATCTCCCCGGAGACCCCGGCCCTTCGTGCCCTAGTGCTGTGGTCCTTTGCACCCCGGCCAGCTGCCCAAAGAGGCCTTTGTCGGCCTTCAAGAATGACCTCGAGCCTTCCGCGAGTCCCCAACCCCTTCCCTGGTGGGCGCCCTCTAGAGTCTGGGGTAGATCCTGTGTAGATCTGAATCAGGAGCCAGCGCTGAAGCTTCCTGCCTTCTGGGGGAAGGGCACCAAGCTCACGGACCCCCCAGGAGCAGACAAAGCCTCACAGGCTCTGAGGGCCGCAGGGGCCTCAGACACGGGCTCCCCCAGCCCTTATAATGCTCAGAGGTGGAAAATAAGTCCCTGAGTGCCAGCTTCACACGTGACAGAGCATGGGTTCCTGAGGGCACCGAGCATGGTGGCAGTGCCGGGAGGGGGCCAGTGCGGCCGAGCGGCCGAGCCTGCGTGTGGGGGGAGGAGACCGAGCACGGCCCGGCGTGCTCCCCTTCAGGGCTCTTCTCCAGCCGCAGCTTCCCCAGGCACCTCCTCCATCCCAAGACCACCTTAGCAGATCGCTCCAGAGACAGCATCCCACCAGGGGAGAACTGACCTGCGGGGGCTCCCCCGGGACCCAGGGATGGCCCAGAGCGGGAAGAAGGGGCGGCTCGGCAGGCAAGGCTGGCCAAAACCTGGGGGTCCCCCGGACTCATGGGCTGGAGCTCCATCGCTGCCCCCGAAGCCGCTCCCCAAGCTCAGAGTCACTAAATCAAGATTCCCTTGTTTTCTGCTTCTTTCCTCCCAGGTCTCCTTGCTCCAGCCTCGGCCCAGATCTCTGCTGATCTCCGTATTTCTCAGCCTCTGTCTCTGAGGCAGCAAAGAGTGCTGGAGCCCGGGACCCTCGGCAAGCCCCTCATCCATAAAATGGGGCTCGAGCACCAAACTCAGGCTTGTTGTGAGGAACACCCGAGGTCACAAAGAATCTGAGCGCTTCACACCGCTTAGTCATTTTCAGTCAGGTCTGACCCTTTTGGAGAATTTTCTTGGCAGAGATACTGGAGCAGTTGGCCATTTCCTTCTGCAGCTCATTTTACAGATAAGGAAACTGAGGCAGACTTGCTAGGAAGTATCTGAAGCCAGATGTGAACTGGCTATTGTTTGTTTCTATCTTTGCCTAAAGAGTTGTCTGTTTCTGTCTCTTCCTGTCTCTGTCTCCCTATCTCTGTCTGCCTCCCTCCCTTTTTCTGTCTGTCTCTCTGTCTCTGTGATCTCTCTCTCTCAGCCTCCCTCCCTTTTTCTGTTTGTCTTTCTGTCTCTGTGATCTCTCTCTCTCAGCCTCCCTCCCTTTCTCTGTTTCTGTGTGTCTCAATCTCTGTCTCTCTCTCTCTGCCTCTCTCCCTTTATCTGTCTGTCTCCCTCTCTCTGTCTCTATGTCTCTTTCATCTATCTCTCTTTGCCTCCCTCCCTTTCTCTTTCTTTCTCTATCTCTATCTCCCTCCCTTTCTCTTTCTTTCTCTATCTCTGTCTCCCTCCTTTTCTCTTTCTTTCTCTATCTCTGTCTCCCTCCTTTTCTCTTTCTTTCTCTCTCTGTCTCCCTCCCTTTCTCTGTCTTTCTGTCTGTCTCTCTCCTTTTCTCTTTCTTTCTCTCTCTGTCTCCTCTCTTTCTCTGTCTGTCTGTCTCCCTCCCTTTCTCTTTCTTTCTCTATCTCTGTCTCCCTCCCTTTCTCTTTCTTTCTCTATCTCTGTCTCCCTCCCTTTCTCTTTCTTTCTCTATCTCTGTCTCCCTCCCTTTCTCTTTCTTTCTCTATCTCTGTCTCCCTCCCTTTCTCTTCTTTCTCTATCTCTGTCTCCCTCCTTTTCTCTTTCTTTCTCTATCTCTGTCTCCCTCCCTTTCTCTTTCTTTCTCTATCTCTGTCTCCCTCCCTTTCTCTTTCTTTCTCTATCTCTGTCTCCCTCCTTTTCTCTTTCTGTCTCCCTCCCTTTCTATGTCTTTCTGTCTGTCTCCCTCCTTTTCTCTTTCTTTCTCTCTCTCTGTCTCCCTCTCTTTCTCTGTCTATCTGTCTCCCTCCCCTTCTCTTTCTTTCTCTATCTCTGTCTCCCTCCCTTTCTCTTTCTGTCTCTGTCTCCCTCCCTTTCTCTGTCTGTCTGTCCATCTGCCTCTGTCTCCCTCTCTCTCCCTTGCTCGTACTTCTGTCTGTTCATTTCTCTCGTCTGGTATTTCCGTCTCTGTCTCGCTCTCTGTCTATCCCTCCTTCTTCCCTCTCTCCTTCCCTTTCTGAATCTCTAGAGAAATGGGTTGAGTGCGGTTTGGGACAGCAATCTGTGCAGACATACAATTAACTTGGCAAGAGAGGCCGGGGGGAGAAAGCCTTTCAGGCATTTCCTGGCAAAGCAAAGAGAAGGATTGAAATAAAGTTTTCCCAAAGAAGCTCCCGACTTCCAGTAAACAAGCCCTCGGGGCTCCAGGGCTCCTCGGTGAAGCTGAAACAGAATTAAACTTGGTAGAGACTCTGGGGATGCTTCCTGGTCTCGGACCCAAACTCGCGGGGTGGCCTGTGAAGCTGGGGGGCGCAGAGGACTCAGGAGAGGAGGTGACTGTTGTTAGCAGCCTGGCTCCCAGTCCCAGCTCTCTCTGAGAAAACGGGAGCTCGCCAGGGGCCACTTCGGACTCCTTTCCTGCCCAGCCTTGTCTCCCGAAGGCTGCCCTCCTGGCCTCCGGGAGCCATCTCTCTCCTGCCAAGGGCTCCTGGGCTCTCTCCTTCCCCTCATTTCTCCAGTGGCTGATGAGCTCAGCTCACCTTCTCTTCCGCTCCCTATTTGAGGCTTCCATCTCGGACTGTATGAAAGCCCAGGCAGAGGGGCTGAGCACCCCAGCTTCCTCTCGGCCCCCAGCACAAGCTCGGCCCTGGGCTCAAAGGTTCCGGGTCCCAGAGCAGAAGTCACAGCAATCCAGGGTCATTTCAAAAGGAAGGCTCTGCCACTGAAACTACAGGCTGAGTTTGAGGGGTGACGGGGACTCCCTTTCGGGAGCGTGGAAGCAACTGGCCCCGAGCGTCTGTGTAAGCCGGAGCCCCGCTGAGAAGGCTGCATCTGGTGCGGGAGCCGGAGCTCGTCCCCAGCAGGCTGCTCTTTCTCTGCCAGGCCTTAGGGTCACCACAGGGAGTGGGAGGGACTGAGCGGGACCACTCGACTCAGGACAGTGGTATTGACACCCCTCGGACATGGAGTATCGTGGACCACACATGCTCCCAGGCCCCCCAAACTCCTGGCTGTCTCAGCTCACTGGGACCATGGGATTGAGTCAGGGAGAAAGGGGGCAAAGAAGGTGGGGCTCACGCCCTGCCAAGAGCCTGGGGAGGCTAGATGGAGTCACGGGGACTGAGCCAAACAAGGGAAGATCAAGAACCCGACGCTAATCTGGATCCAGATAGGAAAAGTGAACCATGACCTCAGACCTGGGCAGTTTGGGGGCGAAATGGGGGAAGAACATCCTCCACTTGACACACAAAAAGAGTCTGACTCCTCAGGACATCCAAAGGAAGCCCAATGGCTGAAGGAGGGTGCCTCAGTTTCTCCTCTGCCCAGGGGGCCCTGACTACACTAAGTGGTCCGCAGTCCAGGGTCCTTCCCAGATCTGACGTTCCGTCTCATACGCTCGGCACTGCCTTCCAAGGCGGCGTTCTTTGCCTCATGTTCTAAGACCTTCCACGAGTACGATATTCTAGGCTCAGATTCTGTATTTCAAGCTCTCACCTCCTCTATTTTCTGTTCTAAAAAGTCCCGGTGGTTGTAAATGTGGGCAAAGAGAATGAAAAACCTCTGTCCTCTGGAACAAAGAGCTGCTCTCCGTTCCAGGCGCAAAAGGAAAGACCATGGGCGTTTGAGGAGATTTTTGAAATCTTTCTTCTCCATCCAAATTATCTTCTCTCTCCCCAAATACTGCCCTGAGACTCATTATTGAATGACAGGAGAGTCCTGGCCAGAAACAGCAAGGAAAGCCGCCCAATCCAGAGGAAAAGCCGGGATCCCCACTGAGGTCCCTGGAGCTCAAGCCCAGCTCAAGGCAGAGAATCTACTCAGATGTGCTGGAAGCTCAGAAATATTGCTCAAGGAAGCAGCCCAGGACCTCTGCCCACCCTGGATGGCTTCAGAACCACGCTCTCCCAGCTCTGCTGTCGGGGAATCTGGGAGTGATTTGGGGCCCCTCCCAGCACAAGAATCCCCACCTGAGGGGTCAGAGCGAGATTGTCCGTGGGGGAGAAAAGAAGGGATGAGAGGGGGCAGAGCAGGAGGGGACCCAGGCGGCCCAAGCCAGCTGCCAAGCGGCTGCTCGGGGCCGGCTAATTGGGGAGGACGAGACGCTACTTACCGGCTCCTCCTCTGGGGCAGCTGCTGAGAAGAGGCAGTCCAGAGAAGATGCGAGATGGCTCAGGACTGCCGCATGAATGTGGGGAGGCTGGGGCGTCCCCCTATTTAAACAGTCCAAAGCAATGAATCAGCAGAGGGGCCGTGTCAGAGGTTAGGAGAGCAGGCGTGTTCTGGGAGCCAGGGGGAGCTCCCTGCCTCCTGGGGCTGCCTGAGCCCGACAGCTTCTCTGTCTGCAGGGCCCGTCAAGGCGACTCCCAGAAGCAGCCCCTTCCTTCTTCCTCCTCCCTCCCCTCTTCCCATCTCCTTTTTCCCTTCTTCTTCTTTCTCCTCTTTCCTCTCTTCCTCTCCCTTTTCAAACCCTTCTTTGTTTCTCTTATTCTTTCTTCTTATCCTCTCTTCCTTCTCCTTTTTCTTTCCTTCCTTTCTTTTTTTTCCATTCTTTATCTTTCTTGCTTTTATGCTTTCTTGCTACCTAAGTTCCCTCCCTGTTTCACCCTCCAATCCATTCCTTAGGATCGGATTTAAGAGATTTAAGTGTTTTTAATAGTCATCTCCTCTAAGTCCTCACAAGGACTTTTCACAAGGAAAGTGAAGCTCAGAAAGAACATGCAGAAAATAAGAGGCAGATCTTGGAGCTCAGCTCTCATTCCCAAATCCAGCACTGCCAGGGTATCCCATTGTCTTCCTCCTTCCTTCTTTCCTTCCTCTCTCTCTTCCCTCCTCCCTTCCTTCCTTTTTCCTCACCCTCTCTTTCTTTCTCCCTCCTTTCCTCCTTCCTTCTCTCCCTTTATCTTTTCCCTTTTTTGCTTCCTTTTTCCTTCCTCCCTCCCTTCTTCCTTCCATCCTTCTTTCCTTCCTCCATTCCTCTTCCACTCTCTTTCCCTTTCTTCCTCTCTCCCACCTTCCTTCTTTCTCTTCTCTTTCCTTCCTCCTTTCTTTCTTCCTTCCCTTCCTCCCTTCTTTCCTCCTTCCCTTCCTCTTTTCCTTCCTTCCTTTTTCCTCTTTCTTCCTTCCTTTTCCCTTTCTCCCTCCTTCTTTCTCTTCTCCCTCTATCCCTCCTTCTTTCTCTCCTCCCTCCTTTCCTCCTTCCCTTCCTTTTTCCTCCCTCTCTTCCTTTCTTCCCTCCTTTCTTTCTTCCCTTTTCACTTCCTCTCCACTTGCAGAATCTCTCACAAGAAGCTATCACTCTTAGTATCAGAGAAGAGCCCTGTGTGAGTACTCACCTAAGTACTTACCTAAGAATGTGCAGTCAGACTTTCTGGAGAAAGGGATGATGCTGGGTCCTTGCTTAAGAACTCCTAAGAGTCAAACCTAATGACCCTTCCTCAGGCCTCCTCTTCTGAGGTCTCTGCAGCCTTGGACTGCCAGTCCCCCTCCTCTCCTGGACCCTCTCTTCTCTCCAAGTTTTCAGCACATTCATTTCCATCTCTCCTGGTCCTCCTCCTTCCTCTCAGACAAGCCCTCCAGAATATCCTTTGCTGGATCCTCATTGAAGCTGCCCTCCCACTATGATGAACAACTCCTTGCATTCCCCCTCTAGCCTTGGTGATCACATCAGCTCCCATGGAATCATTTTTCATTTCTATTCAGACAATTCTCAGATCTATTTATCCAGCCATACGCCCTTTCCTGATCTCCGGCTTCATTTCTCCCCTGCCTACTGGATGCCTCATTATGGCAAGATCTACAACTCAATGTGTCTGCAGCTGAATTCATTATTCTCCCTTCTTTCTAACTCCTTATTTCTCATTAAGGGTCCATCACCTCCCCATTTCCCAGGCTCAACACCTCGTGTCATCCTAGATTCCTCACTCTCTCACTCCTGACGCTACCTTTGAAACATCTCTTATCAAGGCCCTTTCCCTCTTCCAACAATACCCTCACCTTGGTGCAGACCCTCACCATCTCACCCTGGACCATTGCAGGGAAGGGGGCGATCTGCCAGCCCCAAGTCTTCCCCCATTCCATTCCAGCCCCAAGTCTTCCCCCACTCTGGTCCAGCCCCAAGTCTTCCCCCATTCCATTCCAGCCCCAAGTCTTCCCCCACTCTGGTCCAGCCCTAAGTCTTCCCAACTCCAGTCCATCTTCTGTTCAGCCATCAAAGTGACTTCAAGTCTCCACTGAAATCCCACTTTCTCCAAGAAGTCTTTCATGATCCCCCTTAAGGCCAGTGCCTTCCCTCGTGGATCCCCTCCCACTCTCCTGTAGGCGATGTGTTTGTACCTGGTCATTTGCCTGATGTCTTCCCACTAGACTGGGAGCCCCGTGAGGGAAGGGCCTGTCTTTGACCTCTCTAGGTCCCCAGCATCTTGCCCGGTGCCTAACACAGAATCCTACTTCATAAATACTTGGCTTGACCAAGACTCCCATTGGGGAGCGTTACCAGAGGGTTCTGCTGCCGCCACTGGAGAGGGTGGTGCTTTGGAGCTCCGGTAATTAACAACACATTTTGCTGGTTTTATTTATAGAAAAGACATTTGTTTGAGATTCCAATGTCTTTGTGCAGTCTCCGTTCCCATCGTCACCATAGTCCATGCGCAGATCCTGGGGAAGGGAAGCTGGTAGCAGCAATACCATCTGGGGCTTTGAGCTTAGCCACGGGAAAAGCACATCCAATCCCCTCACTTTATGTAAACGGGGCCAAGAGATCTGCCCAGAATCATGAGCCAGCAACAGAGCCAGCTGGGGTCTCCCTCCAGGATCTCAGGCTGCAGATCATGGCTTCTCTCTTAGTCTGTTGGTCACCGAGTGAGAGAAGGGCTCCAGATGGGAGAGTCTCAGGGCTGGATCTTTATATCTGAGGCTCAGAGTGAGGGAAAGGGTTTAAGACCCGAGATGGTTCCCATCACCACCTCTGCTACCAGCAAGGTGGGACAAGAAACAATTCCTATTATTTGGGGAGGTTTGAAGGGTTGAGCTCTGGGGACTGGGTGCTGCTATAGGTTCTAGTCCAAGATGTAGCCTTCACCTATTTGGTTGCTTGTCTTGGACCAAGACATTCTGCCCTTCCCTGGCTTGGTTTGTCCACTCTGTAAAATGGGGAGAGTAATATTTACCTGCAGTACCTTATTGGAATGGCAAGGAGTTTAATTAATGTTTGTCTTGTGCTTTGAGATCTCTGGATGAAAGGAAAGACATAAAAGTGCATAGTGTTATTACTGAAATGGTTGGTTGGTGGCTTGCCACCGTCAAACCAGAAGGTTTGAATCATGCAACATTCTTGGGCATTTTGGTCCGTGATTCACGGCCAAAAATGAAAAGCACACAGGCATAAAATGACGCGAGTCTGGGAGATGCAGGCAACTTGGGTTTCTTTGTTTCCTACTCCCTCCGCCATGATCTCAACCACTCCCTTCCTCCACAGCCGGTATTCCAAATAAATAGAAAACGACTTCATCCCCAAGCACTGCTTCTCCAAACTGGCAATAACCCAAGCCCTGAAAAAAGGATGGATGTAAGGGCCAGGGCACCCACTTCTTAGGAGTTGGAGAGCTCATTCCGGCAGAAGGTGTGGGTGGGGAGCCTCCCGTCACCTACTGCTAGTCCTGGAAGCATCATCTGCTGCCAGGGTTCCCGGAAAGGACACCTCATGTGCTCCACTCATCATCCCCGTGACTTCCCCAGCACAATGCCCCTCTTGGGCCGCTCCTCCCTCATAGATAATTGCCTCCTCCTTAGAATGGAAGTTCCATGAGGGGAGGGATGATTTCTCTTTGCATTTGCCATCACAGCAGCGTGTGGCACATTAGCAAACTCTTTTAAAATGCTTTTTCCTCCATTCACTTGTTATCATAGATGGAAGAGATGTTAGCAATCCAGGGACCACCCTCCGCTTTACAGAAGAAGGCACAGACATCATTAAAATGCAGCCAGTGCTGCCTTCTGGGACAGCCTGTCAACCTGTGCCCACATACCTGACAAAGTAGCACCGGTGACTCATCGGCTCCCTGTTAACTGCCATTAATTTGGTCACAAGCTCGCTGGTCCACTATCTTAGGGAGAGGGCTAAAATTTCTCTGTCTTCTAAAGACAATGGCAGAGACCACATCAATCTCCATTGTTGAGCTTTCCACAGACTCCCTTCCATTCTTGAAGGTGCAGCCCAAGTGCCATCTTCTGTCTGCAGCCATCCCAGGTCCTCTCAGTAACTGGTGGCCACCTGACATTTCCCTTCTTTTTATTTCTTTTTTATAAATGTGCTTTTTGTCTCTTCTACTAGAATGTAAGTTCCTTATGACTAGGGATCAGTTGATTCTTTGTAACTGGTCTTCAGCACCTCAGACAGCGCCTGGGAACTGGACATTAACAATATTATCGATAACAGCACTTATGGACTGGCTGATTGATATGTCCAGAACTTCCATCACCAGACCAATGCCCCCCACTCCTGCATCCATTAAGTTTCATCATCATTAAGTCTCTCATTACCCCTAATACCACCATCTAGTCTCCTTGGGAGAACAAAATGCCTTGGGTTTTTGGATTGCCTTAAATTTATTGGCTCAAAGATCTCTGCACATTTCTATCGCATCCTCTCCTCCTTATTCCCCAGCATCCATTTTTTTGCACCAAGGGTAAATATAAATCAGTTTCATAAGACCAATATGAGAAAGTTGTGAATGACCAGCAGACATTTATATGAAAAGAATAAACATGGGAGAAAAGATAATAAGCTGCAATGTGATGAGTTAGGAGGGAAAATAGCAATCAAGGGAGCTAAAGGGATATTGTGCTGTATTTGGAGCCAGAGTTTCCAAGACTGGAACAGGGATAGGGAATTGATGTGCGATTTCTCTGGGGTAAGAAACTCCCGTAGGAGGAAAGCTCCTCTACCAATACAGGACAAAGCCTTTTCCACTCCTCGTCTTAGAAAGAAGGTTGAGAGGTAGGGTGTGTTCAAGGAGTGCTAGTGCCTCTGGTGTGAGGTTGCTGAGCCCTTTTTTTTTATTATAGCTTTTTATTTACAAGGTGTGTGCATGGTAATTTTTCAGCATTGACAATTGCAAAACTTTTTGTTCCAATTTTTCTTCTCCTTTTCCCCACCCTCTCCCCCAGATGGCAGGTAGACCAATACATGTTAAATATGTTAAAGTATAAGTTAAATCTGTCAATATAAAGTTATTATAAAATAAAATAAAATATTAAAAAAAAGAAAAAAGCATAAGTTAAATACAATATATGTATACATATCCATAGTTATTTTGTTGCACAAGAAGAATCAGACTTTGAAATAAGGTAAAATTTATCTGAGAAGGAAATCAAAAATGCAGGCGGATCAAAACGGAGGGATCGGAAATGCTATGTTGTGGTTCACACTCATTTTCCAGAGTTCTTTCCTTGGGTGTGGCTGATTCTTTTCATTACTGAATAATTGGAACTGATTTGGTTCGTCTCATTGTTGAAGAGGGCCATGTCCATCAGAATTGATCATCATATAGTATTGTTGTTGAAGTATATGATGATCTCCTGGCCCTGCTCACTTCCCTCAGCATCAGTTCCTGTAAGTCTCTCCAGGCCTTTCTGAAATCATCCTGCTGGTCATTTTTTACAGAACAATAATATTCCAAACCGTTCACATATCATAATTTATTCAGTCATTCTCCAGCTGATGGGCATCCACTCAGTTTCCACTTTCTGGCCACTACAAAAAGGGCTGCCACATGTGGGTCCCTTTCTCTTCTATAAGATTTCTTTGGGATCTCTGGGGTATAAACACTGCTGGATCAAAGGGGATGTACAGTTTGATAACTTTTCGAGCATAGTTCCAAATCGCTCCCCAGAATGGCTGGATGTATTCACAATTTCACCACCAATGTAGCTGAGCCCTTTTGAAGGCTGCTTTCCACCCTGGCTGTCCACTTGATCCATTTGACTCTCACCTGTGGCCCCAAGAAGCCGTAGCATGCACAGCAACCACATGTGATAAACCATTTTGGCAGATGGGTTAAATCCAGCCGAGGGTCACTGAGGGTCAGACCCTTCAGTGAGTGGGGAGGATGTTTGGAGACTTCCCCTGGTGGAATGGAAGATGAGGACGGTTTGTTACCAGTGCTTAGAGCTCAGACAAGATCCTCCACTGTATCTTGAGCCCTCACCAGTCATCTTGACTCTGTCCACCACTGGACTGTGATGACCCTGGAAGAGAGAGAGAGGCAGACAACCACGTGCAAACCTGCCTCACTGAACTCCAATTTGCACAATTTACCATTTCTCCCTATTTCAAAGTCTTGTGGTGATGAATGTGGCAAATCAGCAGGTGCCGAAGCCCTGGCAGCTGCAGTCGCAGCCCTGCACGGGCCCAGTCACCTTCTCGGGGGGATTCAGCAGCCCCGGCGTGTCTGGGCAGCCTTTTAAGCATCACGCTGCTCACCTGCGTGAGGAAGGGACTAGGAAAGGTGCCCCACAAATTGTCTGCCCACCGGGCCTGGCGCCGGATTCTCAGGAACAGCGAGGCAGATTCAGTTTTGCACTGAAAGGAACAATCCAAAATGTCTTTATGACGCCCTGGAGGCCGTTTAGGAGCCCAGGGTGCGTCTCGGCTCCTCAGTGCTGAGGGAGCCCAGCCATTTGGTGATAAGGATGTGACCTTGGAGAGGAGGCTGAGCCTGCCATGGTCCTCTCAACAGGCTCTCCTCTATCCCTGCTGAAGCCACTGCCCATCTGCATACACAGGCTGAAGTCAGCCCTCTCTAGCCAAACTTCCAGCTGCAAAAGGTTTCTGAATCGCATTAAGGCTCCGCTCCTGCGGCAAAGCAGCTGGTGCCGATTCTATTCCAGCTGAGATTCACAAGGTGAAAGGTCCACTGCTCATATACGAGCTGAGTGAAGATTCCTGGGAAATAATACAAAGGCACAGACTTGAAGGGGGGCATCCATCACACAGGAGAAACAGCCCCGTGTGGCTCGACTGTGGCTGCATCCAAAAAGGGGAGGGACCCGGGGAGGGGGCAGCTTGGAGGAGGCTTTCCACAAAAAACAGGGGGTTTACTTGACCTTGGAGGGAAGAAGGTTCCACTAGGATTTATTCTTTAGGAGAATCACTATTTACCGGGCAGACTATTGTGGAGGAGAGAGGCGATGTAGGCAGATGGCTGCTTGATGAGAGAGGTGATGGGGGTCTGAGCTGGGGTGATGGTGATGAGAGGAATTATGGGAGATACCATGGCGACCACTCAGAGGTGAAGAGTCAAGGGTCACACTGAGGCTGTGGATCTCCTCAGGGATGGGGAGGATGGTGGTGCTCTTGATCTCACTAGGCAAGTATCTCCAGGAGAAGAACTAGCAGTTTGAGACTTCCAATAGACAATGGTTATTATGGAGCTAAGGTTTAGGAGAGATGATAAAGAGATCGATAGAGATGATGGCTGAACCCATGGTTGCTGACGGACATCACCAAGTGGGAGTACAGAGAGCCTGAGGAGGAGGCCCTTGGCCAGAGCTTGGGCAGCACTCAGTGGGCATGGCCTGGATGAAGCCAGTAAAGAAACAAAGGGTAACACAAATCTAGAGGGGCAAAGTACCCAGGAGGAGTCAGGGGTCAAGGGGGTCAAGGGCTGCCAAGAGACGAAGACGGGTGAAGACGGAGAAAATGAGAACAAAGTTGTCCACGAGGAGACTTAGACCACGGTCACTAGAGAGAGAGGGTTGAGTTAAATGATGAGGTTGGAAGCTGGGACAAATGCATCCAGGCACGCAAACACCAACGGGGGCAGGAGAGTAGATGCTCTCTGCGCTACATGGCTACCTAACAGTCAGCACTGCTTAAGCACCACTGTGTGCCAGGTTCTGGGCTAAATGCTGGAGACACAAAGCAACTCCCCCAAACGCTAGTCCTTGCTTTCATGGAGCTTACAGCCTCATGAGAGACGGCTTGCAATCGACAGTGAGACAACAAGAGAGGGCTCCCTACTGGAGTGTTTGCATCCATCTCGGCTCATTCTTTTTTTATATAATTTATGTTTTTTTATTAAAGCTTTTTATTTTCAAAACATATACATGGATAATTTTTCAACACTGACCCTTGCAAAACCTTGGGTTCCAAATTTTCTCCCCTTTCCCGCCATTCCTTCCCCTAGGCAGAAAGTAATCTAATATATGCAAATATGTGCAGTTCTTCTACACAAATTTCCACAATTATCAGGCTGCACAAGAAAAATCAGATCAAAAAGAAATAAATGAGAAAGAAAACAGAAAGCAAACAACAAAAAGAGTGAGAATGCTGTGTTGTGATCCCCACTCAGTTCCCACAGTCCTCTAGGTGGAGAAGGCTCTCTCCATCACAAGATCATTGGAACTGTCGGCCCATTCTTCAGACCCCTTTTTGTCACTCGATGCCCCGTAGATCTGGGGTCTCCTTCCCCTGGGAGTAGAGAAAGGACTTTCCCTGGCGTCTCAGATTGGCTCATCCAGAGAAGCCTGGCTCACACCCAGGTAAACATGGGACAGATGGACAGACACACCCAAGCAGCACACGCCCTCCTATCTCAGAAAGCCAGTGATTCACCTGGCCGGGACGGACAGTTTGGATTAGACAATGAACAAGCCGAGGGACAGGGTTGGAGGGAAAGGAGACTTCTGGTCAAAAGCAGTTGATTCAGCCCCTGTCTCACCCATGTTTATGTGAGACTCCCCCGTGTTTATAGGGCAGTAAAAGTGGGCCAGTCCTGCCAAGCTCGACCAGGTGCCCGGGGCTGGCACTGCTTCCGGAGCCTTGCCAGCCTTAATTAAAGGTCAGGGATGGGTTTGGGAAGAGCCAGAGCCTTCCTGAAGGAGCCCAGGGTTGGGGCAACCACGCTGCAAGAACGGACAGGTCCCTCTGGAATGCACTGCATGAAGGAGGCTTACATGTACACAATGTAACACATGGGGCCCAGGCCAGGGCTGGGGAGCTGCCCGGGCCACTGCTGGCATGAGCCCCTTTCTCTGGGCCTGAGAGGGAGAGAACAAGGAAGGGAGGAAGATAGGGAGGAAGGAAGGAAGGAAGGAAGGAAAGAAGGAAGGAAGGATGGAAGGAAAGAAGGAAGGAAGGAAGGGAAGAAGGAAGGAAGTGAAGAAGGAAAGAAGGAAGGAAGGAGGAGAGAGGGAGAACAGAGGAAAGGAGAGGAGAAGGGAAAGAGGGGAAGAAGGAAGGGAGGGAGAGGTGAAAGAAGGAAGGAAGAAAGAAAAAAGAAAGGAAGGAAGGAAGGAAGAGAAAGAGGGAGAAGAGAGGGAGGAAGAATGAAGGGATGGAGGGAAGGAGGAAAGAAGGAAAGAAAAGATGGAGGGAGGGAGGGAGAGAGGGAGGGAGGGAGAAGAAAGAGAGGGGGGAAATAAAGGGAAGGAAGGAAGGGAGGGAAGGATGGAGGGAGGGAGGAAGGGAAAAGAGAGGGAGGGAGGGAGAAGAGAGGGAGGGAGAGAAATGAAGGGAAGGAGAGAAAGGAAGAGGGAGGCAGTGAGGGAAGGAGGGAAAGCAGGAGAGGAGGGAAGGAAGGAAGGGAGGGAGGGAAGACAGACATACAGAGAAACAGCCTCAACTTCTTTTATTGGTGTTTTTCCTGCCCCACCTACTTGGCTACTTAATAAATGCTAAATAATAGCAATGACTTCCAACACCCAGCCCTCATTCCCAGAGCCTCACAGGAATCGGCTCATCTCCCCGGCTCAGTTTCTCCATTTGAGAAATGAGGAAATTTACCAACAATTAATTGTTACAGTAAAATACTTTGAAGATGAAAAATGCTGTGAGTGCTTATTACGATCATTAGCAGTGAATGGGAGGCAGAAGTAGGTTAACAGTTTGGAGGGGCCGACCTGGCTCTCTAATGACTGGAAGGCGTGAGACAAGGAAGAAGCTACAGGTGGAACTGGCGGAAAAGGGGTTTCAATGAAGCCCGATCTAACTGAATGGAAGCTAACAAGCCCTGACCTTGACCCCTGAACCACAAAGAGAGTCCAAGTATTTCAACTCAATTCAATAACATCTATTAAGTACCTACTATATACCAGCCACTGGAGATACAAGAAAACCAGGTCCCTGATCTCAAGGAGATGACATTCTATTTAAGGAAAAAATGTAAATGTGTAGGTATGGAGATAGTTAGATAAACAGACAGATAAATAGATGGATAGATAGACAGACAGGTAAATGATAGACAGATAAATAAACACAGAGACAGGTAAAAGATAGATAAATAGACAGACAGACAGATAAATAGATGGATAAACAAGACAGACAGGTAAATGACAGATAAACAGATAAATAGATAGATACAGAGACAGGTAAATGATAGACAGACAGACAAACAGATAGACAGACAGACAGATAAATGATAGACAGACAGACAAATAGATAGACACAGAGATAGGTAAATGAAAGACAGATAAATTGATAGATATAAATAGACAGACAGACAGACAGACAAATAGACGGATGGATAAGTAGATAGATAGAGAGACAAATAGATGGATAGATAGATGTAAATAGATAGACGGATGGATAGATAAATATAGATAGACAAATAGGTAGATGGATGGATGGATAGATAAGTCGATAGATAGATGGATGGATAGATAAGTAGATATAGATAAATGGATATTTAAATAGATGGGCAGACAGACAGGTAAATGATAGACAGACAGACAAATAGATAGATGGATAAGTAGATAGAGAGACAAATGGATGGATAGATAAATAGGTAGATAGACAGACAGATAGATGGACAGACGACAGACACGCGCATCCACGCACAGTGTATGGCTCTGTCCACTTCACATGCACCTCTGTCTGCAGACTATGAGTGCCCACCAGTTGCCCCTGGCTGGGGCCCTCTCAGTCTCCTGCGTGTGTCTTGGATGTGACAGGCAGGCCCTGCAGGCGCCTGGAGGGTGTCGGCCCTGTAATCTGTCTCTGCAGAGACACAGCTCCAGACTCGCTGAGAGACTTCTGGGAGAGCCAGGCGGAAGAGGAGAGACTGGAAGGACGGGACATGCGGCCCCAGAACACAGGAGACCCCCGGGAGCAGAAGGTCCTCAGGGACAACCCGCAGATGCCCGATGTTCCCGGCCCCTCGGTCCCAGAGACCAGAGCGGACTCCTCGAGTTCTCCCTCCTCCGTGTTCACCTTGCTCTAGCTGTGGGTCACAGCCCCACACTCAAAATGGGGGCCATGGCAACAGTACAAGGCACAGTGAGTTCAGACACAGTGACTCCGAGGGGCTCTGGCAGCACCTGCCACCACGCGAGCCCCGCTTCTGCACTCACCACGTGCCCTTAACACCGTGCACAGCGCGCTGCCCAAGCGCCGGGGCTCGGATTCAGGAAGGGACGTGTAAACATTTCTCAGGGAAAGCGGGTTGAGAGTGCTCTGGTTCAGACCAATATGAATTTAAATCCCCAATTCCCGTATTTATTCGATCCCCTTGATACGTATGTTGGCTCACTGTCCATGGTGGGAGGAGAAAGCCACGTGGCCACCATTAGGTGTTACGTCCCCCCTTCCACACTGACCCGACATGGGAGACGCCAGGACCGGGGAAAGGGGGTCCTGAACCCCACAGAATCACCCCCTAATACCTGGCTACAGCAGCTGTAGCTCCAAGCCCCTCTGAAGAGAGGGAGAAGGTGCTCGAAGGGCCTTGGCCCTCCCCACAGAGGCAGAAACCCGATCCTTGCAGACTTGGTGGGGGGACAGGGACTGAAAGCTCTAATCTGGCTGCCGTTTTCTGCTACACGTGGGCTGCTCATTATGGTGTGTGGCTCAAATGCGACACCCACGGAGAGAATGTCAACCCGCAATTCTGAGTGTGCACTGCAGTTATTACCTGGGGACAGGTTGTACCGCCATAGAATGGAAGCTCCTTCAGGGAAAGGGATATGCTTTTAATCCTCCCCACCTAGCACAGTGCTGGGCACATAAAGGTGCTGGACAAATGCTTGCTGGTTTTTCTTAAGGTCTTTTCAAAAGACAGCGGGCAACAAACCAAAAACCAGCCCTCAGAGACAGCGGGAAGAGCCCTCGGAGGACGTGGGAAGAGCCCTCGGAGCACGCGGGATGAGCCCTCAGAGACAGCGGGAAGAGCCCTTGGAGACAGCGGGAAGAGCCCTCGGAGGACGTGGAAAGAGCCCTCGGAGCACACGGGAAGAGCCCTTGGAGCACGTGGGAAGAGCCCTCAGAGACAGCGGGAAGAGCCCTCGGAGGACATGGGAAGAGCCCTTGGAGCACGTGGGAAGAGCCCTCAGAGACAGCGGGAAGAGCCCTCGGAGACAGGGGGAAGAGCCCTCGGAGCACGTGGGAAGAGCCCTTGGAGCACGTGGGAAGAGCCCTCAGAGACAACGGGAAGAGCCCTCGGAGGACATGGGAAGAGCCCTCGGAGCACGGGGGAAGAGCCCTCGGAGCACGGGGGAAGAGCCCTCGGAGCATGCGGGAAGAGCCCTCGGAGCACGTGGGAAGAGCCCTCGGAGACAGCAGGAAGAGCCCTCGGAGACGGGGGGAAGAGCCCTCGGAGACAGCGGGAAGAGCCCTCGGAGACAGCGGGAAGAGCCCTTGGAGGACGCGGGAAGAGCCCTCGGAGCACGGGGGAAGAGCCCTCGGAGCACGCGGGAAGAGCCCTCGGAGACCGCGGGAAGAGCCCTCGGAGACAGCGGGAAGAGCCCTCGGAGCACGGGGGAAGAGCCCTCGGAGCACGCGGGAAGAGCCCTCGGAGCACGCGGGAAGAGCCCTCGGAGCACGCGGGAAGAGCCCTCGGAGCACGGGGGAAGAGCCCTCGGAGCACGTGGGAAGAGCCCTTGGAGCACGTGGGAAGAGCCCTCAGAGACAGCGGGAAGAGCCCTCAGAGGACGTGGAAAGAGCCCTCGGAGCACACGGGAAGAGCCCTCGGAGGACGCGGGAAGAGCCCTTGGAGCACGTGGGAAGAGCCCTCAGAGACAGCGGGAAGAGCCCTCGGAGGACATGGGAAGAGCCCTTGGAGCACGTGGGAAGAGCCCTCAGAGACAGCGGGAAGAGCCCTCGGAGGACGCGGGAAGAGCCCTCGGAGACAGGGGGAAGAGCCCTCGGAGCACGTAGGAAGAGCCCTCGGAGACGGGGGGAAGAGCCCTCGGAGGACATGGGAAGAGCCCTTGGAGCACGTGGGAAGAGCCCTCAGAGACAGCGGGAAGAGCCCTCGGAGACAGGGGGAAGAGCCCTTGGAGCACGTGAGAAGAGCCCTCAGAGACAACGGGAAGAGCCCTTGGAGCACGCGGGAAGAGCCCTCGGAGCACGGGGGAAGAGCCCTCGGAGCACGCGGGAAGAGCCCTCGGAGACAGCGGGAAGAGCCCTCGGAGCACGGGGGAAGAGCCCTCGGAGACAGCGGGAAGAGCCCTCGGAGACAGCGGGAAGAGCCCTCGGAGACGGGGGGAAGAGCCCTCGGAGACAGCGGGAAGAGCCCTCGGAGAATGTGCTCCAGACCGTGGTCTGAAGGAAGCTCGAGAGAGAGGGTCTGAGGCGGGGGACAGAATGAGTTCTCCTTCGAACACATTGAATCTGAAATGTCGAGGGGCTTTGGTGCTGCAAGGTCCACCCCCGGGGATGGGGGGGCGGAGGAGGAAGCACAGGCTTGGGGGTGACAGGCGAGGCAGTAATTGTTCATGGAAGAGACCCCAGAGAGAGAGCAGAGACCCCAGGGACCAGAGCCGGCCCCCAGTGACGAGCAGACACTTGAGACCCTCGGTGGAACCCGCCGCTGGGTCCAAACCAAAGCAGAATTGCTCGGGAGGGGAGGAAAGCCCAGGCATCGTCTCCAGCTGGTATTTGGGTGAGCGCCCATAACTCCAGCTATAAAATGAATTAATCATCCTGTCCCCTATTTACGGAGGCGACGCTGCTGACCCAGGGGAGGACGTGATTTCGGGATTGTTGTCAGTCCGGACCACGACGAGCCGACCCCGCCCTGACATGGGCCCCTCCGGGAGCAGGGACCGGGGTCGGGGAGAAAGCTGGCGCACGTGGCCTCGGCCAGCCAGGAACTTCGCCGCTGCTCGGTGGCCTTGGGCCGGGGGCTCCCAGCAAGCTCCCAGCCCCGCCTTCCAGGCCCCACGCCCCTCCCAGAGACCGGGGGCTTCTCAAGGGGGCGGCGCCCTCAGCACGTCCAGGGCGCTGGGAGGTTAGCAAGGGGCTGGCCCTGCCCCTGGCGAAATGTGCCGGCCTCCCTGCCCCCCGCCTCCCCCCGGGCCCACTCCGGCCTCCTACTGTCCCGCCAATGCTCGTTGTGCGCATGTGTGTGTGTCTGTGTGAGCACGTGTGCGGGGGGCGGAGGGAGGGAGAAAGGCAAAGCCCCACCCCGGCTGCCACGGCCCGAAGGCGATCCCGGGAGTCAGGAGTTCGGGCTGCCATCGGACCCGTCCCCGCGCGGTGAGCCCCGGCCCAGGCCACAGGGCTCCACGAAGGGCTTCGGGGGCGGGCGAGCACTCGGATTCCGAGGGGCAGCAGGAAGGGTGCCGGCCCCGGGCAGCGCGCCCTCTCGGGAAGCTGAAAAGCAGGGAAAGGGAACCTCCGGGTGCGGGGGCAGCCCGGGAGGGCGGGCCTGCGTTCCCCCTTCAGTGGAAGCTCTTGGGGGGCCGCAGGGACGGAGAGGCCTTCCCTGGGTGCTTCCAGGGCTGGAGGGAGGCCTTAGTGGGAAGAGGAATGGATCCCAGAGCTCCTCCGCGACCATGGGTCTGAGCTCAAACACCCCCGGAATGGGGGCTCGTTCCGTCCCGTGTGCATTGGAAGCTGCGGTAATAAGAGAGCGGGGCGGCGGAGAAGGGCGGAGAGGTAGAAGGCCCCAGAGCACCTCCCGCCACTTCCCCTCAGCCGCTGTGCATCCCCGAGCAGGGCCCTTGCCATCTCTGGACCTTGCCAGGCTCTAGCAGGAGGTCTAGGAGGGGCGAGGAGAGCCCTCACCTCGGGGGCCGGGTCTGCTCGGTCCGACTTCCAGCTGAGCGGCCTGGAGGGGGCCCACAGAGGGCCTGGGACCTTGGGAGCAGGAGCAATGCCATAGCAGGGGAGGGGAACCCAGAAGGCAGTTTCCTCTGCCACCATTCCCACGAGAGAGCCAGCACTGCCTCGCAGGGCATCCATCATGTCTGTGCCCTGTCAGGCTGGGAGGGGGGGTTCTGAGGGGAACGTGCCCTCGGTTTACTGGGGACCATCCTCAGCCGTCCACCAACTAGTCAGCATTTATTAGCCTCCTACAGGGGCACTGAGCTGTTGTCAGGGGTCGAGCCTGACCTCAAGGGGCTTGGCTGCTCTGAAGGATCTGTCTCCCTCCCTGCCCTCAAGAGGCATCAGGGATCTCAAAGGGTCAGGCCCGCCCTCTCTGCCCAGGCACAAGCCAGGGGGACCAAGATCCAGGAAGGGGAACTAGAGAGGTCAGGCTGGGCCCATGTGAAGGGGCCCCAAAGGCCCCGCATCTGAGAGAGGGGGCACTGGGCCCAGAGTGGGCATTGAGCCCCAGAGCGGGCAACAAGTACCAGAGTGGGCATTGAGCACCAGAGCGGGCATCGAGCACCGGAGCAGGCAACGAGCACCGGAGCAGCCATCAAGCACCAGAGCGGGCATCGAGCATCGGAGCAGTCATCGAGCACCAGAGCAGCCATTGAGCACCGGAGCAGGCAACGAGCACCAGAGTGGGCATTGAGCCCCAGAGCGGGCATTGAGCACCGGAGCGGGCATCGAGCACCAGAGCGGGCATCGAGCACCGGAGCGGGCAATGAGCACCAGAGCAGGCATCGAGCACCGGAGCGGGCAATGAGCACCTTCTGTGTGCCAGGCACTGTGCCAGCACTGGGAACACAGCAGAAAATGGAAGAGCAAACCAAGAACTCTCACAACAGTGAACCAGATACCAGGAAACCGAGCATCCCCCGAATGTCTCCGGGAAAGGTGGGATAAAGAAGGCTCCCCCAAACCCAGCAGGGAAATCACGGGGTGTGGCCAGAGGGCTCTGCACAATGTGAGGAAGGCACAGGAGGAGGAGGGGCTGAAGGAGGAGGGACTTTTCTCTATTAAGAATATTCTTTTTGAAACGAATGGCTGGGGCAGAGATGGCAGAGAAGAGGCAGCGGCTGGCCTGGCTCTCCCCCGGACCCCTCGGACACCATTAAACAACGCCACAAGACAATCCCTGAGCCGTAGAACCAACAAGAGCGGGGAAGGTGACTTTTCAGCCAGATGACAGAAGGTTGGCAGGAGAGGGTGAGAGCGAGCGCACAGACCCTGGGAACCTCCGATCAGCAACGGGGGCAGCTTCTTCAGGACTGACAGGTGGTAGGGGGTGGAACTGCCGCTCAGAAGGGGGTCGCAGCTTTGCTGGCTTCCCTAGCACAGAGCAGGACCTGCTGGCCCGGCCCAGATGTAACCCTGGATCTTAGTCCCAGGTGAGAGGAGTAGCCAGAGCTTGTGGCCACAGGGAGCAGGGGCCCTCCCCAGAGTGCCAGAGCAGAAAAGAGTGCTTATGGCCCCTGACAGGCCAGGGCGCAGCAGCGGAGTAAATACGCTTCTCCTTTCTGTTTAGGTCACAGCACCCTGGAAGAACTGAAAACTTACAGTCCCTAGAAGCATCTCTGAAAACAGCTGCACAAAACCCTCCCCCCTAGAAGCAGAGCCCCCCCTTTAACAGAGTCAAAAGTCAAGAAATAAGCAGGAAAAATGAGCAAAGAATAGGAAAAAAGAATGCTGACCATAGAAAGGTACAAGGAAGATCAAAACCCACACCCAGAAGAAAACAACAAAGTCAAAAGTCCTTCATCTGAAGTCTCCTAGAAAACTGTAAATTGGTCTCAGGCCACAGAAGAGCTCAAAAAGGATTCTGAAAATCAAGTAAGAGAGGGAGAGGAAAAATTAGGAAGAAAAATGAGAATGAGTCAAGAAAATCATGAAAAGAGTTGACACTTTGGTAAAGGAAACTTACCAAAAGAATACTAAAGAAAATAACACCTTAAAAAATAGAATAGCCCAAATACTAAAAGAAGTACAAAAATCCAATGAGAAGAATGCCTTATGAAGTATTACAGAGGAGAAAAATGCCTAAAAATCCACTCTGGGGGGGAAAACTCTTTAAAAATTAGAATTCATTAAATGGAAAAGGAGGTACAAAATCTCAGTGAAGAAAATAATTGCTTCAAAATTAGAACTGAGCAAGTGGAAGCTGATGACTTTCTGAGAAATCAAGAAAGGATATAAAAAAATCAAAGAATGAAAAAATAGAAGACAATGTGAAATTACTCAGTGGAAAACCAATTGACCTGGAAAATAGCTCTAGAAGAGATAATTTAAAAATTATTGGACTACCTGAAAGCAATGATCAAGAGAGAGACAGAAAGAGAGAGACAGAGACAGACACATTATCTGTCAAGAAATTATCAAGGATAACTACCCTAATATTCAGGAACAAGAGGATAAAATAGAAATTGAAAGAATCCTGAAAGAGATCATCTGATCATTTCCTGAAAGAGATCCCAAACGGTCAGGAATATTAGAGCCAAACTCCAGAACTCCATGTCAAGAAGAAAATATTGCAAGTATCCAGAAAGAAATAATTCAAGTATCCTGGAGCCACAATTAGGATAACACAAGATTTAGTAGTTCCTACATTAAAGGATTAGAAGGCTTGGAATATAATATTCTGAAGGGCAAGGAGCTAGGATTACAACCAAGAATCACCCACCCAACAAAACCAAGTCTTCAAAGGAAAAAATGGACATTCTTCAATGAATGAAATAAAGGATTTTCAAGCATTCTTGATGAAAAATCCAGAACTGAATAGAAAATTTGACTTTCAAAACAAGACCAAAGAGAAGCATGAAAAGATAAACAGGAAAGGGAAATCATAAGGCACTCAGTGAGGGTTAAACTGTTTGTATTTCTACATGGAAAGATGATACTTGTAACTTTTGCATTTTTTTGGACAGGCAGGAATATATACAGGCAGAAGACATGGGTGTGAGTTGAATGTAAAAGAATGATATCGAAAAATTAAAATTAAGGGGTGGGAAAGGGATATACTAGGAGAAAGTGAAAGAAAAGGACAGCATGGGGTAAATTATAAAATTTATAATTTTATTATAAATAAAATTTATTTTTATCGTATAAAAGAGTAAAGAAAAAGTTTCTACGGTGGAGGGGAAGAGAGGAAGGCAAGAATAGGGGATGGGGAAAGGGATGTGGGTGAACCTTACTCTCATCCAAATTGGCTCAAAGAGGGAATTACAAATACATTAATTGCATTTAAAAACCTATCTTACCCTACAGGAAAGGAGAAGAATGTGATAAGAGAAGGTAGCATATGATGGAAGAGAGAATGGATTAGGAAGAGGGGGGAGTGAGAAGCAAAACACTTTTGAGGAAGAACATAGTGAAAGCAGAAAGAGAATAGAATAAACGGGAAAGAAATAGGATGGAGTGAAATGCAGTTAGCAATAATTACTATGAAAAAAAACTTTTAAAGCAAGTTTCTCTGATGATGGCCTCATTTCTCTTTTTTTTTTTAATTTTTTTTTTGTTTTTTTTTTATTTTTTGATGGCCTCATTTCTCAAACATGTAGAAAACTGAATCAAATTTATAAAAATAAGAGTCATTCCCCAATTGATAAATTATCAAAAGATATGAAGTTTTTGGATAAAGTAATCAAAACTATCCATGGCCACATGAAAAAAAATGCTCTAATTCAATACTGATTGGAGAAATTCAGATTAAAACAATTCTGAGGTACTAGATCATACCTAATATATTGGCTAAAAGAACAGAAAAGGAAAATGATGACTGGTAGAGGGATTGTGGGGGAAACGAGGCATTAATACCTCGTTGGTGGAGTTGTGAACTGATTCAACCATTCTGTAGAGCAATTTGGATTTATGCCCAAAGGGTACCCTTTGACATAGCAGTAGCATCCCCAGGTCTGTATCCCAAAAGAGAGTTTTTTAAAAAGAAAAAGAACTTATGTTGTATTAAAAATATTTATAGAAGCTTTTTTTCTGGGGCAAAGAATTGGAAATTGAGCGGATGTCCATCAAATGGGGAGTGATTGAACAAACTGTGGCACATGATTATGATGGAATACTACTGTGCTTTAAAAAATGATGAACAGGATATCTCAGAAAAGCCCGGAAAGACTTCCATGCACTGATGCTAAGTGAAATGTATTGTAAGATTGATCAGCTGTGAGTGATTTAGCTATTCTCAGCAATACAATAATCCAGGACAAGTCAAAAGGATTCATGATGAAAAATGTTATCTTCCCAGAAAAGAAACTGATAGTGTCTGAATGCACATTGAAGCATACTTAAAAAAAAGTCTCTATTTTTCTTGAGGGTTTTTTGTTTGTTTTATTTTGGTCTATGTTCCTTTCACAACATGACTATCATAGAAATGTTTTGCATAACTGCACACATATAACTATAAAAAACAAAAGTCTTAGCAAGAATTCCATGAAGCTGCTGGTAAATGGAAAAAGATTTTTATTTAAAATTGGGTGTGTCCATTAAGACACATATATAGCCTTTTATTCCCTATTCCTGATTCAAATTTCCTTTCTGGAGCCCCTAATCCCACTCCACTCACCAATCTGAATCTCACATTTTCTAGCCCCCTTTTCCCTATTTTATTTATTTATATTTTTAAAGCTTTTTATTTTCAAATATTTCCCAAAAAATTCAAAAAGTCACTTATATGTATCAAGCAAAAGGTGTCTGTGGTGTTCTCTTCTTTCTTTTAATATATGATTGTTCTCTCTGGGAGCAGGTTTCTTGGGGAGGTTTAGTTTCAGTTCAGAGTAATAATCCCTCCAAATACAGCCAGCTGATAAAATCCAAAGGTTTATTTCTTATCCCTTTCCTTGGGCCCGGGCAGCTATCTTAGAGACCTATCTCTCTGCTTGGTTCCAAGAGCTCTTGCAGCTTGTCCTTTGCCTCTGCTTTCTTCAGCCTCCAGCCAGCACAAAGATGGAGGATGGAATGAATCTGACTTTGCCTCCGAGAGTGGGCTTCTGTACCTCCCAGAGTGCTGTCTGGCCCCGAGAGCTTCTTGCTTATATGCTGTTCTCTGAGTACACACCAATCGTTATATCACTGGGAAACCACTATTTGTTGTAGGATTAAATCAATTCTAAACTAGATCTAAACATTGTCTCCTCAATTCCCCTTAGTGCCTTGTTTCAGGTTCTGGCCCATAACATCTCCTCGTAGGGTCAGATCAATGATAGTGAACCAGGCTAAATTAGATAATTATTGTCTCTTTCAACTCTAATGAGTTAACACTCTGCAAGGATTCCAACAGGTGTCAACCTTTCCCAAAGCTGGCTCATTCTATAAAATACAGTGATCCTTCCATGGGGCAGAAGGAAGCAGACTGCATGGGACAATGCCCTCCAAATTCCAGGTTACTGGCCCGGCAGCTACTTGTACCCTGGGTCACACAGAGCCTGCCCATCCCGTGCTTCCATCGACACACCGAGAGCTCATTGCCCTTGCCTCTGCTCCGTGGCCGTGGCCCCAAGGCCATCACTCAGGGCTGGCGGGGATGGCTCTGCCCAGGCCCTTTCCCTCAGCAGTTCCAAGAAGGCTGGTGCTCAGAGCTCCCCTTGCTTTACTGGCTTCATGGGAAACTACAGCAGGTTCTTCTTTCCAGCATTAAAATTCTAAAGCCACAGTTAATGTGTACCTGGTGCACCAGGAGGGACTCCACCTGAGTCCCTACTTCTTGCTACCCTGGTCATAGTTTTGTCAAAAAATTACTTCACAAAGGACAAAAAGAAGAAAAAAGAGCACGGTCTATGAAGACTGGAATGCTAGCCAGGGACAGCCATAGGCTGGTGACCACTTTGTAAGAAGTTCTGGGTCCACGCAGAAAAAAGGAAACCCACAAAAATGAGTCTATGTGTAGCCTTTCCCTCCTATGGGGACATGGTGGAGACCTGAAGGGTCTCCATCTCTCTGCAGAGGGAGCTTCCTTGTCCAGTGACAAATGACTAGATACACTCATAAGGAATGGAATTGTATTAATCTCGACATTTTCACTATTAATGAGACCAAAAGGTTCTCCCACACTAGGGCAACACCCTCTCTGCAGTCCTTCTCCTTTGGAATATTCAGCCAATAGATGCTGATGCAACCTTTCTGGAGAGCAATCTGGAACTCTGCCCAAAGGGCATCAAACTGTGCAGACCCTTTGATCCGGCTGTGTTTCAACTGGGCCTGTATCCCAAAGAAATCTTAAAGAAGGGAAACGACCCACATGTGCAAAAAGGTTGGTGGCAGCCCTGTTTGTAGTGGCAAGGAACTAGAAACTGAATGGATGCCCATGAGCTGGGGAATGGCTGGATAAGTGATGGTATATGAATGTTATAGAATATTACTGTTCTATAAGAATCGATCAGCAAGATGATTTCAGAGAGGCCGAGAGAAACTTACATGAACTAATGCTGAGGGAAGTGAGCAGAACCAAGAGAACACTGTACATAGTGGCAACAAGATTATGGGATGATTAATTCTGATAGACATGGCTCTTTCCAACAATGAAATGATTCAGGCCAGTTCCAATGGTCTTATGATAAAAAGAGCTTCTATACTCAAAGAGAGGACTGTGGGAACTGAATGTGGATCACAACAGAGCATTTTTGTTATTGTTTGCTTTTTTCTTTCTCATTTTTTCTTTTTGATCTGATTTTTCTTGTGCAGCGTGATAATTGTGGAAATATGTAGAGAAGAATTGCAACTATTTAACAAATATTAGATTACTTGCTGTCGAGGGGAAAGGATGGGAGAAGGAAGGGAGAAAAATTTGGAACACAAGGTTTTGCAAGAGTGAATGTTGAAAACTATCTTTACATATAATTTGAAAATAAAAGGCTATTATTTAAAAAAAATAAGTGTGAGAAAAGCCAAATGGATGAAAAATGCTGTCTATTCAGACCATACTATGTTAAATGGACGGTTAAATGGATTAGGAACCCATCACTATATAAATATATCTTGGCTAAACCTGAAAAGACACATTGAGTTGAGCCCAGATTTGAGTAGAAGAAATAGAGTGAGATTAATTATTTTGGGGAAATTAATGAAATACCCTTCAACCAAACTTCCTAGCAAAACAATGGCACCAGTATCTCTTACAGAGGATGAAAAGGTAAGACTGAAATGAAATTTTCCAAATTAAATCAATATTTATTCTGAGACTTCAATACAAAGGACAAATGAAGAAAAATGAATCAGAAAATATGACTCAGGTAAGAGACAACAAAATTGAAAAGACTGTTTACATAAGTCTCACACCTATAAATTGTACTTTCCTTAAGAGAATGAAAGTACTGATCATAGTGAGCGCTGATAAACACCTTAAAAATAAACTGATAACATCTGAAAGACAGAAAACTACTAGTTATACATATGGGGGTCATTTCTTCTCCCAGCTCTACTCTGACTTTGCCACCATGTTGTAACTGCCTTCTCACCCCAGAAGTTCCACCAGCTTCTGGAGTCCCCATTTTTCATCAGATGTTCCACCTAAAACTTCCATTTGGAAGAAATCTCAATAATTTGGAACTATGCTCAAAAAGTTATCAAACTGTGCATACCCCTTGATCCAGCAGTGTTTCTACTGGGCTTATACCCCAAAGAGATACTAAAGAAGAGAAAGGGATCTGTATGTGCCAAAATGTTTGTGGCAGCCCTGTTTGTAGTGGCTAGAAACTGGAAAATGAAAGGATGCCCATCAATGGGAGAATGGCTGGGTAAATTGTGGTATATGAATGTTATGGAATATTATTGTTCTGTAAGGAATGACCAGCAGGATGAATACAGAGAGGACTGGCGAGACCTACATGGACTGATGCTAAGTGAAATGAGCAGAACCAGGAGATCATTATATACCTCAACAACAATACTGTTTGAGGATGTATTCTGATGGAAGTGGATCTCTTCGATAAAGAGAGCTTTAAATGATCAAAGATGGACAGAAGCAGCTACACCCAGAGAAAGAACACTGGGAGATGAATGTTTGCAGTTTTGTTTTTCTTCCCGGGTTATTTCTACCTTCTGAATCCAATTCTCCCTGTGCAACAAGAGAACCATTCGGTTCTGCACACATATATTGTATCTAGGATATACTGCAACATATCTAACATATATAGGACTGCTTGCCATCTGGGGGAGGGGGTGGAGGGAGGGAGGGGAAAAATCGGAACAGAAGTGAGTGCAAGGGATAATGCTGTAAAAAATTACCCTGGCATGGGTTCTGTCAATAAAAAGTTATTAAAAAAAAAAAAAAAAGAAGAATGCTCAAGCCAACCACTCTTCTTTGATTCGACCTTTGACTCTCTACCCTTCACCACCATGTTCCCCACATGGTACCTTTCCCCATTAAATAAATGTAAGGCCATTGGGAGCAAGAAATTTCTTTTTTGGCTTGAATTTATATTCCTACCACTTAACATTGGCCCTGGTACATAGAAAGTATCTAATAAATTGTTTATTGATTTGCCTTCTAAATCAGCTATCTGCATACAGACAACCAATTTGTGAGAGCAGAGATCAAAATTAACAATAAATTAGAAGAAAGAAAAAAATCAAAAGACATGCTGTACAACTAAAACAACTCCAACTTGAACTATTTAAACACACTATTGAATTTCAAAGTTAGAAATGTGTTTAAAAAAACATTTTGAATACCATTATCATTTGCTAAAGAAATTGAACTGAAATGAATGAATTGCTGCTATAAAGAGATCAAAAGAGTCAGGAAACTATGTTATCAACCAATCTCTTGATCTGTTTCTCAAGTGGAAAACAAAGCTGTCAAACACCCCACTAGTTTAGGACACAAGTTCATTAGTAAAATCTAATGAAGCAGGATGGTAGATGATTCTGAGCAGAGTCACCTCTTAAAACAGGAATGATGTGGAGGGAAATATGACAAGCGATACAATTAAGCCACATCACGCCGAGAGTATTAAATGATGAAACAGGGCAAGTACATGAGAATGGAAGAGGTCGGTGAGGATTTCCTCGGGGACAGCTGAGTCACCAGATTAGGATTCTTACCATCTCAGGCCCAGAAGCTCTGTAGGAAGAAGGAAAGATGTCTCTGAAGAAAACAAAGATGAGGAAAGTAATTTTTGAGACCACGTACACAGAGAATACTGTTTGTTATTTGTGACGGTGGGTTTCTGCAGGAAACGGCACAGTAATTACCAGCCATGCGTCGATTATCTCGTCTTTGTAAAATTTTTAGGGAAATAGTCTAGACATGTGTCGATCTCATTTGGAGACAAAGGCATAAAGAGACTATAGACAGACATTCCCAGACTGCTCTGCAGCGAGTCCTGCACAAAACAGGCTTTTTGGCGAGCATACAGCCGAGCAATGTGGCCAGCCCAGCGGAGTTGTGGTCTCTATGGCAGAGTTGGAATTCTGGGCAATTTAGTTTGAGAAAGGAGCTCAGGGTCTGGTACCTGATCCTGCCAGGGGATCTTCAGCCCCTTCCTTAAAAGTTCACATGGCAGTGATTCAATTCCCTGGCCTGGCGCTGGCGGCCTGTCCAGGTTTCACAGGCCAACAACCGTGAGGAAGCACAAAGTCTCTGTAGACCCTCAGTTTGGGTCTACTCCGCTCCTCTCATGTTCATTTGGAGCCTCCCAGACCCTGAGCTAGCTCGTGTGTCCCCCTCATTATCCGTGTCGACCTCCCTGGAATGTGCGCTGCCAAGGCAAGTGAACTCCGGAGCCTCCAAAATTCTCCGTTTGCTGTAACCGAAGGTTCCTTGTATGGACGGTGTGGATCTGGCTGCTGGAGCATCTCAGCTTCAGAGGCTGCACCGAATTGCCGGCAAACGAAGAATCTCGCAGCAGTCTTGGCTTGAAGCCGTTAGAAGAATTTCCCAGAGGGCGGCAGCTGACCCGGAAGCCATGTGGGTCCTCGCTGAAGGCACCTGACGCCATGACTGAAAGCGTCCTGCTAACAAGCACGGGAGCGAGCTCACGCCAATGGCCACGGAGAGAGTGGCGACGATTGTTTATTCTGCCGTACCTTTGCAAGCGTGCCCTGGTGAAACTGGTATAAAACACCGATGACCTTTCCTAGGTGAGCAAATTTTGACACTTTTCCTAAACCCTCATGACTGACAGTATCAGAGACCTTGGTCAGATTAATGGATGTTGTACAGGGACTTCTTTTCTGCTCCTGGCATTTCTTCTGCAGTTGTTGGGCATCAACTCATTCTTTGGTCCTTTCTGAAGTCACCTTGGCTCGCAGGTAGATGAGCGTCTTCCCAGTATGGGATCAGCTTATTAAGGACGACTCTGGTAAGAATCTTGCCGCAGTGACTAAGAGAGAGATCCCCTTGTGATTATCACAGGACAATCTATTCCCTTTGCCTTTCGAGAGATGGATGATGGAGGCATTCTTGAAGTCCCGAGGGACTTTCTCTTGCCATGTAACCCAGAAAATTTCAGTTAGTTTTTGTTTGAGCAATGGATCCCCATCCCCCTATACCTTTATATCTCAGCTGGAATAGAATCAGCACCAGGTGCTTTGCCATACTAAAGGAATCTAGTGGCATTCAAAACCTCTTTTTCAGTTGGAAATTTGGATAGAGAGGGATTGATTTCAACCTGAGGTATGTGGCTGGAAGGTTTCAGCATTGATGAGGGTCTGATGAGGGTCCTTATCAACAAACAATGTGGCTCCATCAGCAATGAGTAGTTGAGATGCACTTTACGTCTTTGGCTCATAATTTTCAGGGCATTAAAAGGAGACTTTGGATGTTACTATCAGCGTAAAACTAAATTCCATCTGCCTTCTTACTGAGCTAAGAATCCTGCATCTCTAAGTTTTGTTTGCATTTGACTTTTGATAGATTAAATGCTGCCTACTGGTAAGTTCCGTAGAGTTCTCGTTTTTCATTTATCAGTTTCCGAATTTCCCTACCATTTTTAATCAAACCCATTCAGATGTCTGTGAGCATCCCAGATGAATAGCTGTGCTGATGTACACCAAATCTCTGAAAGCTTCCCACTCCTTTTCTGCCCCACAATTTTCTCTGCGAGCTTATTCTAACATTACAGTCACTCAGAATCACAAGCTTTTTCTCTTTCAGCACATCGATGAGGAGGGTGTTCAGGTCTTTACAAAACTTTTCTTTGACCTCATCAGGGTTTGTCATGTTGGGAACATAGACAACCGATGATGATAGCACGGCCCTGTCCTGCAGGTGACAATCGCATCATCATGAGCCTATCGTGAGATTTCCTTTTTGAAAGCAACACAAGCTTGCTCACTAGAAAAATTACCTAGTATCTAAAACATATTGTTAACTAGATGCATTGATCATACAATTGACTGAAAGATAGAAAACTGTTCAAATTTGAAAGATATTTCACTTGGCTTCCTTCTGATCATAAATAGCAAGTGAAGCACAGATCAGGGAGACTTTTGCTCACCAAATATGTGCCACAGTCATAAAGACCCCCCAGAGCTAAGTCCAAATGAAAAAGGGATTCTCTAGGGACAGTGAAGTCCTCCAGATTCCTATTTATGAAGGACAGCGTGCTGACTACACCATGCCCTCAGAACATGGCGGGGACTCCCGTGAGATCCCTCATCACATTCTCTCTCCCGCATGCTTAACCATCCACCCAGGAGAAATACAGTGGATGAAGAATCTCTGCTGTCCAGTTGAATGGACATCCCATAGAATTGCCCATATATGTAAGTGTAGACTGCACATGGACATACGTGCATGGGTACAGTGTGTGCACGTTTCTTGGAAACCCCAGATAAACAAACAGCCCAGAACTGAATAGGAAAGAGAGGGCAGACTGACGGAAGGGACCTGAGGGTCACGCAGCTTAGTCCCCATCACTTTACAAATGAGGCAACAGTCCCGGGGTCGTGCCACGGTGTAAGGGTGTCCTCTAGGAGCCTGGACCGGGGCGGGCAGTTTGTCTCTGCTCTCGATGGCCCCCAGGCCGTCGCGCTCAGCAATTTCCACATCCGCCATGAATAGTTCTGGGTCTTCGTTGGCTGTTGGCTTGTCAATATTTAGTAAATGCCTGTTGACTGACTTGCCCTCCCATTTGGCTGCTATAATCACGCCTGCCTCTAGCATAGTTCCCAACCTCAATGTCCTCCCTCTGTCCCTTTTATTGGTTGCTACAAATCTGCTGTGAGCCCAGATCCCAGAGACCAAGCCCATTAGAAGCTACAATCCAGAGGGAAGAGTGTCTCAATAGAGTCATTAGGAGTCATCGTGCTTTGGTTTACAAATGTATGTATAAACACCACAGACCGCAAGGGTCCAGGGGACCTCGGGTGGGTGACACTTCCTTGGGACTGCCGGGGGCCACTTCTGGCCCACCGGAACTGGCCGGTCTGTGTAGATTGAACATTTCTCTCCCTCCCTCAGCTGGAAGGAGCACGTATGTACACGCTTACACAGACACAGGGCTCCCTCACTGCACAGGGAGCTGGAGGGCTCCCTGGGAGCCGCCATCTTGTGAGACCCCCCGAGGCCGGCCTCGCCAAACTGTTCTCTCAGCTGTGCCCCAGCCTGGCCAGGGAGAGTGGGGGAGTGGGGAGCAGTAGTCAGGACTGGAAGAGATGCGCGAGCACATTCCATCACAATTCCACATCAGAATCTATCCATGTCCTTTCGGAAGCTCACAGGATCTGGGTTGGAAGGGATCGAGGACCCTCTTATTCCAGACGGGGGCGGGGGGGGGTGCAGTGGATAGAGCACGAGACCTGGGAGTGGTGCTTGGTGCTCCCCTCTGCGGTCAAGCAGAATGAGGCCATTCCCTCTCTGACATGACAAGAAGCATCTTCAGTTATCAAACACGCACAGAGCCAGAAGACCCGAATTCAAGTCCCGATTCAAACATTTAACAACCATTGACTTTCAGCAAATCACGTTGTCTCTAATTTTAACTTCCTCATTCATAAATGGTGTTGATCCCAATGGGACCCAGCGAAGAGAGCCGTGCAGACCAAATGATTTAAGGCGGAGGGAATGAACTGCAAACTTTAAAGTCCTATCTGTCAGCTGCTATTATTATACTGAGTGAATAACAAAGTCATCGAGCCAAAGGAAAGACCATTTGGCCGCAGATCGCATTTTATAGCCAATACAAAGTCTTCATCATTGTGTTCCTCCCAGCACCTAAAATAGTACCTCGTACACTGTAAGTGCCCAATAAATGTTTGTTGAGTGAATGTATATGGCCGTCGTGTAATTTAATTCCTGGCAATTCATTTAATTTGAAATAAAACCTGACATGTTGCATATAAATTACGTGTGTATACATATCTATGCATACCCACCAGTCAGACTGAGTTAATCTTTAGCAAAAGCGTTCACTCAAACAGCACATAGCAAGAGTAGTAATCAGCAATCATTTCTCACCCACACTCCACCCCAGTCCCCCCAAAACCCCTGGGTCACGCTCTCCCATAAATAGCCACGAGTCCGTGGGGGAGAACGGGCCCAAACTATGGGAACGGGGCCCCCATGCAAGAGCTCGAGATGTGTCCTAGAGGGGAGGCGCTGGTGGTCCGGATGAGCTGCCGGCCTGCCTCCTCCCCGGGTTCCACTGGAAAGGTCGGTCTGCCGCTGGCCTGGGAACAGGCCACTCATTCCCCGGGCGGGGATGGGCCCTGCTGGGCAGGACTTGGGTCTCGGCACCAACAGCTGAAGGATGCTGGGAGCTCCGGACGCAGCCCTGCCCTTCCCAAGACATCGGCCCTCTCCCACCCGGTCACTGGCTGGCCTGTTCTCCCCTGGACAGACGGATGAGCTGCTCTGTCAGGGATCCCCAGGCCGGCAGGCCACAAGGCAGCAGCCCCCAAGCCAACCCTTGACTTGGGACATCCCTGTGGGGAGGACATGACCTTCCTTCCCCCCAGTCTAGCCCGGGGAGGCCGAAACTACTGTTAATGAATGAGGGGCCAGTTCCACGGTCTGCACCCGAGAAGACCATGGGAACTGAGGGTGGACTCAGCGGAGCAATTTCACTCTCAGTTGGGAGTCTGCTTTTTGTTTTCTTTCTTTTTTTCCTTTGTGATCTGATTTTCCTTGTGCAGTGTGGCAAATGTGGAAATATGGATAGAAGAATTGCACATGTTTAACATACATGGGATCACTTGCCATCCGGGGGAGTGAAGAGAAGGGAGAAAAAAAAATGGGAACACAAGGCTTTGCAGGGGTGAATGTTGAAAATTATCCCTGCATATGGATACTTGGAAATAAAAAGTTTTAATAGGGTAATACAAAAAGAATGAACACCAAGGCAGAGGCGGGACTACCAGGATGAGAGGGCCAGTCACACTCAGAGTGGTCCCCTCCCTGTTGTCAGCAGAAAGGCCCCAGGACATCCTCCTGGAGCTGCTCCAAGATCCAAACCTTAGGCCTTGGCCATTGGATCCCAGATCACCTCCAGTCAGTCCGTGTGCTCCGAGTGTAGTGCTGAGGGGTGAATGGTGTGGTTGTCCTCCTTGGGACCCTGGAAAGCAAATTGTGAGTTTCAATAGGAAATGGAGGAAGGAAAGGAGAGAATGAGAAAGGGAAGTAGGGAGAAAGGAAGGAAGGAAGGAAGAGGGAGGGAAGGGAAGGTGGGAAGGTAGGGAGGAAAAAGGAAGGGAGGGAGGGAGGGAGGAAGGGAGACCCAGAAGGAGAGAAGAAAGAAAAGGTAAGGGTGGGGACAGAAGAAAAAGGGAAGAGTGGGAAAGAGAAGGGAAAGAGAAGTTTGAGTAGTTTTACTTTTTTTTAGTTTAAAGTAGGACGTGCATCCGGCCTCAGACACTGTAATTTAATTTACGGGCTGAGAGGGAAGGGCAGTGATCCAATCAAACTTTCCCGTATGCCAAATACTTTCTGGATGGCTTTGCATTTCAGCGTGTGTGCGTGGGTAATGGGGAGCAGCTCTCCAACGGTCCTGGCCTGAGTTCAGAAGGAGGGGCAGATTTCCATGGCAGCCCTGCCATGTGGGAAGATCATCCCCAGTCCAGCTGGGAACTGAGATTTCACTGCTCCGTCCCACATCATATACTTAAACATGAACTCACACACGGGCCCTCTTCGGCTTTCAGTACAAACACCTTTAACACTGAAATTTGTAGGGAATACTGCCGCTCTGCCAAGGTCTGGCGTGGCCCCAAATGCATGGTCATGGATTTTGTCATATAACATATAAACCTTTTCCTCGTACCTCAAGCTAGCTCTATGTTAATGCTTCTCTATCCCTAAGGTTCTAAGCAGAGCTTTCCTTGTAGGAATTAAATGTCACTAGCCCCTTTCCCCTATCATTTTGCCCCCATCTTCCTCAATCTACCCTCTCCCCATTCCCATGCCTCCTACCTAACTTCAGGATCAAGTTTTGGCATTCAAAGCATGCCCCTGCCCTTGCCCATATAATCTTCTTTTCTAGTCTTCTTACCTTTATTTCTCCCATGAAGTCTTCAATATTCATTAGGGAAATTGGTCTATAATTTTCTTTTTCTGTTTTGACGCTACCTGGTTTAGGTATCAGTACCAATATCTGTGTCATGAAAAAATTTAGCAGGGGTCCTTTCCCTATTTTTCCAAATAGTTTGTATAATATTGGAATTAATCTTTAAATGTTTGGTAAAATTAATTTGTAAATGAATCTGACCCTGGGGATTTTTTCTTAGAGAGTTGATTAATAACTTATTCTACTTCTTTCTCTGAAATAAAAGTAATCTATTTGTTAATCTAGGCAATCTATATTTTTGTAACTGTTCATCCATTTCACTTAGATTATCAGATACTCATACTGTTAGGCAAAATAATTCCTAATTATTGCTCTAATTTTCTTGTCTTTGGCGGACAGTTCACTCTTTTAATGTTTGATACTAGCTATTTGATTTTCCTTTTTCTAATCAAATTAACTAAAGGTTTATCTATTTTGTTAGGCTTTTTTCATAAAACCAACTCTTAGTTTTATTCTTTTTTACTTTCAATTTTATTAACCTTCCCTTTTATTTTCAGAATTTCATATTCAGTATTTAACTTAATTTTTAATTTGTTCTTTTTCTAGCTTTTTTGGTTGCACATCCAATTCATTTATCTTCTTTCTCTATTTTATTCAAATAAGCATCAACATTAAAATTTCCCTTAATTTCTGCTTGGGCTACATCCCATAAATTTTGGTGTCTCATTACTGTCATTCTTTTGGATGAAATTATCGTCTCACCCACTCATTCTTTATGATTATTTAGCTTCCAATTAATTTTTGGTCTATTTTCCTCTGGCCCTTTAATACATGTAATTTTTATTGCATCATGATCTGAAACAGATGCATTGACTATTTCCACCTTTCTGTATTTGATTGAGGGTTTTATGAGGGGTTTTTTTTTTGTGTAGGTTTCATGTGCTGCTCCACTTGTTTTGTCTCCAATTTTCTCCCAAGTTTCTGTCAAAACTTGACTTTTCTAAAATTGTATTTACCTCCTTAACTTTTTCCTTGTGGTTTGTTTTTATCTTATCTTCGATATAACAAGGTTGAGATTGCCAACTAGCATAGTTTTGTTGTCTACTTCCTCTGCAGCTCTTTACTTCTCCTCTAGGAATTTGGATGCTATACCACTTAGTATATACGTTTAGTATTTATATTACTTCCTTATCTATGGTACCCTTTAGCAAAATGTAGTTCTACATTCTTCTATATTCAAATTTTCTATATTCTTCTAGATTTTTGCTTTTGCTTGATCTGAGATCAGAATCACTAAGCCCTGCTTCCCCCCCCAACCCCCCATTTCACCTGAAGCATAATATTGTGCTCTAGCCTTTCACCTTTACTCAGTATGTATCACTGCTTTAAATGTGTTTCTTATAAACAACATTGTAGGACTCTGGCTTTTAATCAAGTCTGCTATCTGCTTCCACTTAATCTCATTCCCAGTTAAAATTACTATTTCCCACCATCTTATTTTCCCCAAGTCATAATTTCATTTCTCCCTTTTCCTCCTCCCCAGTTTTGTTTCTGACCACCACCTCCCCATCAATCTGCCCTCCCCTTTTCTTTCCCTTTCCCCTTCTACTTCTGTTCTACCTTTTATTAGCCTCCCCTTTCTTTTCCCCTTTCCCCTCCTACTTACATCCCATGAAGTCTTTAATGCAGTGATAACAAAAGAAATGAAAATGCTATGATCTACATTCATTCCCCACAGTCCTCTCTGGGTGTTGATGGCTCTCTCCCTCACAAGACCATCAGAACTGGCCTGAATCACCTCATTGTTGGAAAGAGCCATGTCCATCAGAATTGATCATCCCATAATCTTGCTGTTGTCGTGTATGATCTCCTGGTTCGGCTCACTTCACTCAGCATCAGTTCCTGCAAGTGTCTCCAGGTCTCTGAAATCATCCTGCTGGTCATTTCTTACTGAACAATGATATTCCATAATATTCATATACCACAATTTATTCAGCCATTCTCCAATTGATGGGCATCCACTCAGTTTCCAGTTTCTCACCATTACACAAAGGGCTGCCACAAACACTTCTGCACATGTGAGTCCCTTTCCCTTCTTTAAAATCTCTTTGGATATAAGCCTAGTAGAGACACTGCTGAATCAAAGGGCATGCACAGTTTGATAGTTCTTTGGTCATAGTTCCAAATTGCTCTCCAGAATGGTTGGATCAAGTCACATTCCACCAGCAACGTATTCATGAAGGACTTTCTTTTGGATTTCTTGAACATGGTATGAACTTAACCAATTGATTGTTGATTAATATTCACGTTAATTAAGTGCTTTTCACTGGGCCAGCTGGAATTCCCTTCATTTGAACGGTTCCTATTTATTGGCTCTCACTAAGACCCTTCTGGAAGAGAGCCTACCCACAGAGGAAGATGAGGAGCTATGTCCTGGCTATACACTCCCTCACTTGGCTCTGCCCTTCAACATCCCCAACAGGATCCCTGGAGTCACTTGTCCCCCACTATTACTTCCCAATTCCCCAATTAGCTCTACCCAGTACCTTTTCTTCCTCTGAAGCTCATGTAATTCAATTTTCCACTCAGTCCAAATTATGGGAGCTGTAGTGTGCCCAGCCCAGGTCACTTTACCTCCTTCCTTGCCATCTTCTTCCCAACTATTGCACAGATGCAGCTAACTTGAATATTCACAGACACTCCATTCTTTGCTGCCTCAAATCTCAGGATCATCTTCCCTCTGCCCAAGGCTCACAGCCTTGCCGGAGAGCTCACCATCACCCACAGAATCCACTGCTCTGCATAAAATGCCTTCTCCTAGGTGACCATCACCTCTCCCCAAGCCTTCTCTGTCTTCAACCAGATCCCTCCATACTTGCTCAACCCAACCCTCCCCAACTCCAACTCCAACCTCATCTTTAGCCATTGCAACTTGACCCTGTCTTGTTCTTGAGTCATTTGCCCACTTGTCCTGTTGTCCCTTCTCATTTACCAGAATAGGTTGAATAAATGGGCAGAAATGGAAATGGCATCTTAGGAAGGCTGAGGGGGACCCATGGAAGGGAAGGAACAAGGACTCAATTGCCACTAGCACTCTTCATCATTTCTGGAGCAGCCAGACCCAAGTATCACTCTGCTCAGCCTTGCCAGCTCTGCTCCTGCCCACAAGCCACTAAAGGAAACCAGATTCTCACAACCAAGCTAACTGGGCATGTTACAACCCAAATCACTCAACTTGAACTGGCTGCTCAGTGCCCCAGAGCAGTCCCCTCGTTCCTCCCTAACTCATCACCCACCTCACTCCTCACGGAAGTTATTCTGAACATCCTCTTAAGTCCTCAAATTTCCAGCACCTTCTTCTCCATCCCCTCTTAGCAGAGGACCCGACTTCTTGGTTCACTAAGCTACTTGAGACCATTCTAACTATGCCCAAGGGGCTATCAAACTCTGCATCTCCTTTGATCCAACAGTGTCTCTCCTGGGCCAGCATCCCAAAGAGATCATCAAAAGGGAAAATGACTCCCGTGGGTGCCTCTCCAAGCAATGATACTTACTTAGCAACACCTGCTTAAGCTGCAGGATTCGAGGTCATCTTGATCTGGCTTTGAACCCCATCAAGTGCCAGCCAGCAAACTGGCAAAGATTGAGAAGAATTAAGAACGAGTGTGTTGCTCATGTATCATTAATTAGGGCGGTAAGGGAGTGAAGCTGTTTTTACAGAAAATGCCTAGTTTCTACTAGTACCCAAAACATTGTCCCTTCATGCACTGATTTATCTTGTTTTATGTTTCCTTAGTAATTTTGCAGTTTTGCAGTTTTAAAACTTAAATATGGAGAGCACAGATACAATAAACTTGTCTTGACTCTCAATACTGGCCATTCTTTTTCTTGCTTTTGTGGTCTTTTCAAGAGCCGATACAGCTGGTCTGTCATTGGCATCTCACATACACGTGCAAAAAGGTTTGTGGCAACTTTTTTTGTGGTGGCAAGGAACTGGAAACTGAGTGGATGCCCATCAACTGGGCAATGGCTGAATAAGTGATAGTATATGAATGTAATGGAACATTATTGTTCTATAAGAAATAGGTCCTTCCCAGTGCTTACAAATATTCCCATGACTTCTCATGATGGTAGGAGTGACTTCAAGTGACAAAATGAATATGGAGAAAAAGAGGGAAAAGGAAGGTTCACAAATGGGCTAAAAATTTAGATTAGACAGAAACTACATGTTTCTATTTCATGAACTCTGAGAAAATTTGATAAAGTACCAAATAATATAAAGAAAAAAAAAAAAGATTACATTTTAAGACAAAGGAAAACTTGTTTTTGATGTGAGATGGTCCCAAGTTATTTGTCTTTTATATAATCATATCAACTCAATTGAGATAAAATGAAAGAATAAGAAAAAGATATATAATATATATAAGAAAAAGAAGTAAAGGCAAAATGACAGCCCTGAATTAAGTCATTGAAAATCAGAAAACAGGAATGGACAATAGAAGTAACATCATCAGTTATCATTAGGAAATTTATTATGTAAATTATTTTTCACAGTAGACAATAAAGAGCCTAGAAGCATTTTAGCAAGCAATCACCTGACTTAGTGAGCTGCCAAAACCATGCTAGAATATGGTGAGTGTAAGTAGTATTAAGTCATTATGCAGAGAGAAGTAATAAGTAAAGACCAGTTTAAAGAAAGCTTGGTTAAAGAGACCCAAATCAAATCAACCCAAAAAAATTTAAGGATAAAAATGGAAGAGCAACAGAAGAAAAATGTAAATGATTTTAAGAGAACTATTTTAATTATTTTTTCCATCAAGGATAGGGAAATCACCACACCTGAACCCCAATATCAAAATCCAAGCTGTGCTTATAGAAGAATGGAGAACAGTTGAATTAGTGTGTGGGTACAATGAAAAGTCATACAGCAAGAAGACATGTGAAGATCTGAAAAACTTAGGAAAGTCTGTATGTAATAAGCGGCAAAACCTGGGTTGTATCAATGTAAAAAGTCAAAGTACCAGATAATGAAACTCAGCAGAGGCTGGATGTGGGAAGAGCTGGATGTCACCTGCATTATCAGATATGTTCACTACCAGATGTTTCTGATCAATTTTATCCTCTTGGATTCCATGCTATTTTGTTTTGGCCTTTTCTGACTCTATTCTGTAGAATTAGCTGGACCTCTCAGCTATGTCATCTGCAAAGTTGGTAAGCATATCATATATGCAAATCATAACAGTACAACACTAGAAATATACTTAAAAACTCAAAATAAGTTGTTAGCAAAACGGCTAAAATGAAAATGCTAGCTGTTGGATGAGCTGTGGGGAAATGGGATCTTAATGCACTGTCAGTGGAGCTGAAAAGTGGTCCTCCCATTTTGGAAAGCTTACATGGCCTTTGACACCAAAGAGATCAAAGAAAGAGGGAAAGGGGGACACATAAGAACAAAATATTCATAGCAGGTCTTTTCAAGGTGGCAAAAAATAGAAGAGGTATCAATTGGGGAATGGATGCATAAATTAAAGATACATGATGAATGCTGTTGGGCTCAAAGAAATGACGAAGGGAATTGTTTCAGAGAAACATAGGATGACTTAAATGAAGCGAGGCCGGATCATGTGAGAGAACCAGAACAACTTACACACTATCAACAATATTATAAACAATTGTGAAAAACAGCACAGTGACTAACAGGCAATCGATCAAAGTGCAATTTAAGAAGTACTTTTTGGACATCGTCAACAAAGAAGGTGATTTTGCTTAAGTAACTATGTGCTTCTTCCTGCAAAGGCCTTCCTTATCCCTCTCGCCCCCTTAATGGAAGTGGAAGCGGCAGGGAAAAAAAAAACAACAGATTTCTGATGATTAAAAACAATAAAATAATAGAATATGCCGGCCCTCCAGAAACCCACATACATGGTGTTAGCAAAGAGCCCGGATCACTAAAAACCCGAGTTCAAACAAACCACAAATTCACAATCACAGGGAAAAAAAAAAAAAAAGAAAAAAAGAAAATATATTTTATTCACTTCAGTTTCATTTTGAATAGCTTTAATCCAAAGATTTCACAGGCTATTTACAATTTTGAATTTACAATTCTGTATGTCTGCCTTTTTGACAACAGGGTACCATTCTCGAGCAGCAATACTTATTTTAAAATATAAAGATGCGGTATCATTTCTCTGATATAAACCAACTTTCTTCTTTAAGCCAAGTTTTCAGGGAATTCTGTAATCTAACAGGAAATAACTTTATTTCTATTAATTTCATGTGCACATAATTATGAAATTCTAGTACATTAAAAATAGTTGTAAATGCCCATAAACTGTACAAAATTAACATCCAGAATTCTAAAAAGTGTTCAAAACCACCCTCCCTCCTCCCAAAATATACAAAATTTAGATTACAATGTCAACAGTGCATGCACAAAATCCTAGAATGTTTCGAATGTTTTCCAAAGTTTGAATTCTAATTCTGTCCGGACACTTCATCTAATAATGGTTTGGGGAACAATGCATACAAACATATTAAATTATGATTTGCCATGCCTTTAACTATCCAGAGCTTTCTATAAATAAGGGAAAGCAAATAAAACTAAAATAGAATAAAAATGGGAACGATTCTGTTCAAATCCAAGTGCTTTGGAAAGATTGTTCTAACTGAAGGATTTAAAAGGGAATAGGAACAATCGTTTATTTTGTACTTGGTTTGTCCACTTTGATTCAAACATTATTTGCAGCATTGTTTTTGCAACAGACAGTACTAGAGAATAGAAAACATACAGTTATCATTAATTATGTCTGGGAGGGAGGTGCCAAGGGGAAGAGGGATAAGGAACCTTTCAACAACCCTGAGGGACACACTTTAAAAATCTGGTTATTTATTAAAAAAGTAAAAAAGTTACATATCATTATTTAACAATTACTTTCTTTGACATACCAGTCCCTTAAGTATGTGCATAAATAAAATTTAAATCCACAATATTTATAAAATCTTATTACATCAAAATAAGACATGTACAGATTTTAAATTTTAGGTATGTATACACTCAAATAATTTAATATGAAATTCAGAATCAAAATTTCTATGTAATGGCAAGCCACACAGTAGAAAGGACATCTTCTATCTAGGGCATGTAGCAGGGCCCGCTAAAGCTGCTCACCTGAATTCACAAAAAAACCTTCTCCCACACTCTGGACACCATCAGTTACGACCTACAAAGCGCCCCCCCACCCCCATCCTGCGGTCAAAGCTAGCTTCCTCCAAAGCCTTCCTGTGAGAACATGGACAGATGCGACAGAAACCTTCGAAGCCCTAGCCCAGAAAAGCAGGGGCTCCCCAACAGCGGCCACACGCTTGCTTACAGAGATAGGAAGTGGGATGAGATGTTAGAATTGTTCAGCTGCTGCTGAGCCATTCTCATGTAGTTACTTAAGCGTGAACCACAAAGAAAGCCACAATTGGGGACAGCAGTCAGGCCCTGCTCCGTGGTACTGAGATTTGTGCGCGTATTAGGTACCTTGAACAAGCAAGTTAGGAAAGGAAATAAAAAGCAAAATGAAAACAGTGCTCGATCACAGCCCAAAAGGTCTAAGATGCATAGATAGCTTCGTGGAGTCACTCCATGGAACAAACCTTGAACAAAAGTAACGACAAGTGGATTCCTATTCCCTTCTCTCTCTTCCCCGAAAGCCTGGCTGGGAGCCACCAGGTCAGCAGCCGGCGCTCCCCCCTCCCTCCTCGTCAACACCCCCATGGAGAGGCCCTCGCCCCCTCCTGGAGCCGGCCATCGGGCACCGAGGACGACGGGGGCAGCGACGGGACCAGCGACGGGACCCTCCGCTCCGGAGACGGGCTGGACCAGCTAAAACCCTGGGGTGGGGGGGCGCCCAGCCCTTCTCCCTTCTTCCTAACCACCGCTGCCCCCTAGTGGCCACACCGCGCCAGCTGCCCAGCCATCAGGGACAGAGCTTGCAAGTCTAAGCCATAATAAGAAAAAATTAGGACCCCACTGTGGGAGTCCTCATTGTCTCATTTCTGGACAAACAGGTAAAAGGAAGGAAAGCTGCAGAACTTGGCAAGGCCTCTCTGACGGGTCAGGGAGGGGAGGCCTGGAGGCAGCTGGCCCGGGGGGATGCTGCCACCGGATCTGAGAGGCTCTGGGGAAGCCGGGGCAAGAGGCCGCCCTGAGTCATGGCAGGCAGCCTGGGCCGCAGTAGCGCTCACTCCCCGCAGTGCCCGGCTCCCACAACGCCCCCTCCTGGCAGCACTCCACTCCCTGCAGGGTTCCGCTCCCCGCAGCGCTCCCAGCAGTGCTCCTCCCAGCGTCCCCCCAGCAGTGCTCCGCTCCCAGCAGCGCCTCCCCGCAGCGCTCCGCTCCCCCCTCCGAGCAGCACACCCCAGAGTCACTTCAGCATCCAGCACAGGACAGCAGCAAGCAGGATGAGACCTTCAGGCCCACATACTCCCCTGCTCTGGTTGAGAACACAGGGCTTAGAACCTCCCCCATTTTACCAAAGCTAATCTAATCGCCCTGGGGGGCTCCCACTTTACCCACATTCCCAGAAAGTCTCCCCCACCCTCGCCCCCGCTGCTCTGGCGCCGGCCCGAGAGTCGCTGTTACGTCACAGTGATGACTTGACAGGATCCGTTCTCCTTCACCAAGGCTTTGGCTTCTGTGGTCGTGCTGGGCTTTGGCGGCCACTCGGGGTCAACCAGCAGCTCCTGGGCCAGATGCATGTACTTGGCCTTGGGAAGCTTCTTCCTACAGCCAAGCACCGAGGAGATACAGCACTTTCCCCAACGGTCCACGGACTCCTAAGAAAGGCAAGAAAAAAAACAGCACATGAGGACTATGCTAAAACGCCAGCTTTTAAAGAGTTTAGCAGCTAAAATGCTACATCCAAGCCACAATCGGGTCCAAGAATGGCCCCGAGAGGTGGAGGGAAGACACTCCCAACTTCCAAAAAATGAACCTCCCTCAACCCCTTACGGAGAGAGGATGGGTTTTCCATCCGGATATTATCCCGTTCCCACTCTCCCCTTCCCCCATCATCCCTTCCCCTCCAAAAGGTGAAGCTGGCAGTGCAATGAGCAGGGCGACTAACATTTATTGGACACTGTTCTCAAGAGTTCCTGGTAGTATTTTTTGCCTTTAGAGAATTTACTTCTTTGGGCACAAATGATCCCTCTCTCTCTCTCTCAAAAAGCTCTTTGAGAACTTTGCTAACTGGCTGAAAACAATCCTAACTCACTAATGAGGCCATTTCAGGATTACTAAGATGCCAATTGGATGCCCTGGAGATGCCCTGTCGGCCTGATGGTGGGCTGGCCGCCGCACTCCATGCACTGGGTGCTCGGGGATGCAAGAGGTGCTTTCCCTGTTACTAGTGGCCTCTGGCTTCTTGATGTGTACCAAAGCCATCCTCTAGGAAAACCCAAAGAAAAAGGACTGCCGACTTCTCCCTCACTGTTCTGGTCTCAAGCAGGAGTCAGAGGGTACTTCACTATTGCCGGGCCTTCCCCAGTTTATTTGATTTATAGCATTTGTATGTTCCAGACCTATTTTTTCCCCACATCGACCTCTCTATTAGACTGTGAATTCCTAAAAGAAGGGACTCTTCATTTTTCTTGCATCCTCAGTGTTTAGCACAGTGCTTTGCACACAGTAGGTGCTAAATAAGAAACATGACATTAATAAATATGAAATTTCAAGCAACTGGCCCCCCCCAAATTTAAAGGCCCTTCCTTTGGAGGAAAAGGACAGAAAAACACTCCCAACACAGTAACATCAAACAACATTGCCAAGTTTTGCATTAGGGCCAGCTGGGGGCTTACCCGCCTCTAGGCTCTACGTGGATCAGCTTTTTAGTGGGGAGAAAAGTGGAAGATGGAGTCAAGTAAGAAAAGGCAAAGAGGAGAAGGGATTACATGAGCAGGTTTGACAATATGACTAAGAATTGAAAAGGAGAATTTGTCATCGAGAATAAAAATAATTCATTCCCAAGCCAAAAAAAGAAATCATCTGCATCCAGACTTTTCAATCCATAGAGATCATTGATTCTGCAGCAGCTGAGAAATTGGAAAGGATCGACAAATCCATGGGAAATCAGATCAAAGGCATTTTGTGGGGCTGTACTTATGATCGTGAAGAAAACGTGCCTTGTCTAGACAGCAGGGCTCCTCCGTACCTTTTGCTAGTTCACATGTATATGGCTGCTACGGTCAACAGAAATCGCTTTTTTCCAAAAAGGAGCTTAAAATACTTGTAGTGGATCAAGACAACACTCAGGCCATGATTTAAAGCACGATTTAAACCTGAATGATCAGGTAAATATAAGAACCAAGATAAATTGTTTCTATTGTTAGATACGATGTCTCTTCACCTTCCCAAAAAACCACAAACACACACACACACACATACACACAGGACCAACTTAAAAAAAAAAAAGCTTCTCTGCTTACATCTTCAAAGCAAACAAAAATGAGACAGAAGCAGTATCTCACAGAAACTCGGCAAAGGAGAGAAGGCAAGAACATAAGGAGCAAGAGGGGCCGAGCAACAAAGTCGAATGCGATGCGGGGCTGCAGCACCAGTTGGGACGGGAGCCGGCCCAGCGGAGGGAAGGGGCCTGTCCGAGGGAGGAGAGAAGCTGGCCAGAGCCCAAAGGGACTCCACACTGGGGGGTTTCCTCCTGCGTTCTACAGGCCTAAGAAACCCCTCTGCCTTTGGCTGAGATGGCTTTTAGAAGCAGAGGCCTAAGAATGGCAGCAGAGATCACATGGCCGTGGTCACATTTGGGAAGGGATTTTAATGGTATTGTGTTTCTTCTGAGGCCTCTGTGTCAACACTAAATATTTTTCAAAGCATCTCTTCCCCCCACAATAGCTATATAAAGCAAAGAATAGGAACAGCCTTTATTCTAAAACTGCCAAGTCTCCAAAATTATGGACAATCCCTATTCTGATGAGCACGATGACTCAAATTGTCTCTGCTCATATATGTAAGCCATCTATAATCCTTGACAGTGCTGACTCTCCCTGATGGCATCAGAGCAGGGAGACAGCATAACTGCATTAACAGCAAGCGGAGAGACGTGAAGTCTTCGTGGAGCTGGCAAACGGCCTGCTGCAGCCAGCTGACTGTCAAAACCCCCCTCAAGGGCAATTTCCTTTTGCAAACTGAAGAAACCGAGGTCCAAGAAGTCAAATAGTTTGTCAAACATCAGACAATTACCCATAGAAGCGGTGATGAAGAACACACTGATGTGCTGGCACATCCTGAAATGACTTACGCCAAAATCCCATTTTTCTAGAATTTAAATGAAGATCATGTGAAAGTCTTGAGCTCCCTGAATGGCAGGACACCTAAAAACACACACTGTGTTTAAAAGCACTAACTGTCCTTCCCTTGGGAATCTTCACTGGGTTTGATTTCTCGAAAAACCTGACAACAGTGAAGGTGAATGGTTCAGGAGGAGGTTGTGGACCCACTCACTGCTCCATCTTTTAGGGGTGGCTGTTTGGATGCACTTTTAGGTCTGCAAGCAGCCAGCACGGAGAACCCCATACCACATGTCTGTGCTCTCTACAGAGGACTGTGGCTCCCCAACGGCCAATACTCCATAAGCCAAGAAGCTAAACTCTTTGACGCCTGTGGGTGAAACAGAAACTACAGGGGTCTGGGGGTGAGTCTCCCTACAGGCTCTTCTCAAGATGCAGTGCTGGGAAGATCCAGACTTTCTCACTGGGATCAAGGCAGCAAGCTAGAGAAGGAAGGCCAGACTGGACAAGGACCGAGATCTGCAAAAGGAGTCTGCAGGCCCTTGTGCTCCTGCTCCATGGAGCGCCTTGCAACAGAAAGGTAGCAAACATCAAGGTGTGGCCAGAAGGTAAACATGCACATTTAAGTATCAGCGCAACAAAGCTCCCTTTTCACATCATCTGGAAACTTCCTATTTTGTTCAGGGTCAGAGCCAGGGCTTCAATTTCAAGTCTTAAATGGGTGGCTCAGATAGCAACAAAATCGGGGCAACAGAAAGTAAACAAGCGACAATGCTTTTGCTGCTTTGGAGCCGCGGGCAAAGCTTTAAAAGGCTCTGTGATGCTCAAGTCTGACCAACAGATACTTTTAAGGACTTATATTGTTCAGAGGATCGATATTTAAATGTTTCCTAAATCTAGGCCAAGTGATCATAAAACTGCTCCAGCTTTTACCAATAAGGAAACCTCTGGTCCACGAAGTTGGACCTTATTGGTCCAAACCTAGCATTCTCAAAACACAGGCTGTGTAAAGGCTGGACGAGGCTTATCCTGGTGTGGAAAGAGTGTGTCTCTGTGTGTGTGCGCGTGCGTGTGCGTGTGTGTGCGTGTGCATGTGCGTAAAATAGGCCCAGCTTCAACGGAGATCTGGACCTATATACTGGAGAGCAGAAGGACTCAGCTCCAAGATTAGGGACTTGTGTCCTCATTCCATGTACTTAACTACTGACCTCTGTGAAGTCTTTAAACCCCATTGGGGGCACAGGGACCCAAAGGAATGGGAAAAGAGAGAGGAAGGTCACCTCCATTAAGAATCCCGAGTCACTGTACTAACGTCAAGGTCTAGTGGCCTGGGATGGAGACAAGACTGGATTTGCAATCAGTTCAGAAAGAACGTAGACACGAGCATGATTCCTAAAGTTCTCTTTCAGGCCAAACGAGTTTTAGTGAAAATGGCCAATTTAGGATGATATTCAAAAAACACCATCCTGTGTGAAATGAGAGTATCCATGAGGGGATGCACAGCATGAACTGGGCAGCAGCATCACAATCATATTCTCAAATGTCTAAGACAAATAAAAAGGAAAAATTACTTGCTCTTCGGAGCTGCTTCCATACACAGCTTTCCCCAAGGGAAGGGTTGTGTTCACTGAGTATGAGATATGGAAGGACTGAGGCCACATGGGGGAAAAAAAGCAAAGCCTCAGAATCAGGGAACACAATTTAATTTCTCCAAAAAAAAACAAAAACAAAAACAAACCACAAAACTAAAATGAGGAGAAATCATATTTAAATCTCGAGACTGAAACTAAGAACTTGACACAAACAGTTGGAAAGGAGAAGAGACTCATGGATACTGAAACACAGCGGTGTCTGGAGTGGCACAATGGAGAGGAAAGATGGTAGATGGGGAGGGAAGGCGGCCCGCCCCCTATGGCCCTGCCCCTGCCCGCCCGTCCGCCCCACCCCAACGACACACAAGAGCCTGGAGACACGGGAAGAATGGAGAATAAGTGGTGATTTCCAACCTGTGGCGGCTGTGAGGTGGCGAGGCGATATTCTCCTGGTTTGTCTCGATTGAATACAACCTTCCAAAGGATCGTGTCCAGGAGGAAGCTCTGAGACACATTCCGGTGGGTGGAAGAATGAAAAAGGACTAGCAATCATTCTTTAGTCAGGTGTGCATCACACAAACCCCCAAACAGTGCAGCAGAACATGAGCAACAACAACAGGCTAGGAGCTGTCCCCCCAGTGCCCCAGCCCTTTCCGGGGTCACAGCAGAAGGCCCTAGGGAGGCCCGCTGGGTGATCCTGGACGAAGGCGTGATCAGGATGCGTGGGCATCCACACACAGCTAGCTCCCTTGATAATCCCAACCATCTACGGGTGTGAGCATGTCCATTTGATAGGTGGGATAACGGAAGCTGAGAAGCGAAATCATTAGGCAGGGACACAGTCCTAAGCAGGTGGATCCAGGCCTTTCCTGACTCCAAGTGCAGCCAGTATGCTTGCCACTAGACCTCAGCCTAAAGAACATTTTTATTCTGAAATTTTAAAAAATAAGAGAAAGGCAACCAGAAAGGACTCCTTGAACATTGTCAAATTTCATAAAGAAATAGAATCTGGGTGGAAAGACAAAGACACGATTTCAGATAGAGGTGTCAAAGCTGCGGCCTACACCACTAGGCTGCGGCCAGAACCACATCACAATAAAACTGGGAAATATTTAACAATACGAGGAAACACAGAGAACATTACACCTGAAAACTAAGTCAGTGTGCAGCCCCCAGGGATCCTTAATGCAGGGGGGTTCCCATCTCTAGTAATGTGGGACACCCTTACTTGGAAGCTTCTCTCTCTGCTTCTGATTCCTCCAGAAAGCCTGAGAAGGGCAGAGAAATATCCCTCTGCCATCAAGTGAAGAAGCAGACCAGAGCCATCCCACCCTACCCCGCCACCAGCTGAAAAGGAACAAAGCATTCCGAATGCCCCACTCTCCCAAGCCCCCACATCTGAGGGCAGCCCAGAAGGGGCAAGGAGAGATGACAAGCTGCCCTTCAGCTCCAAAATCATTCCCATTGGCCTTCCTCTCCACTTCTAAATGTGTCTATTGCTAATGTAAATGGAGCAGCCTCCGCTCCCATTCAAGCCCCCCAGGACAGCTCATTCAGTGAAGGAGAATTGAAAGTCTGGGGAAAATGAGCAAAAAGTCACTCTAATACATTTGTGTTTATGTATAGAGATATTAAAATATTTTTTAAATCCTTCATTTACATTTTCTTGCCACTGCTGACATGTTTTCTCATCTCTAGAAAATTATAATCTGTAGGTTATTGAAAGTGGCCCCTTACTGGGTATTCCCCATGGCTCCAATCTTCAGGAACTATGGGAGTGTCTGACATGAGGAGCTGGGGGGGGAGGGGGGAAGGATTCCTTTTTTTGAGCTTCCCTCTTTAGTTATACTCCCCGGCCCCTCCTTCTCTAGCCCAGCTAATCGGACGTTGGCAAAATCAGTCAGCACCAAAAGCGCTCGAGACATCCGAGAAGCTGGCTTACTTACCTCTGCCAAGATAGAGACAAGCGCATTGACAAGAATGATGATGAGCATTGTTATACGCCACTGATATGGAACACAAACTATCTAGAAGACACAATTCCAGAAATTCACGTTACATTTCCTGTTCCACACGTGCTCCAAAGTCTAACAAAATCCCCACCGTTAGCTATACCTAGCGGGGCCCCTTGCATACACAAAGGAGCTGGTAAAAGAAAATTGCATTCAACTTAAGTGTCGAGTCCAAACTAGGACAGACACGTTTGTTTGAAGATATGGTTCTAAATGAATAAAAACATTAGCTTATAAGTAAAATCCCTTAGAGAAAATGCCCTTTGCATCCAGAGAGAAAAGCAGGAGACCTAATGCAGGTTGAGGCATACTATTTTCACCTTTGTATTTTATTTGCATTTCCTTTCTCAGGGTTTTTCTTGTTTGTTCAACAACATGAATCATGGGAAACAACATGAGTCATATGAAAATATATGTTTAAAAGGATTTAAGGGAGGGAGGGAGAAAAAATATGGAAGTCAAAATCTTTCAAAAATAAAGACTGAAAATTATTTTTACATGTAACTGGAAAAATAAAATACTAGGGAAATTTTTAAAAAAGTAAAATCCCTTCATCTTATGGAACAGACAGTTTGTTAAAGTTGTTGGGCGGTGGGCCAGATCGGCTCTTTGGCCCCTTCCAGTTCTGTGGCAGCGAAATTACAAGTTTAGCACCCACTGGACTCCCACCCAAGGTGTCACAGGCAAAGAGGGCCCTGCACCTCATTCATGCCACAGGCATAAGAGCATAAATTCAAAAGTCACAAAGGAAAAATCACAAAGAAAAAGGCCTCTTCTTCATGGTGACTTTGTTTCTGTAAGCTGGCTTCAATGAGTCGCCATCCCAGTCTTCTGCTTCCCTTAGTGCCATGGGTAACCAATAGTTAGCTACCCGTCAGTCCGAGAAGCAGGGAACCCGTGAGCCTTGGCGTCGGCCCCCTCCCCACCGACTGGCTTCCTACCACAAATGAAAACCGAGATCTTATGAAACAGAATAGCCCCAAACAAGTTCAAGCTGGGACCCCGACAACCCCAAGCGGGCTTCTGTTTAACACCTGCACCTTCAGAATTTGATGAACAATTCTGGTCTGGTCCTCCCATACGCTAACACTCCAGAAAAAGAGGGTGTTCATTTAAAACAAAAGATACAGAACTCCCTTTGCCTCCATGTGTGGGAAGGCTCAGAATTTCTCACTGAACTTTGTTCATTCAGTCCCAAAGGACTGGGTAAGAGTGCCAGTGGGTGTCCCTCTGCTGCCAAGCCAAGTCCCAAGCACCAGAAAAGGCCTGGGTTAAGGCCCTTCCACAGTGGGGGGGAGGGAGATGACTGCTGGCTGCCTGTGTCCCTCAGAGGGTAGTCAGCGAGGGGGTCAGGGGCCCTCCTGCCTACTCACCATGATGAGCAAAACAAACATAAATCCTTACCTCAAGAACCTGGTCAATATAGGCAACAGGATGCAACATGATGAAAAATATGAAGATATACAAAATAATTACAGACACAACAAAAAAACCTGGAAAAGAAAACGATCTAGATTAACAATTTGCTTCTACTAAGTTCCCGCCAGTCAGCTCCTGTAGACATTCAGTATCTTCAACTCCCACAACTTAAATCGGCTCAATTGTTGAAGAAATTACAAACGGCACATTCTCAACCACTCCCAAGAAGCAGCGTGATCCACTGGGGCGCAGGGCATTGTGGGTACCTCGCTCAGAATGGCAGGCAGGGATTTTGTAAGCTTTCACAGACAACTCCAAATGTTTGCTATTTGTCAAAGTCTAAAACCCTAAATGCCTTTCCCCAACATGTAGAAACAATGGACAAAACATCTTACTAAAAGAACAGGCTTTGTATGAGACAAATCTTCATTATTAAATTGGATTGGGGCTCTTTTGATACCAAGTTCCCTCAATGACAAAAACACCAACAATCAAACCACATGCTCAAGAAGCAACGGCCAATCTCCCCAAATGGCACAAGTAAACTCTCTCTGCCCACTTGTCAGCCCAGCTTCAGCATGTCCAGGTCCTGTCCTGAGAGCTAACTGGCACATGAAAGAATGGGGAGGAGAAAGAGGTCACAGCTGGCATCGCCAACCACGCTGCGGACATGGTATACTAATGACCAACGTACCGCTGCCAGGGCCTCTAAGTGACCCCTTTCCCACCCCCGTTCTAGATTACAGTGCCAGGTAGGGCACTGCCTTCACAAACCCCAGGCCAAGCCCACCTGAGGGACACTGGTCGTCCTTCACACCTGAGATACCTTCCCGTGAGAATGGCAGAGGGGACAAGCCTTCCTAGTGCTGCCTTACAGGCCTTCACCTGGAAGGTGGATGAGGAAACTGAGACCGAGCAAAGGGCCGTGCCCAGAGTCCCAGGACCGGTGCCCCGAGACCAGGTCTGTCTCCGGGTCACCCCCGAGCACCTCCAGGGTCCATCTGAAGCACCTGGGCCAGGACTTCTCAATCCGCCAAAACTGCAGAACATGCCAGTAACCAGCAGCGGCCATGCTTCCAGATCTCACCCGGAAGAGGTGCCCCCATCTCACAGAGGAGAAACCAGAAGCCTGACTAAGGTCGGCATGCTCATGAACTAGCACAGTCCTTCCCTGCACTTCTGACTCTATGCTACTAGGCTAAGGGAAAGGGGGAGAAATCCTGGACCACAACAAAAGAGCATGCTGGGAAATGGCAACAACAGTCAACAGAACCAGCCTGAATATCCCCTGTTAGAGTGGGTGTTCCTGAGGGCGGACCAGGGCCCGGGCCAAGAGCTGGGGCTGCCTCCAGGACAGACCTGAGAGTCTGCTGGCCGGCTCCCTGCTCCTCTCTCAGTGTCTTCAGTCTCTGCATCCTCATCTACCTTTGGGGGGTCCTGCTAGCAGCATCCAGGACCCTCTTCTCGTCCCCCACTGCCATCAAGGCCTCCCCTCTGAGGCCATCTCCCACTGATCCCATCAAGAAGTGGTCTGTATACAGTTGTCTCCCCCACTCCCCATTTGTCTGTGCCTGCACACAGATGACCCTTAATCAATGCTGCTGGGCCCTTGGACACTATCACAAGGCCAGGTTTTAGTGTGGAGAAGGCCCAGGGTCTAAGCCCCTCGCAGCCCAGATGAGCCAAGGGAACTGCCAGGAACTCCTCCTGGGTCCCTCCCTCTGCTACCCCCTCGCATTGCTGAGATCCCTGCATCCCGTCTCCATGAGACACCTACCTGCCTCTGCCCCTCCCCAGAAAGCCCCCAGCTGCCTGCCCTCCGCCCATGTGTCCCCTTCCAGGCCACCCCAAACACAAGCCCCCGTGTCTGCAGAAGAGCAGGAACAGGCCTCGCTTGCACATGGGAGCAAATGTATAATTAAGGCAGGAAACAAGCAGCCCCAGGCCCACTCACCATTCTTGTAGCAGGGCTGCCTGAACGGCTTTCCTTTAGAAAAAGCGATTGCGACAATGAGGTACTGGAAGCTGGAGATAAAAAACACGGTGGTATTTTCATAATTTTTTATATTGTGCTCATCGTGCTCAGTCTCATTGGCAGAGTGTGACAAGTTGGGAGAGAGGCTTCTGGACAGGTTACAAGCGCTGCAACGGAAGACAAGAAGCCGTCATTTTCTTTCTTTTTGCTGCGAGCCATCGCGGGGTAAGGGACTTGCTCAGGATTCCACAGCTAGGAAGGGTTAAGTCAGGTCCTCCTGCCTCCAGGGCTGATGTTCTAACCGGCCATCCGGTGACTCCCTCACAGGGGCCCTGCCTGAGGCTGGTGACCGACCAGAGAAGGCTCCTGCCTGATGGAGGAAGCGCCAACTCCTAGAGGGACTTATGGGCCAGCAAGTCCTAAGACAAGCTTCTTCGGGTTCCAGGACACACCCCACAGGGGCAACCCCAAGCCTGTGCGATCGACTACAGCGTCTGAATGGGGCCCTGCCATAGCTCACAGACAGCACCCGCTGCTGGGGCCCTCTGGGGGTATGCTGGCACCCAGCAGGCCCGAAGCAGAGAGGAGTCATCTTACGTCCCAGCTTGGCCTGAGAACCCACCGATTTCCCAAATACAAGCCCAAAATCCAGAGAGGGAGGAAAGGGGAGCAGCCTTTACTCCACCACAAGAAAGCGGCTCATCTCTCTATAAAATCTTGCCCCTTATGATCCGAGGGTCACAGGCACAGAAAACTAGAAGGAAATCTTTGACTGCCTGATTTTATTGGGCAGCATGATAACTGTGGAAATATGGACAGAATCAGTGCTCATGTCCGTCCTGAATGTCAATTACCAGAGCACCAATTCCAAAGTGTCCCCAAGGAGGACAAGGAAGAAGCGTGAGGAGAAAGGAATGGTCCCGTCAGTGTGAGGGAAAGCAAGGGGGAGGGGGGGGGCTGGAGAAATGCCTCAACACCGTTCCCTCGACCACCTCCCAAGTTGTCCGGAGAGGCTGGCACAGAGCCCCCGTGAGGCTGGCTCTCACTGTCCAGGGAAAGCACCCATTTACATACACACAGGAAAACTTTGATCATTCACTGTTTAAGTGGGAAGTCGTGACAACGTGTATCCACTGCTCCATTTCCTAGACTAACGCTAGCTTTAACAAAAGCCTTTTGCCTTGCAAAATGAGAAGCCAGCCAGTCATTTTCAGTCTAAGTCAGGAAAACAGAAACAACATACACTGGGAGGTTCCATTAGAGCAAACCCAGGAGAGTCTGTCCAAATTGGGGGCAAAGGTGGGCACTAAAATTGGGACACTGAACAGCCCTTTTTATATGGGAGACATCTGCCAAAGTTCAGAAACTCTATTATATGGAGACATCTTTCTCCAGAGGGATTTTTTTGGGGGGATGTTAGGGAAGTAGCAGAATTCTAATCATTTACCCCCCTGAAGTGTATTTAAAAATCACGGGTCAACTTACTCTGAATGTGGAGTCCAGAGCTCATACCAAGGCTGTTGTCTAACCCAAAAAAACCCAAAACACTGGAAGCCGATGGAAATGATGATCTGAGACAGAACGGAGAACAGCAGAGCCCCAGAGATGAGGCCGGAGGGGGGTCTCTGAGCGACAAGTTCCTTCCAGGCTGGATTTAAACTCACTGTGGAGGGAACGGAAAACGTGAAGCTACTTCAATCGGACGATTCTTCCCGATATACCGGGATGGCATTTCTGTTTAAGATGTCAAGGGGAGCTTGTGTGTGTGTGAGAGGGGGGTGTCTTCCCCACCTCCGAATCCCTACCCCCACCCTGGAGGCAGGTATAGATGGCAACAGGACACACAGACCCAGGGCCTCGGCAGGCCAGGCTCCAAAGGCTCCACCTGCTAAGTCTTATGTGGGAGAGCAGCGCTAGGATCGCAATACTTCTCTAATTAAGGATCTCAAAGCCATTCAAGATGGATGTACAGAATCACATGCTCAAAGCGGCGTGAATTAGGATTTGTACTTTCTTATCCAGTCACTCCCTTTTGGGATATGTTTTTTGACTGATGTATGGAAATTCTTTTTCTAGTGTTCATAAACTTACTTATGAATAAATTTCAACAGATAAAATTAAAGATCTTCAGGGCAGAGAGAAAAAAGTCAATGTATAGATTCGGAAGAAAAAAAATTTTTATAAAGTTTCCCCATTTTCAATTCAGTCAGCCATAAAGCTTGGTCTTAAGCTCTTCCCACGTGCCAGGTACTCGGAGACAGACAAGACTAGCTTTTGCCCTCAGGATGTTTGGAAGGTCACCTCAGAGGCCTAACAGCACTATGTGGGGAACAGGTTGAATAGGGGCTGAGCAGCAGGAGGGAACAGGGAAATGGAGGGGAAGGGGCAAAGTATTGCAGCCTAAAGTAAGCCTGGGCAAAGACGCAGAGGGGGGAAATTTCATATTTAAGAAAAGAACAATAAGTGGATGAGTGGAGACAGATCTTAGAGATGGGAATAAAATATAACCAGACTGAAAAAGTCGAGGAGCCACTCTGGGAGGGAGTGAATGGTCCTGGAGGCAGGAGGGAGCCACTGCAGTTTCTCAAGATCACCTCGACCACAGGATGAGGAGGAGACCTGAGGCAGGAGGAGTGGAGGCAAAAGTGACCTCTAACTGGTGGCCCAATGCCAAGGGCAGAGCAGCTCCCTGGACCCCTACCGCCCAGTATGAGCTGGACACTGGCAACCTCACAGAGGCAGTTCGAGATGCTCGGGGAGTTGGCAAGGAGAAGGAAAGGAGGGGGACAGAAAATCCCAGGCTGGCCCACAGGTGAACTGGAGGTCAGGAGAGAGTCCAAGGCTAGCCCAACAGTCACAAGGACAGCCTTGGACTGAGTGACACCCAAGGCGGGCAGGGAGGAAGCAAATGAGGGTCGGCAGCCTCAGAGGCTACAGCCGGGCCCGGGAAGAGTGGGATAGGAGTGGGGTAGAAGCGGGCAAAGGGTACAGGGGTAGTCACAAGAGCCACTCGGGGTGCTGCCAAGGCCTCGGGCAAATGGATGGCACAGCCTGCCTAAGCTCCCGGAGGGAGACAGAAGCGTGAAAAGCCACAAAGCGAACAGCCATCAGCCACAGCCCGCTGCATGTCCTGGAGGCAGCACCAGGCTGGGCAAGCAACTAGTTCTACATTTCCCTTTAACTTTAGAGTTGACAAAAGCTTCATTTTGGAAATAATTTTAATACGTTTACAATTCAAGGTCTTAGGAAAAAAAAACCAAATACTTACTTGTGAATACCACTACCAAGATGATGGCCAGATCAATAAAAAGGAACTGGAAATCTCCTAAATTACTCAGGATCTAAGGAAATCATTTTTAGATTACTTATAATCAATGACATTGCCAAACACTCAATAAAATCAACTACAGGCAGTTATTTTTACACATTAATCTGCAACCATAAAATGAATCTTAGATTTGGAAAGTCAAAATCAAACGTAACTTGTAATACAGCAAGATAATATTTCTCATTGTATCAACTACAAACACTCGAGAACACAAAATACAAGTCACCCAACTGAGCTGATGAAAAAAACCTACTAAAGCCCAACCAAGCCGCCATTACCAAGGCACAGGCCGGCCCACTCTGGACCAGAGCTAACAGACTAAAACTTTTGCGTGAGCTCAATGAAACACTTGCTGGGGATGGCGGCCACACGCGGACAAGGCTTTCCTCTGCTGAGAAGGAAGAGCCGCCATCGTCGGGGGCCACCGGTCCAACAGACATTTTCCTCGGGCCCTGCCATATGTGGACGGGTGCCCCCTGCCAACCCGTGACCAGGGCGAGCCCAGAGTGAAATCTCCCACCAAGTTCTGAAACTCCCCAAAGCATTTCACCTTTTTCTACGGTTCTGTGGCTCGTGCCAACCAGTCGGTGGGGGCAAGGGGCAGCGAGCGGGCCAGGAAGCAGAGCAAAAAGCCTGGGTCCCACTGGTCCCCTATTTAATAGCCTAAGATTTAGTGAAATGGCATATTAAGGGATAGGGCTGGGGGAGGGGCGAAGAACCCGCCAGTCGCTCTTTGGCAGAAATCGGAAGAGTGCCCTAGGGTCACAGAAACGCGGGTGCTCAAAACCGGCTCCCCCAGCCCCACTCGCTGCTACCACGTGCACAAACGGTCACTCACCGAGTACAGCAAAGTGACGCTACAATACTGGATGATGCTGTACAAAGCCATGAATTTAAACACGCAGAAGGAAGTTATCAAAGCCGCCCGGCCTTCCCTGCAGAAGGGAGAGAAAGGCATTGGAGAAAGGCCCTCCCCCCGCCCCCAGCCTTGGTCAGCCCCCTGCCTCCATCCTCCCGCCCCTGCCTCGGCCCGGCTCCTGGGGGCCCCTCCCCTTTGAGGACAGGGGCAGCTGGACCCGCTCCCGGGAGATCAGAGCGCTCCGGGCCGCCTCACTGGGGTCATTGAGCGCACTGCGGTTCCCTGACCAGCAGCTCTGGGGCAGAGATGGGGGTGTACCTGATGAGGTTTGGCACACAAGCAATACTGGGGGTCCTGGAGGTGAAGGGGGACGCCACCGAAGCTTCCAGCTCAGACAGGGATATGCCTCCATGGGCTCTCTTCAAGGCCTGCCACCACAAGAAGAGCAGTCAGTTGGCTGACAGGAGGCGGGCGCCCGCACTAAAGCAAGCCCGGCCCGAGCAGACACTCACCCCACAGTCGTTGGCGCCGTCACCGCACATCCCCACGTAGTAACTGCAAAAAAACAGAGTTCTGCTGCATCTGTTCAGACAGCCAAGGGGCAGGCCTGAGGAGTGGGCCGGGTCCCAGGGGAGCCATTCTCCCCCGAGGTCCTCCAGCCACCCAGAATCCCCCACCGAAGGCAGAGATGGGCCGGCTTTGGAACCACGCCGGGCCCTGCTATCCTGAACACGGGCACCAGGCAAGATGCTCCCGCTCAGACTGGGCCCCTTCTCTCCAGGCCAGCTAACAGGGCAAGGCCTCCACAAACACTCGTGAAGAGCTCGTTTCAGCGCCAGACGCTGGGCTAAGTAAGCACTGCAGAGCTGGACAAAAATGGCTTTTAAAGCCAAAAAACCAATCTGGACACACTGCGCTCAAAGAGCAGCCAAACACGTAAAAATACGTGCAGATCAAATGGCTGTTCTGTCCTAAAACCTTTACAGGGGAATGAAGAGACGCTCTTCAAAGCTTATAACAAACATTAACAAGGCTTTTTAAGGTACGATACGAGCAGCCATTGTACAGAGGGTTCCATGGAAAACTCGGGAAGCCTCCACACCAAAAGGCTGAGCACCAGCAGTGGGTGTGTCGTGAAGCGTCCCTGTGAGCAAGGAGCCCTCCCGGCTCTTTAAGAAGTCAGGCTTACTCACTCCACATTCTGCAAAGCTTCCACCAGCTGCGTCTTCTGATCAGGGGCCATGCGAGCAAACACGGTGCCGTGCAACACCAACTGCAAGAAAAGATTTCTTAGCGTCTGCGACTGTCCCCCCACCCCCACCTCCGCCGATGCCCACGCCGGCATGCCCACACCCAGCCGGCTCACCTTGGGCACCAGGTCCTGAAAGTGCTCCAAGATCACAGAAAACGACTTTCCATTCATTGCAAAATGATAGGGGGCCACCTGAAGATCCTCTAGGCTGTCGTGGACCAACTTTATTGGGATTTCCTGTGCAATCAAACAACGCGCACTCACCAAGGGAAAGAGCCCAACCGACAAGAACGCTCTGCCCAGCGGGCCCGCCAACCTTTGCTCCCTGTCCTCCCAAGCTTCAAAGGAAAGTCAATCCCCAAGCTAAAGGGCCTATGAGAAACAGACAGAGTTTCCCCACATGAGACCGAAAACTCACGCCCCTTCGGGCAGAACGGGACACTAAGTTGGGATCCAAAGTCTCCCAATCACCTCGGAGTCGATTTCTGGAGAGCTAGTGCACTTTGTGGTGAGAGTGTCTGCATAATGCCAGTTGATTTTGGCCACTTGTCCGTCCTTGGGAGGTAGTCCATCTGCAATAATCACTTTATCCTGAGGTAGAATCATTCCACAGTCTCTGGCCACGGAAATAGCAGTTAACATGTTGTCACCTGGTCAGCCAAACAGAAAAGTTGAAATGAAAAGGGTGCCCTGCTTCCAACAGCTAAAGAACACATCCGCTGCGGGGACAAGGCAATGCCAGACCTCCTGACGCTTCAACTGGCCCCATCTTATCAAGAATGTCCCTTGTTCTCCTAGTCCGTGTGATGTTTAGGTTGAAATAAGGAGAGACTAGTGGGTGACAAAGGTCTTATCTGAGATCTGAGTACGGTGACTGGGTTTGGGGAAGGCTGCAGCGAAAAGGAGTCATGATCATTCCCCTGGAATCCTTCGGGTGATTTACACACACCGGGCATAATCCCTCCAAAACCTTTTATTTCCTTGATTATTTGCTAGTAGAAGCACAACTGTCATCTCTTTACAGAACCCGAATGGCCCAGGGGCGTGTCTGGATTGGGAAGGGCACGGACCATCCATGCCTCTCTCAGCTCCAGACCGCTAAATGGTCCCCTCTCGTGTCCGTACGATGAGGCACGGAACCTGCAGAGCTGCAATGTGAGAGCTAAGTCGGGGCTTCATTACCGACAGGAGAATCAAGCAGGATTTCTTAAACGAAAACTCTGATGGCGACCGGAGTGAATGTTCCTAGGAAAGTAGCCCAGGATGGCGGCTCTGGTGCGGCCGGCCTGTTCTGCGCAATTAGCTCACCTGTGACCATGACAGTACGAATGTTGGCTTTACGCAAATCTTCAAGTACAGCAGGGGTTTCTTGTTTTAATTTGTTCTGCATTATAATTAATCCCATAAAATCCATGTTGCTCTCGATGGCATCTCTGTAAAATGGAAGCTCCTCGTTAGATCTGCTTGTTCTTGTCTCTAACAAATCAAGAAAGCAACGTGCATTATTAAGCACCTACTCTACGCCGAGCACAGGGACAGACATGGGCAAAAGCGACATGGCCTGTGGCCTCTAGAAGTGTTCATTTCATGGATGTAAAACAAGGAGTGCAAAAAGAGATCAATAACATCAACCCTTCTCTAACCTCCCACAATTCTCTCTCCCTCCCTTCTCTCATCTGCTTCTGACCTCATCACCCACCGGGCCAGCCCTCTCTCTCAAGTGACCGAACATCTCTCTGTTGCTGACCCGGTGGTGTTTAGTCCTAACTCTAGTGCTTCGGACCTCCCGCAGCCTTGGGCCAGGAGGTCCCTTTCTGCTCTCCAGCTCCCCTCCTCCTGCGCCCCTTTCTTCTTGGTATTCTTGGCCAAACCCTCCTCAGATCACGCTTCTCAACCATGGCACCATAGGCTGTCCTGTGCCCTCGGCTCGTCTCCCTCCAGATTAATTCTCTTGGGATCTCCTCTGTCCCGTGGAGCCCATGGCCATTTCCATCCTGACAAGCTCTCTGCCGACCTTCACTTACCTCAACTGCTTTCTAGACATCTTAAACTCTCAACAAAAGAGCTGCCCCCCCCCCCCACACACACACACACATACACACTACTATAGAGGGCAATGGCCTCCTTCCAGGCACTCAGGACTCCTCACTTTCTCACCCCCCCATACCTGAGCTGAGAGACACGGAAAGAAGTTAGGACACTTAACAGGGTCCTGGGAGATAAAACAGATTCAAAGGCCTGACCTCGAGGCACCACCTGCAGCCGCCATGGCTGCCCCACACCACAGAGGCCCCACGGGAAGAGGCGGCTCCCAGACGGCCCAAGGACAAGAAGCAGCAAGGAGCCCCCAGGAAATCTAGAGATGGGCCTTGGGTCTGCAGACCAGCATCCAGAGGGAAACACCCACCAGTCAGGGATGTGGCCCTGGGAAAAAAAGAGCGTCAGTGCGTCTCACCTATTGATGTTCTGTATCTTGTGCCAGGTCAGCTTGGATTCCAGTTTCCTGTGTGCCAGAGCGATCACCCGGAAGCCCTGTTTCGTGTAATCTTCTAACACTTTTTCAAAATCACTGGGAACTGAAGGAAAACCACCATCTTAGCGTTGGTGAGAGGGGGCCCGGGACCCCTCGCCCTCCATTCTCGGCTCTTACCTGTCTCTGGCTTACAAAGGCCGGCAATGACCTCCGGGGCCCCCTTCATGTAAGCATCCATCTTCTTATCCCCCAGAATCCGGGCCACCACACTCATGCGTTGCAAGGCAGAAGAAAACGGGAACTGCCGAACGATCCCGATCTCGTAGTTGGCCTGCGAGAGAGCTGCGGTGGGCACCCCCCTGCAACGACCCCCTCCCCCCCATAAATGACTCGGGAAGAAAGAACAGAGAGAACACTTACGGAAAGCTCGAAAAGCTCCTGGAAAAAGAAAGAAAAGACCAGAGGTTACTTATGACTGCCGAAGGCCCCACAGAGGTTTAGAAATGTTCGTTATCTGGAAGGTGAGAAGCAGAGCCAGCCCAGGCCCTTCCCAGTGGCTGAGGGGGTAAAGGGGCTGGGGCTCCTGCCCAGAACTTTCTTTCAGCCCTGTCTCAGCAATGCAGCCAAGCAGCCGGGAGCCACTCCACCCCCAGTGGGACTGATAGGAGAGCCGCCCAGCATGGGCACTGGGCACAGATCCTGTCCTACAGCCCACTTGGAACTTCAAGGGGGAAAAAAGGGGGAAGGAGTGAAGGAGCGGGCACCTGGGACAGAGAATGGGGCTGGAGTGCACCAGCAATCGGACCATTCCTGAGGATCACCAATCTCCCCAGGGCTCTGGACAGAGCCCTCAGGCCAGGATGGACAGAACATGACATCCCCTCTCTCCCGGAGCTTCAGCCATGCCCTGGGCATTCAGCACGCAACTTCCCCAGGACGCCCCTGGCCCGGGCTGGCAGGGCTCTCTCGGGCCCACCTGCTCTGTCCTGCTTTTTACCCCAGCCCCCGTCAGAGGCTCATTACCACAAAGCTGCCAAGCACAATCCCCCCCCCCCCATCCCACCTATTCCCTTCTAAGGGCAGATAATCCCAACCCAATGCTCCATTTCACTACCCAAGAATAGAAATGAACACCCCTAATGTGGACTCGCTGCAAGGATCCCCCCCAGGATTGGTTTGGGGGAGGGGATGGCAATTTAGCTTCAAATGAGCAGCCCAAACCACCTTGCCGACCTACCATGGACTGGTTGGCTGCAGGTTTGGGCTCCGGAAGCAGCTGTTTCGGAGGCCGCACGACCGTGGGCATGATTCGGTTGTGCAGGGCCGTCTCCTCTTCAGTCGCTTCTTCTAGAATCTGAGAAAAAGAGAAGATGAAGCCTCGGCCTCTCCACAGGGCCAGAGCATGGTCTGACCCAGGCCCGTGGCCCCATGGCGCTCCCTTGGTAGGAGGTGGGGGTCAGTGCTGTTTGCCAACGGTCCCAAGTAACTGGCTATAACTCTTCTCTTTATCTTTTCTATCCTTCCCAGAGCCAGTTGGAAAATTTTTTTAAATATAATAAGCAGGGAGGCTCAAGCCTTTCACTTTTCCAAACTCCACTGTGCCCTAAGTGAATGAGATTTCCTCAAATCTGCTATAGAGAGTGGGGGCTTAAACTGAGGGAGAGGCCTCTGGTGGCAGGAAAGCTCTCCAAAAGAGCCGGCAGCTACTAGAAACAATCCACAACTTTAGCAAAGTTGCAGGATACAAAATAAATCCACAGAAATCATCAGCATTTTTACACATGACCAACAAAGTCCAGCAGCAAGACATACAAAGAGAATACCATTTAAAATAACGGTCGATAATGTAAAATATTCGGGAGTCTCTGCCAAGGCAAAGTCAGGAATAATATGAGCACAACTACAAAATATTTTCCATACAAATGAAATCAGATCTAAACAATTGGAAAAATATCAAGTGCTCATGGGTAGACTGAACTAATGTAATAAAAAAATTTTAAAAATAAAAATAATACTACCTAAATTAACCTATTTATTCAGTGCCATTCCAATCAAACTGCCAAGAAATTACTTTACAGAGCTAGAAAAAATAATAGCAAACTTCAGGAAGAACAAAAAGGAATGAAAAAACAAATGCAACAAAGGTGGCCTAGTTGTACCGGATCTAAAACTACATTATAAAGAGACAGTCATCAAAACTTATATGGTACTAACAAAGAAATGGAGTAGTTGATCAGTAGAATAGGTAGGGTTGACAAGTGCACAATAGTCAATGACTACAGTATCTAGATAGACCCAAAGACCCCAGCTTCTGGCATGAGAACTCACTATCTGACAAAAATTGCTGGGAAAATTGAAAAATAATATGGCAGAAAGTAGGCACTGATCAACACCTAACACCCTATACCAAGATAAAGTTGAAATATGTTCACAATTTAAACGTGAAGGATGGTACTATAAGCAAATTAGGAGAGCAAGGAATAGTTTTCCTCGCAGATCTGTGGTGAAGGAAGAATTGATAGCCAAAAAAGAACTAGAGAACATGATGAAATGCAAAATGGATCATTTTGATTATATTAAATTAAAAAGGCTTTGTACAAATAAAACCAATGCAGCCAAGACTAGAGGAGAAGCAGAAAACTGGTTCTTTTTTGGCTCGGCCTCAGGCTCACAGAACAAACAGGAGGCGAGAAGGCGGCCCTTACCCATGCGATAGCTTCAAACATCTTTAAATCGAGCGGGTCTCCAGAGAGCAGGCCTTCGATCTTTGTCAGGGAATGGCAGGTGGCCATGCAAGCCACAAAATGAGACTTCACCAGGCTCTCGCTGCAGGCTTTCTCCTCTGGCAGCTGGAACCTGAGGAGAAAAGGCCCCAAGCTGGGAGAAAGGCCGGGTGCCCCCAACCACCACCCCAGGATTCGTGGGAAGCAGAAAACTTGGGGGAAAGCCTTTTTTTCTCTCGGTCCTAAGCAGAGAGATGGACGGCAAGGGCAGACCTCAACTCAGTTTTCCACGGACCTAAGGCTAGGATGGGCAACTCAGGATCCTCCATCAGAGACCCGGGCTGCTAAAGCCCTAGGTTTCATGGTGGCCAGGGAATCCATGTTTAAGCATTAAGTGCATGTGCTAACTTCACAGCTGCTATCCCCAAAACCTTTCTCTCCATGAAAGCTCTACTCTCCCTCCTGCCTGAAAATCCCCAAAAGTGCAACATGAAAGGCCTAACACGATGAATTATCAGACCAGAAGGAGAAAACATGTCAGAATTCCAAAGCAGGAAATCGAATGAACTCTTACTGTGCGTTTTCCACTCTTTGTATGCCCCAAAGGTCTAAGCCGTCTTCGGTCAGAGTTCCTGTCTGGAAAACAAAGTCTGGGGTCACTGAGAGATGCCCAACAGAACCCAGCAACACAAGTTCAAGAGCCTGGGTATCTATGCCCCTGACATGAACACATTTTCTTAAAGATCCCTTTCCCATAACTGATTCATTGCTTCTTCAGAGATTCATGGAACTATTTTATTTATGACAAAGCCTGGTATGTGGTCTGTGAGTTTCACTTCAGGCAGGCAAGTTCAGGGAGACCATGAGCTCATGCCAACGATCTGGGGCTCCTATGTGGGAACTCCCTTCATCTGAGGTCATTAAGGAGAGCGCAGGAGGCTGAAGTGGAAAGTAGCTGCCCTAACCAAAAGATTCTTTCACGAGGTATAAGGTCTGGCACTTTCACCCAGCCTTATGGCCTCTTCTGACTGTGAGCTCCTCCCCAGCTTTTCTCTTTCTGAATACTTTCTCCTCCCCTTAGAAAGAAAGCTCCTCAAGGGCAGGGAGGGCAGGGAGGATATTTCTGTTTGTACAGTTTGGCTCACACCAGAGATTCTGGGTATGGGCCCTCTCAGTCTCCTGCATTTGCAAATGCTCAGAATCAAATGCTTTTCACAGAGCAGGAGACAGCAGCAATCAAATCTGAGGGAAAAAAACTCTGAAGGACTCTCTGTGGAGAGAGCCCCTCGGAAATGTTCATGACAACGATAACAAGGGAAATTAATGGGGAAGCAATTTGGTGGTTTGGAAACCCTCATTCTCATGCCCAGTAAAGGATGTTCTTCATAAAAAAAAAAGTAATTCATAATCATCAGTGCCGATAGAGACATTCAGCATCTGCCAAGGGTTTTGCATGTCTCATGGCCATCCTGTGGGGAGGAACCAGAGGCTGGAAACAGTGGCGTCCCTGCCCGGGCTCTCAGCCACACTTAAGATGACCAGTGGGCAGGTCAGGAGGGCACACCAGGACCCCGGGCACAGGCTTTGGAAGAGGTTACTCCACCAAAACAAATTTATATGTTTCTTATAAGCCAAAATACCAACAAGATTTTCAACATGGAAAGGCTAAATTTAAAAATATTCAAAAATAGGAAAAAAAAAAAAGCCTACTACTTAATGAGGGGAAGAAATTGCTTAAAGGAATTGAAAACCGTATTTAGTATCAAGCTTGAAGCTACAAATACAAAAAAGCAAATAAGCCTAGTGAGACCTGACTGTAAAACTGGTCTTACCTTGTCAAAACAAACAAGATTTAGCTGTCCACAGATATTGATCCGCTGAGGGCTTATGCAAAAGATCCCAATCTTTTTCAGTCTCCTTTGTGCATACACAATCCCAGCAGTCATTGCAGCTGGAAGGGCAGGAGGCACAGTAATTGTGATGATATCCAGAGATTCAATAACTATGACGCCAGCCGATACCTAGGTTCAGCCCAGGAAAAAAAATACATGTGACTGCTTCAGAAAGGCCTCTTTTGTAGCAGAGAAAGATTGGGGAGGCGAGCGCAGCCAATCAGGGGCCTTTCTTCACTCTGTTTACATTATATGCCAATGAATGTTGCAGTTCCCCAGTAGTTTCTTGGGAAAAGCCAGGAGAGAATCAAAGCAATTTAGCTTAATTACCCCAGAGAGCCGTTCTAGAATCCCCCAAGGATGAACAAGGCCATAACCCGAGCCTTCTGTACCTTATTCAGTATGCTATGGACGATGGTGTAAATAAATCCAATGCCGGCCACCACGACAAGACAGAGCAGAAACATGTAAGCATCTCGGTAGAGTTTAAAATCCGTTGGCTTAGGATACAGTATGGAACGTACAAGCTGGCCTTTTGAAGTACTAAACCCTGGAATCAGATGTTTGACAAGTTACTACAGCAGAATCGATGATCAAAATAGCAGGAGCAGAAACTATTGGCCCTGTTTAAGACTGGAGTCAGAATGATTGGCTATCAATCTGGAGGATATACAAAAGGCGGAAAGAGATATGTTTTTGTTCAGATATGTAAGTATACACACACGCCTCCCCATGAAATCAAACATACTGTTCTATATTTGAAGTAGCAATGAGATAATTTTTTTTTAAAATTTGCTGACAGTGTTCTCAATTATTCTCTCCCCATACTGAAGTTTTTCATTTGTCTCTAACATTTCCTAATTCAAGTGGCAATACACTTGAAGGACCAAGTCATAAGTCCAAAGGTTTTCACATTTATTACTAGTAAAAGCCTTAAATCCCAGCAGTTTCATACCCAAGAATTATGTCCCTCCAGGAGGATCTTAACTCCAAACAAAGACCAAGAAGTAAGCTAAAGGGAGTGAAGGAATGAGGAAAAATGAAGCACCCAAAAGAAATCACACAGATTTTTTAAAGGGAACTCTCATTAGACTATCCAGAAGTCCTTCCCAGCTCCTCAAATGCTCGCCATTTGGAAATAAGCACTTATGGCTCAATGATGCAGCATGGGTAAATGAAACGCTGCCCACCTGTCCTGACGACCACGGCTCTCACGAGCTCTCCGGTGTAGAAGCGAGTCTGAATGACGGTGGTCCCGCAAAACAAAGTGTGCCGCTTATGGAGCTCGGGGCTATACATTTCATCCTTCATTCCTTTCACATCCACCGAAGGGTTTGGCAAGTTCGTCTTTGTTACAGGAACACTCTCACCTTAAACAGAAAGCTTAAATCCTCAGCACAGAAAGCTTTAACATTTTAAAATCAATCTCCAAAGATATTAAGTGCTGCTCTGAAATAACCTTCAGAAAATTTCAGAGTGACGTGAACTTAAATCGACAAAAAGAGCTGTGGTTCTAGCACAACATCCAGAGATCTGACTTGTATCTCAAATTGCTGAATTTTGCCTGCCAAGAACAAGAAAATTCCATCACCAACATAACTGGTAGGATAGAACGGCATTATTAAACATCCATGTCCTCCTGTTCCCCAGCCTTCATGAGACAAAGGAAAAGTACCCGTCTCCCCCGGTGACTCCAGCTGAGGAAAAGCTGTCACTGGGAGCCAGGACTGGCCGGGACCAGGAGCAAGGCCCATGTGCTGCCGCATCAAAGCAGAAAAAGAGAACAGTGACTGATGGGGAAGATCAAAGATTTTCCTTGTTTCATTCTCCCCCAAAGAGCACCAGCAGCACAGACCAAGGGCTTCTTTACATGCCCCATATTTTGATCCTAACAACTGCCTAGTCGGGAGGATGACCCAAAGTGGTCCCGCGTTACAAAAGGGGAAACGGAGGCTCTGGGCTCCACAGAGAACGACCAGAGCCAAGCCTCTTCCAAGCCCAAGGCCATCACTTCCCAACACATCCATCAGGCTCAAAATGCCTCTTCCCACCTTCATCATTCCCAGGAGATCCACAATTCACTATAGTAGGTTCTTTTTAGACTTCTAACTTTTAGTCTTTTTTATCCCTTAAAGTCACAGTATGAAAATAAAATATTGCATGGATTTCCTATAAAAGCATCCTGCCACTCTGGTGAAGACTTCCCTAGCCCAGCTCTAAGAGCCATCACTGAGCCCGTTTACCTGTAAGCATGCTCTCATTCACAATGCAGGTACCACTGATCAGGACCGCATCACAGGGCATGACCGTCCCATTCATGGGGATGATCATGATGTCTCCAGGTACAAGGTCCGTGGAAAAGATCTCTTCCGTTTCTGAAAGGAACAGAGACTGCGAGTTAAATGCTGGTTTATGTGAAGTAACAGGAACACAAGAGCCAATGGTTCTGTGTCTCAGAGGCTTTTGCCCCCCAGGAGAGAGATATCAGTGGTCCAAGGGGAAGGAGAGGAAGCCTACTGAAACATACTTTTAAATGACTTCAGAACCATGAACATGGCAGCACTGAGGGAGCCCCTACCCTCACGACGCTCCTAATTGAATGGTTGTAACAAAAAAGAGAAGCACCAAGTCCTGCGAGGTCGGGGAGGAGATGCCACCAGAGAAGACTTTCTGGGTAGAAGCAATGGCTGCCAAATGAGCTGGAGCAAGAGCAAAGAGATACCTCCCCACTGGGCAAGAATGACTGGAAAGAGGGACAGAGAGCAGCCCACAGGGAGCCTGCGAGCCAACCAAGGCCGACCTGGGGGGCCAGATGGAGGCCACAAGTGGAAGGTGAAGCCAGGAAGGAGCGGCAGCAGGATCAGGGCTCTGCTTTTTCAAGCTGGAGGGGAGACTATGTTCACACTGGGAAATACCACCAGGAGAAAACAAAAGCCCATGCGATCCACAGCCCTCCCTCAGTGGGGTGTAGAGGACTTAGAGGAAGGATCTCTCCAACTCAAGATCGGTCCCTGCCCAACTCCACAGACTAAGCCCCTTGATACCATCGCACACAGTAGGAATTTGTGTGCAGAATGGAACAGCTTCTACATTTTTCCTCAGGCCAAAAATACAAGGTTTCACTCTTAGACTTTTGGGCTATGGACTTTTAAGTCATCAGTTTATTAGTTTGTGGCAACTCTCAAGATCCTTTTTAGTTCTTCCTACTCAGAGAACTGTTTGAAGTATAAATGCAACCACAGGAATTGTATCTAGCTTTCCACAAAAAGGAGTTTGCCAGCATGGGTCTGTGGACATCCCATCAAAGGATCTGTGGATAAACTTCAGAGATTCTGTAAACTTGGCTAAGAAAAAAAAAGCATCTTCATTTTCACTAACCTTAAATGAAATTTAGCCTTTCCCTCAATCATGATTTTTTTTAGTGAGAAAATGAAATCCATGTCTCTTGGATAGGGTCCATAGGTTCAGAACACATGAAAGGTAGAGAGTTCCTCTCATGACCTCTTGGCAAAGGAAGACAACTGAAGCAACAGGCCAGTTCTGCCCGTGGCGAGAGAACGTCCCTTTCCTGAGAGCTGTCCCCAATCCAGCAGACATGCCTGACTCTCCCGTCTCAACAGAACAAGTTTCCTCCCTAGATCCTCCCTTTGGCTCTCAGTCATGGGCCAGGCCTGCAGTGACAAGCCAGCAGTCTATCTGTCCAGCAGCCTTCCCCACAGCCCTGAGCAGGACACTGCCCAGCTGGGCCAGACCAAGGGCTCCAGGGAGAAGTGACCTCTGCCTGGAGAGAATGGAACGGGCCCAATACGACCTTCTGCAAAGTGCTTCCTCCACTGTCCTACGTGCAATAAGCATCTATGTGAGTATGTGGCTGACAGACAAAATGGCCTTCCAGCTCCCCGCGCCCTCCTGGCGAAGGCACTCGGTGGGGCACTTTCTGACTCACTCTTCCAATCCTTGACCCCTCCAAGGGACAGACACGTCGTGGGCTACTTACCTCCACCAACTCTGCAGACGGAAACTCTCACAGTGCTGTGAGCGGCCACCATATCGTGCAACATGATGTATTGCTGGAAAGAAACAGAGAAACTATCAGAACCCAAGGAAAGTCTGAGCTTAACTATGAAGTGATACTCACACAGGCCAATGAAATTAGAGGTCCAGGGAACTCCCCGCCCCCAACTATCACACACACACTCACTCTCTAAGAATCCAATGACTGCAGAAAACAACAAAAACTGGTCAAAGCTAAAAAGCCGGGCATTGACTCCAGAGACTGGCTCCTCTGGGGACCCTTTCTCTCACCTTCCCCCAGCACGCAGGAGAGCATTCTCCCAATGGAAATGGGGGAGGCTTCTCTGGGGGTGCTGTGTCCACTCTTCCTCCACCCTCCTCACCCCAGCCCAAAAAGCCTAAGCAAGCTCCCTGATCCCAGAGACTCACTTTGGCACAAAGTTATTCCAAACCAGATAATCACAGGTTTCCAGGTTTTCTTACATTGAAGAGTCAAAAATTTAACTTTACGAAGTCAATGAAAAAAAACAGATTTTGCGAAAGAAATCCAAGAGCCAGTTATTTTAAAAGCTGGCTGGGAATCAGAAAGCTCCGGGCTTACGCCCTGCCTCAGTGGCCCCGAATAACTCCCTCAAATGTCTGTCTTGACAATTGCCAAGAACTGAATCGTCAAAGTCATCACAAAAGGCTATAATCTTGGGTAGGAAAGGGAGTCCCAAAACACTGACAACATCAGGAGCTCCAAAGCTCTGAAGGATCGGTTCGAAGGCCTGGGCACCCCAGGACATGTGCTGACCTTCCTAATGGTGTATAAGGAGCTCACGATGGAGATCACAGACATGATCACAATGGCTAGGGCATAGTAGTAGTATTCATCTGTGCTCCACAGGATCACACTGAACAGCTGGAAAACGTAGAAGGGATTGAGAACCTGGAAAACAAAAAGCAAGACCGATTTCAGAAAAGCCTGGGATTACATAAACTAATGCTGAGTGACGTGAACAGAACCAAAACACTGGACACAGTGATCATCAACTATGACAGACTTGGCTCGTCTCAGCAATGCGGTGATTCAGGACAATTTCCATAGACTCGGGATGGAAAATGCCGTCCACATCCAGAGAGAGCGACAGAGACTGAATGTGGATCAAAGCGAGGACCCTCATCCTTTTTTGTTTGTTTGTTCGCTTTTTCTTTCTCATGGTTTTTTTCCCTTTTGATCTGATTTTTCTTGCACAATATGACAAATGTGGAAATATGTTTTAAATGACATTTTTAACCTACATCAATGATTGCTTGTCTTGGGGAGGGTATGGGATGGAGGGAGAAAAATTTGGAAAACAAAATCTTACCAAAATGAAAACTGGGGGCAGACAGATAGTGCAGTGGATAGAGCACCAGACTGAATTCAGGAGGAACCGAGTTCAAATCTGGCCTCAGACACTTAACACTTCCTAACTGTGTGACCCTGAGCAAGTGCCTCAGCAAAAACAAAAACAAAACTGAAAACTGAAAAATGCCTTTATGTGTATTGAAGGGCTTTCCCCATCTACATGAGACTTTTATTTTTAAACTCCATACGCTACACTTCTCCATAGAAGGGACCAGAGAAATCTTTGGATTTTTTTATCTTAATACACTAGAGAAAGCAAGTCCTAAACACAGTCTAAAAACAAAACCCTATCTAGCATTTAATTAACAGTCCAACATTTCTGCAATTTCCTAAGCTGAACAGAGAGGATCCCTAAATGCCAGCTGCCACTGGGGGGCAGTGTGGCATCCCAAATGCACTCAGGATCAGCAGAGACTTGGGCCTCTGGGCACCCGGCTCCCTCTGAACAAGATGACCATGGGGAGATTCCTGAGGCAGCTCTGGGCCCCGCTGGCCTCCTCCCACCCAGGACAAGTCCTTCTGCGTCTGACACAAGGCTGTCTGCAAGGATGGCTGGGGTTGGAAGTTCAGGCCTTCTCAGGAGGCAGACATCTCCAACTGACAGCAGAAAGCCCCTTGGTTCCTGTGATTGAACAAGAAGGGCCCAAAAAACTACAAATTCCACAGAAAAGCAGAGCTTTAGGGAGGCTGCTCAAGTCCTCAGCCTTTGGCCCAGCCCAGGACATCTGGGCCGCTCTTATCCAAGTCCGCCCCTTCATGGCCCCATGGCCCCCTTGCAGTCTTAATCTCTGGCCAAGCTCACGGTCTTTGCTGCCCTGATACCATCTCTCCATCTCATCCTCTGCTGTCCCCTTTTCCTTTTGCCAACATCAGAAAGTCTTCCAAGGAGTCCCATCTTTTCATTATGTGACCAAAGCATTTATGCTTCAGCTTCAAATTTTGACCTTCCAGGGAATAGCCTGTATTAATTTCTTTGAATATTGACTGATGTGATCTCCCAGCTGCCCAAGGGATTCTCAGAAGTCTTCTCTAGCAGATCATTCAATAGCATCTATGCTGTGGTATTCAGCTTTCCTGATAATGAAACTTTCCTAGCCGGACATTGCTACTGGAAAATCCATAGCTTGGACTACAGACTTTTGTCAAAAAGGGGACATCTCTGCTTTTCAGTTTGTCACCCAGATTTGCCCAAGCTGTCCTTCCAAGGCACCTGAGCAATATAAAATTTGACACTGCTTCCATTTCTTCTCCCTCAATTTGCCAGGAAGCAATGGAACCAGTTGCCAACATCTTAGGTTTTTACGCGCTCCTTTCTAGTCCTCATCAAGAATCTCCTTATTACGTATTCAAGTCCTGCCTTAGAATGTTAACAACTGCATAGCTAAAATTGTTGGTACTTCCCCCAGCAACCTTAATTCTGGTTTTGGATTCATGCAGTCTGCATTTCCCATGAAGTATTCTGCACATAAGTAAATACAGGGATAATATAAGCTTTGTCATACTCCTTTCCCAATCCTAAGCAAATCAGCTGTTCCATGTTCAGTCCTGTTGCTTCTGGCCCACATGCCGGTTCCTCAGGAAACAAGAAAGATGATCTGGTCCTTCCAACTCTTTGAGGACCTGCCACCTTTTGTTGTGATCCACACAAAAGCTTGAGTGTCTTCACGAAGCAGAAGTAGCGTGTTTCTTGAACTCCCTCACCTTCTCCATAATCCAGTGTATGTCGGCAATTTGGTCGCTAGTTTCTCTGCCTCTGAAAACCGGCCTGCACTCGAGTACATCCTGGTTTACATCTTGCTGAAAGAAGCCCAGCTTGCAGAATCATAAGCATGACCTTGCTGGCGTGGGAGATGCGCACAAGGGTTCCGTAATTTGGAACATTCCATGGCACTGCCCTTCTTCAGGACTGGGATGTTACCTGGCCTTTTCCAACACATCGGCCATTGTGGAGTTTTCCAAATTTGTTGGCCTATTGAGTGCAGAGTTTTAACAGCATCATCTTTTTTTTTTTAATATTTTATTTTATTTTATTTAATAATAACTTTATATTGACAAAATCCATGCCAGGGTAATTTTTTTTACAACATCATCCCTTGCACTCGCTTCTGTTCCGATTTTTCCCCTCCCTCCCTCCACCCCCTCCCCTAGATGGCAAGCAGTCCTATATATGTTAGATATGTTGCAGTATATCCTAGATACAATATATTTGCAGAACCGAACAGTTCTCTTGTTGCACAGGGAGAATTGGATTCAGAAGGTAAAAATAACCCGGGAAGAAAAACAAAAATGCAAATAGTTCACATTCGTTTCCCCGTGTTCTTTCTTTGGGTGTAGCTGCTTCTGTCCATCATTTATCAACGAAACTCAGGTCTCTTTGTCAAAGAAATCCACTTCCATCAGAATACATCCTCATACAATATGGTTGTCGAAGTGTATAATGATCTCCTGGTTCTGCTCATTTCACTCAGCATCAGTTCATGTAAGTCTCTCCAAGTCTCTCTGTATTCATCCTGCTAACAGCATCATCTTTAAAGATTTTCAATAGCTCAGCTGGAACTCCATCACCTTCACTAACTTTATGGTTAGCAAAGCTTCCTGAGGCCCCTCAACTGCATTCTCCAGGATGTCTGGCTCCTGATCACACCATCGTGATTGTTGATGAAGTTCAGCTCTTTGTTCAGAGCTTTCTTGTCTATCTCTTCTGTATATTTTTGCCACCTCTTCTTAACCTCTTCTACTACTGTTATCTATCTCCCTACCATTTGCCCATTTTTTTACATGAAACACTAAAAGCCCCCAAATCATTAAGACAGCTTGAACCTAATCCTTTAACCCTTTTCTGCTGGATTTTGTAGTATCGTTGGGTTTTTAACAACTAATTCATAATGACAAAGGTGGAATTCCTGCTGTAAACAATTCTAATTGATTTGTGACCCCATTAAGAAAAATTCAGCCTACTTCTATGGTCCTCATTCTTATTCTGAAGCTGAGTTATAATGAGTTGTAACATATTTACTAACACATCCCCCACCCCACCCCCAAAAAATGAGTTTGGAAAGTATGCACTGTCACAAAATATAGGATTTTACAAAGATCTATTTTAATTAAGATAAAAAAAATTAATCAAATCATCCTCCAGGTTTTTGATGTGATTATCAAAGTCATTGCTTCTGAAAATCAAATCAGTTTCTCCCAGCAGACAGAAAGAGGAATGTATTTAAACTATCAAATACAAAGATAGCACAGTTTACAGGGAAATCTCTGACTCTTAAGTGGAAATATAATTTAAAGTACACTTGATTTAAATTCAAACCATCCCAATTTAGTTCAAGAATCATTAAGTACTGTCTGTAGGGATCTATGCTACGCATTGGAGGAAACAGGAAGAGTAGATAAATCAGTGGACCCTAGCCATAGCAAAGCTTCAAATCTGGTACAGGGAAAAAGCAAACAACTAGAAATCCCAGTGTATAAAACAGATGCATGAGCAACATATGAATGCAAAGTTCACCTAAGGAGGACAGATCAGCAAAAGCAAGGGGAAGGTGAATGGTCTTGATTGACCTTGTCAGGAGCATCCTAAGCCACAGAAAACAGCACAAGCAAAGACCAGGACAGAGAGGCAGTGCTGAGTACCAGCAGGGAGATCAGAGCAGAGAACCCCAAGCCTGCCTCTGATGGAGGCCTCTGAGGTCTGCCCCACACCAGCCAGCCAGGGGCCTTACCTCTTTAACCAGAAGTTTAAGGACAGAAGGCACTTTGACAGCAATCTCATTCATTCCATACATCAGTTTTCTGTGGGACAGAAGAGAAAAGTCAGGATGTCAGGGCAAACTCTGGCTTTCCCACCCCTCTTGTCGTCCCCCCCCCCCCCCCTTCCTCCCCAGGTTTCAGTGTTCCGAATCTGAGCCTCGTATTTGTGAGATGCATGCAGATCTGTGCAAAAGCAGCAGGTGCTGGGATGAGAACGGCGTCCACAGAATCAGGCTGTTCTCCACCATTTCCTGACAAATGGCAAAAACTAGACTCTCTAAAACTCCATTTCTAATCTGAAGTCCAATAGACTACTTTTAGCAAAAGAGAAAATAAACACTTCTGCATAATCAAGTAGCATCCTATGAACCAGAAGTGGACATGAAGACCAATCAGCTGAGGATATGCTTCCTGTCACTGCCTAATTCTCAAGGAGGAAAAAAGTTTCCCTTATAGTAAATTAGAATTTTAAATGAGTTAAAGGCTAAACTTTAGTTCTTGGAAAAAACATTGTAGCTTTTTGAGTTTTTTGTTTGAAACCACTTCTATTTCATTTTAAAATAGTGACCTTAAAGAACTGTATTTAAGTACAGATTTCATTAATTTAGTGAATGACACTTCCAAAGTCATTTGTCAATTCATTACCAAAATCAAAATCAATTTACTGATCAATTGAAGCTTAAATAATTTAACTTCTCTTTAATGTCAAAATCACAGTATTGGAGAGGACACCAAGCGTAAATAGGCCGGAACATTCACTGGCGTTTGGATTTTCTGTACCTGTAAGCGTGTGTCTCCTTCGCCAGCCCTGAGCTGTGTTGTTCATAAATTGAAGTACAAGAAACACCTTCATCCAGGCCCCTAAATAAATAAATGAATTCTTACTTTAATCTAAATCTAAAATATTTAAATTCTTGATACTTGGGTAAAAGTTTGAGAATTCTACTCTATGTAGGAATCCTTAGCTACAGTTCTAGGATAAAAGAGAACTTTTAAATTGTCATCATAAATCTTATCCCACAAAGGAAAAAAATCCTTTATTTTTTTTTTTTTTTGGGGGGGGGGAGGAGGATCTCTTAAGTTGTTTACTAAGTATTTTCCACTGCATTATAATTCAAATAATATCAAGTGAGCAGAAATATTTTATTTACTATTTTTAAATTAGTTTACACACACACACACACACACACACACACACACACAACACACACACACACACACACACCCTTCTTCCTAGGCCACATTCAAACACAATTTAACAGAAGGTCAGGATCAGGGGCCTCTAAGAGAAAGAGGACCAGCCAATATAGCATCACCCTGCCCCAGATGTGCTCTGCTCCCTCCTCACCTGACCATAACCACTCCTACAGGGCTCTAGTAGGACCCAATTTCAAGAAGGCGCTGTCCCTGAAGGCCATTTTTGGGGGACACATGAAGGAAGGAGAAGGCAGCAGGGGTCTCCTCTACTTCTGGACATAATTATAGCAAGCTCTTTTTATGTCTGACTTTGCAAACACTCAAGATGTGATCTATCTAAAGCTAAAGGAGAAAACCCCCACTTACTTTAACACATCAAAGTTCTGGAGGGAGTCATGCCAGAAGTACCTCACACTGTGGTGCGTGAAGTAACGAATCTGCAAAACACAAAGCGTCAGAGTGGGCACCCAGATACCCTGGCCTTTCACATTTCAGTTGATTCCTAATATTCACTTTAAAAAGACATGAAATTGGGCTCCAGCACATCTTCAAGGGCTCCAGCTCCTAGACAGACATTCTCAGGCCCTCCCCGCTGGACCAAAAGGCAGACAGAGGTGACGGTACCTGTTGGGGCTGGGCAAGGTCACGCTGGTTCTCTTCAGACAGGTCCTCAGGGAAATGGAAATGAGCAGCGTGGCCATTGGACACTTTTTTATTTACTGTTTTAGGGCTTGAAAAAGAGTGGTTTTCTAGAGAAAGAAAGCGAACTTTTGCACAAAACCATATCCTGAATTCATCCTTGAAAAAAAAAGAGAGAGAGAAACAATGTTCATTCTAGCATTCTTGTTTTCCTGTACGTATGCCATATGACAATCAATCAAAAAACCCTTCACAAAGGACTCCTCTTGTCCTACAAGCTCTCAATTGAGGGCCGAGGAGGGCTCACAGGCGGTTTCAAGTCATGGTGCCATGGGCTATTAATTCAAATTCATCACTACCAGCCTAATTCCTCCAATTCCATTTGGCAGCTGGGAAAATACAGCCTCCTGATCACAGTTCAGTCATAGCTCAATGTTCCCCAATTCCTTCATTCTGAAAAGTCTCCGGAACATTCAAAATTTAGTTCAAACCTGGTCATTTCCAGATAAGAAGTACAAAGTAACAGGAACTATCAGACTCTTTCCTTGTGACTTTTGTCTTCACACCTACCCCAAAAAGCAGCTATTACCCTCCCCATTTTACAGATGGGGAAACTAAGGTGAGCAGATGTAGAGGGGGCACTATGGCCCCCATCCTGTGATTTCCTCATACAGATAGGAACCCAACCTGCCAAACACTCAAAGGGTTGAGGACTCATCCCTGGCAACCCTAACATCCTCCAAGACAAGCCTTGATTTGAAGGATATTAGCTTGTCCACAAGGCAAGATGGCACCTTCATAAAATCAAGGTTCCTGTTGGTTTTTGGTTTATGAAAAAAGACCTTAACTCTGCAATTTGTAAAATAACCGCCAACTAAAGCAAAGGAGATACTCTCATTTTTAGCATGAAGAAGCAACATATGGACATGGCTCTCATCAACAATGAGGTGACCGAGGCCAGTTACAATGATGTTGTGATGGGGAGAGCCATTCACATCCAGAGAGGACTGTGGGAACTGAGGGAGGATCACAACTAACATTTTCACTCTTTTTGTTGTTTGCTTGCATTTTGGCTTTTTTTCTCTTTTTTTCCTTTTTGATCTGATTTTTCTTGTGCAGCAAGATAAATGTGGCAATAAGTATACAAGAATTCCATATGTTTAGCATATACTGGATTACTTACCATCTAGAAGAAAGGGTGGAGGGAAGAGAGGGAAAAAATTTGGAACACAAGATTTTGCAAGGGTCATTGTTGAAAAATTATCCATGTATATGTTTTGAAAATAAAAGGCTTTAATTAAATTTAATTTAAAAAATTAATTAATTAAAAAAAGAAGCAGCAACATGAAGGCCAGGCCCCATAATGACCAGCAGGAAGCTCTGCAAGAGCCAGGCCTCCTCTAGGCTTCCAGGCTCATGCCTACCAATTTGGGGATGGTTTTGTATGTGAAACACCCCATGAGGTGATAATCAATAAAAACAAATGAGAATTCCAGGTAAGACTGATTCAGCAAACATTCCATAAGGGATTACTCTGTCTGGAGGCCTGAGCTCAGAGCCAACCCCTACCACAATGCTAATGGGAGAGGCACAGAGTGCACTGTCAATGCTGGGCAACCCGAAAAGGGGGAACTTCTGACACACAAGCCTGTTTCCCAGAGAAGTAGACTCTGAAAGGGGAGAACAAAAAGACCCTGAAATTCTGGGTCTTGTGGACCAGTGTGGCTAGAAAGCCAGGTGTGTCCCATGGAAGAACATGGAGGTCCCACAGAAGGCCTGGAGCTTCCATCGCCAGCCAAGCACTATGGGAGCAGCAAGTTTTTGCAAAGAGAGACGGCTCAGTCAGAGCCATACCTTAACAAGGGCATCTTCCCAGCTTACAATGGAATGGCAGCAAACACAACTGACAAACTACTCGGTAGACGAGGCCCAGAAGATGAGGGCCAGCGTCCAAAGAGGGGAGAGAGGAGGGGGTCAGCCACACTCACCGTCGTCCGCAGCAGGACCACCTCGCAGTCCTGGAGGGCTGCTCTGAGGCACGTGGCCTTCACTCGCCACTCGGGCATCCAGTAGAGGAGGAGGAGGAGGAAGCCGCCAGTACAGATCACCCCAAATGCAACTATGAGCAGCTTCCAACGACTCAGATTGTACCCATAAATCTCCTGCACACAAATAGGAAGGCAAATAGTGAGCAGCCGTACCTTTAGCATTTTAGGCAGAGAAGTTAACCGCTTACCATTTGAAATCTGAGCAGTCAACCTGCGTGTTCAAAGCGATCCTTGTTCTTGCTTTCCCAACTATCTGCCCAATACACTGCTTCCCCTGGGACACTTCCTGAAACCATCCTAGGCACGCTAGCGGGCATTCAACAAACCAGTCTTTGTGGGGATTTCTCGATTACCCAAGAAATAACCAGCCACTTGTGACTGAAGAATGCCCCGCAGGGTCAATAAACGAACTGGCCGACATTTCCATGACAGGATACTCACCACAGACCCTCCACTGCATCTGAACATGAGAGGGACTAGCTTCCAGCAAAGTATTCACACGCCCCTGCGCACGATTAGCTACCAACCCAAAGAGTAGAGCTGGAACCCGACTTTAAGCACCTAGATGATCTGGGTGCCACGAAGTAAAAATGCCCAAGGATGGGGACAACATACATTTGCACTAAATTAAAACATTAAGCAGCAACTACATAAAAAGTACTCTGTGTGTGTGTGTGTGTGTGTGTGTGTGTGTGTGTGAGAGAGAGAGAGAGACAGAGACACAGACACAGACAGAGAGACAGACAGAGACAGAGACAGAGAGAACAAGAGTGAAAGCATGGAGCTACGATGCTCCATTGATGGGGCTCCCAGCTCACAGAAAAGCAAGTTTGCTGGGGAAGTGAATTATGGGGCTTAGTGGGAAATGACCACTACATTGTTCTCTTGGAGAGGGAGCCCTGCTTCCGTAATCCACATCTCCCCTAACAATGGTGATGGGTGTGAGAACAATCCACATCCTCAGCTAGCCTCCTTTCCAACAATCCACGGCCAAAAGGTTTGTTTCGCTCAGTAAGCCGGCTGGCCTGTACTACAGGAATCCCTTCCTCCCCTCTCAATCCCCCCTCCGGCGCCCGTGGTAATTTTAGCTACTATTAGAACTAGCCGGTTGGCACAGTGGACAGGGCCCCCAGGCTGAGCCCCCACCCTGCTCCTCAGCACAAACCAGACAAGAGAATTACCATTTCTTCCTCTTGGCCTTGATTAATAGTCTTCTTTTCTTCTTTGTCCATTTTTACTGCGTTACAAAATTACTCCTCTGCTTCAGAACACTTGAAGATAACTAAGAGGAAAAAGAACAAGAATTTGCTACATTTAATGCTGAGTTCTTCAAGGAGCTGCGTTGTCTGTGCCCGGGCAAACCCCACCCCACTCGGGCAGGTTCGCTGGGACAGGCCAAGTCTTGGCAAAAAAGCCTTTGAGCTCCATAGGCCTCAGAGGCTGAGGGGGTCAGCTATTGTCTTGGCTCGGAGTTGGAGACATCTGGGGTTAAGAGGGCAACCCTGGCCCTCTTGAGCGCTCGAAGCCTCCCACATGGGCCGTCTGGCCCACTCTCCCCAGGCCTTAGTAACCAAGGCACAGATTGGAAGAAGGGCAGCCCCCTTGCCTGAAGCAATGAGACCAGCTCATTCTACTCTCTCCTGAGAAATAAGGACAGCCCTCCCCTTCCGTCTGTGGCCCCACTGGGCCCGGCACCAGCCGGAAGAGAGGCCAGTCTCTGCTTGGCCCTGCGGCACTTGATCTTCTCCCCCACAGCAGTTTCCAGCTGAGGCCCAGGCCTCCCCTCACTAGAACTGCACGCTTCTGCCCCTCAACCCCGAGGGGTCTGCAGCCCCTCACAAACAGGAGCCAGGCCCACAGCGAGCCGCCTCAGGGAACCCATCGTTCAGTGAAGCTTTGTAAAACGAGGCAGGGCCAGCATCGATTCAGATCACCAACCGTGTTCCCGAGAGATGTCAGGCACTGGGAATATCAACACCAAGAATGGGGTAAATCAGCCCTCGATTGATCAGGGTAACTCGGATTCTAATCTGATGGAAATGAGGGCGCCGAAAACCACGTGGGACTCAGACACCTTCAACCCTTCGGCAGAAAGGGCCTTAGGACACGCAGTGAGCCAGCAGCTGGGGCAGGCCCGAGATGGGGAGGGGCCAGAGAAAAGAGGGAGCAGATTGGAGCAAGGGGGCTGCAGGGAGACCAATGAGGGGGAAATGACAGCTGTGTGAAGGGAGCGAGAGGAGATGACAGGAGGTCGTGAAGGGGTCTGAGGAGAGCTGAGGAGCTAGGGAGGGCCCCCAAGCCCAGGAGCAGACAGGACTCACCCGTCTGTGCCCTCCACGGCAGGTTACCCGTCACTCCCGGCCAGTTCCCAGGTCCCCTCCCCTTCCCCAGGTCATTGCTCCTGAAGCACCCACATTTCCCCCCATAATTCTCTACAACCTCCCTACCCCCCCCCAAGCAAGCACTGTGCTCAGCACACAGTAATCACTCAAGTTTTTCTTAAATGTTCTTTCTCTCACTGACTCATTTAGTCAGTCATAACAAGTGGCTGAACTTGAAGCCACAAAGAGCTGCATTCAAATCCTGCCTCAGACTCTTGGTGGCTCTGAAACCACAGGCACAGCTGAGATCCTAGTTTTATAAAACTTTATAAAAGTTATATGAGAAAACAGGCACAGAAACACCTGCAGACTCTGGAGGGATACAGAGCCAGTTGCCAGCCTTAGTAACCTAAGGCACCTAAAATGCTCCTTTCTTTTCCCCAGAATGCCAATGGAACAAGTCTTCTGTCCTCAGCTAAGAGCCTGCCCTAGGTGACTCTGACTGAAAGATCCCAGGGCTGTTTGGCCAGGACAGGAAAGAGAGAGCTCTTGGGAAACAAAGGCAGCAGAACAAGAGGGCAGACCCAGAAACCCAAGAACCCTCAGTGATTTCCCAGTTAGGTGGAGCCCATTGTTCCAGGATGTCAGCTTGGGGTCTTTAGAAATCTGACTTTTGCACTCAGTGTGTCAGCTCCTGATTCCAGCCTGATATTGGCCACAAACCAGATCCAAGTCCGTGACAGCACTAGGGACAACAGGAGGACGAGGGCCAGAGCCCTGCCTCATGGTACAGAGAACTTCCCCTTGTGGCCCTCAGCTCTTTCATCAAAAACAGGAGACAGAAGCTGCTTGTGCACATGCCCACTGTGACCCCATCCCACCGGCCTGTGCAGTAATCAGGCAGGGTAGGTTGGCGTGACATCTTTCTCCAGGATCTCCAAAGATCTGCCGTGTCCCCACCACAAGTTTAGGCCTTGTCACTTGTGTTCGAGTGTCTCCTTTATTCTCCACGGGCCTCCCGGGGCCTGGAAATCAAATTCAGCTAGTTCTGGACACTCAATAACACAACTTGCTCCCAAGTCTGCTGGGACGGGGGACGGCCCCTTGTCACTAACCACCCCTGAGAGGGTTGTGCCAAAGGGAGCAGAAGGAACGATCAGGACTCGTACGTTTTTGCTCCCTCGGGTCAGTTCTTCCTCCCTCCCAAAGCTGAGCGAAGCAGTTCTGGGGCAAAAGGAGGCACATCTGTCCATTTGCTTTCTTAAGTAAGCAAAGTAGGGAAATGGACAGTCCCAGGAGGTTACCCTCTTCCAAAGTGAGGTGGGAAGCCAGGACTCTTGAGAGCTTAGGACAATGGACATGGCCACGACAGGCGGCTTTCTGCTGCAGCACTCTTAAGGTCAGGGAGGAAACCAGGCAAGAGCTGGAACACCAGCAGACTGGCCCCATTTCTCTCACTCCTTCACTCAGAAGGAGGTCATCGGGCTCCCTGGGGTGGGCCAAGCCCTCCCCCCCACACCCATCAAGCAGCTCTCACAGTCTCAGGTGAGCTGGTGGGGAAGAGCAAACTCACACTGTCCATCAGCCAACAGGCAAGTGGAGGAAGAGGCAGAGGCTCGCTCTGGAGGTGGGAAGAACCCAATGTTCTCTGCCCCACTTGGAGGCCGGGCCAGCAGGAGTCCAACAAGAGATAATCAGGCAGAACCAGGAGATCGTTATATACCTCAACAATAATACTGTCTGAGGATGTATTCTGATGGAAGTGGATCTCTTCGATAAAGAGACCTAACTCAGGTTCAATTGATCAAGGACGGACAGAAGCAGCTACACCCAAAGAAAGAACACTGGGAAATGAATAGAAACTGCTGGCATTTCTGTTTTTCTTCCCGGGTTATTTTTACCTTCTGAATTCAATTCTCCCTGTGCAACAAGAAAACTGTTCGGTTCTGCACACATATATTGTATCTAGGATATACTGTAACCTATTCAACATGGAAAGGACTGCTTGCCATCCAGGGGAAGGGGTGAAGGGAGGGAGGGGAAAAATCGGAACAGAAGTGAGTGCAAGGGATAATGCTGTAAAAAATTACCCTGGCATGGGCTCTGTCAGTAAAAAGTTATTAAAAATAATAATAATAATAAAAATTAAAAGCAAACAAAACCATTTTAAAAAAAGAGAGAGACAATCAGGCAGCTCTCCACCTGAAATGGTCCCGGCCTGCCAGGACTGCAGCAGGGGCTTCCCTCATAAAAATGCTCACTTCAATTAAAACCAAAACAAAACCAAGCCAAAGCCTACAACACAACCCCCCCAAGGAGACAGAAAAAAACAAGGACCAAGTCCCCATTCCAAGAGGTGAGTGATGGGCCCAAGAGCTTCCCACCTCAGAACAGCCCAAAGGACCGCTGCCACAGCCGAGATCAGTGGGCACTAACATGGGAGTGTCAGGGAAGGATCCAGGTGGGGGGCCCTGAGGCCCAGAGGGAACCCCAGGACTGAGCAGGCGAGTGGACTGGAGGACTGGAGAGCGGGAAGAGGGAACTAACAGATTCCAGATGTAGATTAATAGAGCTACATCCTCAAAGAGATGGGGGAAGTAAAACTAATTTGCAAATAACTCTAAAACAAGATAGTAACAATGGCGCACACACACACCCTCTTGTTCTTTAAAATTTGCAAATCACTTTTCATCAGTTTTTTCATCGGAGGATCACTCCAGCCCTGGGAGGTAATGCTCCTCTTATCCCTACTTTACAGATGAGGAAACTGAGGCTCACAGAGCTTGTAAGAATGGCGCAGAACTGGAACTCCAGCCTGGCTGACTCTTGGCCACAACCACACCGGCAGGTAGAATGCTAAGGAGGGACAGAGTCCTGAGGCCACCCAAGGAGCCTAAAAGCCAACAGACATGGAGTGTTCTGCTCACTGAGGCCAGCTGTCCCTGAGGAGGACAGAAAGAAGGGCGGGCTCTGGAGGCTAGAGGGAGACCCTGAAGGCAACTTTAGGAACACAAGCAGGCTGCCAACTGCCTCCAGGTACCTGGGCTAGAAGAAGGGATGATAATCAATCAAATCAAGTAAAAAAGTTTCCCGGGAGCATTCACTCATTAATATTATATTAATAATATAATAAATATATTAATAATAATTAAAATTTTGGGCAAGTCAGGACCACTTGTTGAATTTTTAAAAGAACAGGCTGGTTTCCTGGGAAGCTGGTTCCCACCTGCCCAATGTGATTGGGGGGGGAGGGGGAAGAGAGAGGACCGACCTCTCAGGAGGGCCTCGAGAGCTGGAGTTCCCATCTGGGTCATCTGATCTGAACTTCTTAAATACATTAACAGCTATTTCCCCCCCTTACAATCTCCTGCACTTAATTCACTTAAAAATATTCTGAGGAGTCTATAGGCATTTAGGGTCAAAGGAGACACGAGGACCCAGAAGCTTATCATCCGCAGGCTGGTCACCGGACGGCAGCCACTTTCAAAATGAAGGCCCTGAACAGAATAGGCTTTCAGAGCCCAAACTTATTTTTAACAATTCCTGAGTCACAAGTCAAACATTCACTAACACATTGGGGGAAGGAGGGGGCGGGGGAGAGACAGGGCTGCTGGGGGCTGTGGATAAGCCAAGCAGCCAACTTGCAGCCTCCTCTTGTGGACTTTCTGCCGGCCAGCCGAGGGTTGCTTGGGCTGGGTTCTGTTCTCATAAGCACAGCCCTGAATATATTTAACCAAAAAATTAACCACAGGATGTCGATTGTAAATCCCACAAGATCAGGGGCAGCCTCTCTGCATCCTATCCCCCATATGTGATTTCTTCTCCACTAGTCAGTCACTTAAACTTTTTTTTCAGTGAATATCAACTGGTTAAGGATCAGGTCATAAAGTTAGCTCCATCTTCATTTTTGGCTTCCTTTCCCCTCTGAAGAAGCTTTCTTTCTACTTTTTCATTTGGAATTTGTCCAAATTAAAACATTCTTCTTACCCTGCAAAAAAATACGGCTTCTCTTTAAAAAGCTTCACTAACAATTTAATCCTGAGGGATTCATCTTTTGGTGGGATTTATTTCTTAGATCTCACCCAGAAGGAACAATGTCAAGAAATCAAGCTAATTTTTTGCAAGCTTAAGATAAAACTTTCCTCAGAAAATTATAATGTAATCTTACAGCATAATAACTCATAGGCCTAATCTAGCCTAGCAAGTGGCTCTATCTTTTTTCATATAGGATATTTAGGTTTGTTTTACAAAAATAATTTTGAAACGCTAAACCCAAATGAAATAGAAATTTCTCAAATTATGAATATTTGAAGTCATAGATTTAAAGACTCTGACATAGTAAATTAGAGAGGAAGGATGGGTAAAATTCATCTTTCAGAGTAAAATATGACGAATCAAGTCAAGAAAATGAGTAGTCAAAGAATGAAGGAAAGACTCCTCTTTGTAAAAGCTCCATGATGAGAGAAAGTGTCCAAATGTCCACCAGAGACACTTGTTGAACTTAAGATGTCATCATCCATATAAAATGAAACAAATAAAAAGAAAGTCTACATGATTAAACATACTAAAGATGTTTCTCTCTCTCTCTCTCTTTCTCTCTCTCTCTCTCTCTCTCTCACACACACACACACACACACACACACACACTCAAATACCAACAGATCCTTCCAATATTAACTTATTAAGACAAATGTCTTTTTAAGAATCAGCATTCCAATTCAAACACACCAACTGACAGATACAACTTAGTTTCTTTTTTAAAAGTGAATTCAATTTTCAAATCACAAATTAGAGAATAAAGCAAATGTTCTTACCAGTAGCACCTGCTAGTCAGTCCTCACCAACGCTGGGGTATCAGATGCTTTCAAAGGGCAGCTGAAAATAAAGCCGAGGCCAGTGCTGCTGCTGCCTCAACTGTTTTATACAAAATCTTCCCCTCCTCCTGCCCCCAAAAAGAAAAAAAAAGTCTCCAAAGGCTTTCCCAAAACTCCTTATCAAAAGATTAAAATATCAAAGAAATTTGGCACTTCTTTATTTTCAAACAATTGAAAATGTTCACTGGATTCTCCGAAGCTGTGCCTGAAGCCACTGCCAGCTGTCCAGGACAGAGTCTATTCAAATAAGCCCAGCTCAGTTCACTGGGGTCCCAACCCGACCCAGCAAGCCTGACCCTGGATGTTATCTACATGGCAAGCAGCTTATAGGATATTATGCTTCTGACCAAACCCTTCCTAGTATTTACAGTGAAAGACTGTCGGCTATTCTATAGCCCCAGTAAAAAACAATACAAGAATGTTCATCCCAAATGGAAAGGATCCTGAATTTTGCCAAGGATGGCTCACTGAAATTGTTTCTCCCTTAATATGCAAAATACTAAATAAATGCTAACACGGGCTCCAGCCTGGGAGCTGAGCCAGCAGAATCTCACTGAAGCTCTGGTACAATCAAGTTTTTGTCAGAAAGAACTTCCAGGCTCCACCTGTGCAGAGCAGAATCTGCTCCACTTGGACTCTAACCTGGCCTGTCTGCTAGGGCTACTGTTATATCGTATTCTAAGAAAGAAAAGAAGGATTTTCATTGCTAAGAATTCTAGGCAATTTATTAAAGGAAAACAATCAGTTACAGAGAAATGAAGGTTTGGAGACAGATGGTTTTCAAAAATTACTTCACGCATATATGTGTGTGTATAAAGAGACACATACATCATGTATATTATATTTGGAGAGAGAAAGAAAAGAGAGGGAACAAGGGAAGGAGAGAGGGAAAAAGGAGAGAAGGGAGGGTGAACATCCCACCAACACAACGTTCTGGAGCACTTTCCATCTCCTAGGGAGCCAGACAGGTCTTGTACCACCCAAGAAATGGCAGGGGAACGCCCCATACAAATCTGCTCCCCCATCTCCTCCTACCGCACCTTCACATCCCTTTAAAGCATTTCATAATCCACATCAAATTCTAGGCAAAGTCGAAATTCACAAGATGAGAGCATTAGACTGGGACGAGACCTTCGGGGCCATCGGATTCCCCCCAATGCCCACTCTGCAGCTGAGTGGATCAAAGCCAAGAGAGAGTATGCTGTTAGCCACCAGGCCAAGTAGCACAGAAGGGCCTGGAAGCCCAGATCCGATCCTTTTTCCATTGCAGCCCCTAGCTCAATCCAATATTGGGGAAAACCACAAGATAAAGTCCCTCACCTGCAAACCTCATTGTGTGCACATTCTAGAGCATAGCTTCTTCAACTTTTTCTTGCAAGCCCTTTTCACCCCAAGAAATCTTTCTATGACCCCAGGTATACAGGTATATAAAATAGATAGAAAAATCCAACATTTATTGATAAGAACTCATTTCTCAATCCCCACAACCCCCATACCCTACGACCCCATACCTTGACCCACAGTTTAAGAAGATGGAGTCTAAGGGAAGGCAGAGCCAAGATGGCAGAGTAAAAGCAAGATTGTGAGGTGTATAGCTGAGATAAAAATTGTAGACAAATGGGACGACTCTGAATGTTAATAACAGCTTTCACTTATGAAAAGTCTGTATAGCACAATACACTTAAGTAAAGCAAGCTCCCTCCCGATTTGATAAAAATGGTTGGAAAAATTAGAAAGCAACGTGGCAGAAATTAGGCTTAGACCAATGCCGTATACCACACTCCACAATTCACTCTAAATGGATGTGTCTTTACTATTTAAGATCAAATTATTAAAGAGCTAATCAGACCAAATGCCACAGATTCTTAACAAACAAGCAACAAAGGTAAGTGCAAAAGACAAAATAGATAACTTTGGTTACGTGTAACTGAAAATTTTCTGTGTAGACTGCATTAATGCACCAAGGAAAAGGGAAAAAGTCAAACGGGAGGGGAGTCTGCATCAAATTTCTCGGATAAGGATTTGGTGTCCAAGATATATAAACAAGAGATATATATACAAGACAGAAAGGTAGTCAAAGGTTAGGAACAAACAATTGTCAAAAGAAGTATTAGTCTAGTTAAAGCTTAGTATAGCCCTATCAAAAAATATTTCCAACCTTAGTAGGGGAAACGAAAATCAAAAAGGAAAAAAGAAAGTGAGCTCCCAATACTGAAGATCCTTTCCATATAAAATTCTGCCTTCTAGTCCATGACATATATGGGAATGTTTGTTTAATTGGTGTTTCTGTATAACCTAAACAGCTTTTCTTTCCCAGATTTGCGTTTTCTAAATAGCTAGCTGGCAAGGCTGTGTTTCCTTCAAGGATCTATGACTTCCCATGTATGCACACACCTCCTATTGTTAGGCCTAGGGTTGCTGTCTCCATACTTGGTGGAGGGGTTATTTCACCAGTTCCTGGGAGAAAAAAAAGCATTGCTCTACTTCAAAACCTCCCCTAATCTCAGCATGAACACCCACCCCCTCTCTCTCCTCTTCTAGGTTAGTCTACAAGAAACCTTTCTCCTTTGCCAAAGACAAACCTCGGACCTGTATCCTCCTCCCAGAATCTCCTTTTCCCCCAATTTCAGTTTACCCATCCATTGGTTCTTTCCCAGATACCTACAAAGCTGTCCCTAATCTCTCCCTTCAGAACCCTTAACTGGACCATACCATAGGTCTCCTCCTTTCCTAGCTCTATACCCCAGGGTTTGCCCTCTAACCTCCCGTCTTCCATGGTGAACTCTCTCTCTGAGGTTATCAATGACCTCATTGTGGCTAAATTCTATGGCCTTTTCTCTAACTCTGATCATTATCTTTTGGGAGGTTCTATTCTGCTTGGAGTGGCCACCACTGTCCTAGCCCAGGCTCTTTCTCTACCCTCATGACTCTCCTCTGCCAGACCGTCAAGCAGCCAATTCTTTCTCATCTGTCCCCTAGTGCTCTCGTGTGCAGATGACTTCAAGGCCCACCAGCCTGTCAATAAAAAGTTATAAACAAACAAATAAATAAATAAATAAATGAAGGCCCACCAGCCCCTAACTCCCTGTGTTCTCGCTCATCCTGATCATTCCATGGACATGTTCACCTCTCTTCCCAAATGGCTTTAAGTCTGCCCTTCCAAAGGGGTCAATTATTACTCTCCTTCATACAGAGCACTCTAGCCAACCAATCCAAGAGCGAATCTTCATAGAAAACCTTCCAGATCTTTGTGTAGGTTGCCCTTGGGACTAGAATGTTGTCCCTCTGCCTCTCTTGGAAGCCCCGGCTCCCTTTCCTGATCCTTAGCTCTTAGTGTTCCCCAAACTAGGGACTTCATATTTATCTGTGAATGGAGAATGTAAGCTCCTCAAGAACAATCAGGAACTTCAGGGAAACAGAGGAAGATTGATACGAGCTAATGCAACACAGTGACAACAAACAATGTAAAAGGAAAATAAGAAACTTCTGAGTACCTGAAAACCAACAAAGATCCTAGAAGAGAGAGAAGGAAACAAACTTTCTCCCTCATTTCAGAGATGCCAGACTCTAGGACAGTCCCTGCATTGTTTAATTATGTTTCTTTGTTACAAAGGAAGATTCAAGGAGATACGAAAAATATTTGAAGAACCACAGTATAAAAGCAAAGGGCATCAATAAAACAGAATTCATTAAAAAATTTGTCTTCAGCTTTCAAGTCCCCCAAGCTGACTCCTGTTCTGTTCACATGGCATTCAGGAACTCAGAGTCACAATCACAACCAAGCGCTGGGGCCTGAGGCATCAGGAGGGTCCGTGTCTGGCAGAAGTGGGTAATCCTAGGCAGGGAAAGGCACCACAGCTATTCTGGGGTCTCCAACTTCATTTGGATGGGGAGCACTTCTGGCCAGCTTTGCATTTATTTCCACTGTAATCAACAAAGTCCCAATTTTAAAGCCTTTTAAACCCCAGAAAGTCTGTCCTCAGCAGCCTGCATTTGTGATGTCCCCAAACAGAAAACTCTCTACCGCGGCCAGAGCCATCGCTTTTCTTTTTCCATTACTCTTTGCAAACTTTAAAGTGAGAGGTAGAGGCTCTGTGGTTGCTGTTGTCATTCAATCATGTCTAAACCTTTATGATCCACTTAGGGTTTTCTCGGCAAAGATGCTGGACTGGTTTGCCATGGCTTTATCCAGCTCATTTTACAGGTGAGGAAACTGAGCCATAATAGAGCTAAATGACTGAAATAGGTCACAAATGTATTTCTGCCCCCATTTTACATACTGGAAAATTGAGATCTATGAAAAAGTAAGTAGCCAGGCCAAAGCCATCAGCTAATAAGGGTCTGACCCTGGTCTTTAAACATAAGCAAAACTTAAGCTATGGCCTGGTCAGTCCAGAAGCATTTATTTATGTAGGGTTGTGTATTGGGAATCATAAAAAAGGTAAACCTCGTCCCTGCCATCCTCACACCAGAAATAATATGGAGAACAACTTAAGGACACACATTCAGAATCAGGCAACCCTATACAAATCCCATTCAACTTCCCAAAGACAATTTCTGCCTAATGAAGGCATTTGTTGGACTCCAAACTAGAGCCTTTTAAATTTTCAGGTTAAAAACCACTGCGCACGAGCAATGCCACCAAAGCTTGCTAGCCCTTAAGAAAACATCGCTCCCAGAGAATCCCCGACTGTGTGGCTGGCACTCCCTTACCACAGCATCGAGGTCTCAAGTAGAGTCTTGTTAATGCCAGACAAAATGCCGGGCAGGGAAGAAACAGCCCTGGCGTTCACTTTCCACGGCTCTACGTGCACGCGAGCAGTGTAGATGGGAAAAGTCCAACCCAAAAAAGACCTTTAAGGAGGGACAGGGCTAGTGGACACTTTACCGCTCAGGGAGCGCGGCCCACGAGCAGAGAAGATGAGCTCCCATTGCCTTTGGGGAGCACCTTTGTCTTTGTGGCGTCAGGATGGAAACCCTCAGACAAGCCCAGAACAGGCTGGGCGCCTCTGAAGAAGCCTCCAACTTAAGCCTAGGCAGGGGCTGCTGGGGCATGTCAGAGAGAAGGTTGGTATTAAGCGGCCTTCTTCCTGTGGTTCGCCATCGGAGGGGCGTGCGTTTCTGACCCGGCTGCACTTCGGCTTCTCCCGAGATGACACAGACACTGGTACTGTCCCATCAGTCCCTCCCCGTCCCCCCAGCCAGGGGAGCAGAAGAGAGCCATTCTTCATCTCCCACCGGACTTCTCTATCACATCCAACCCACCAGTAACCTACGAGTCCCCCCACCCAATATTCTTTGTGTTTTCCCCGTTAGACTGCAAGCTCCTTGAGGCGGGGGAATGTCTTTTACACAGTAAGCACTTAAAGTTTACTGACAGATTTTTTCCTTCTATTTCAAAGCACATACAGAAGTCTACTGCGCAAACACTTCTCTGCTCCTGTTCAAAGGGAAGGTGTTTGTCCCTCTAAGGTTATTTTGTCTAGATGTCTTTCCATCTTGCATCCATTCGTTACTCACAAGCATTTATTAAGCACCCTGCAGTGGACCCAATAAAAGAGGAAAGAGACCAGGGTGTCAAGAGCTTACATTCTATTAGAAAGAACCCCAGGTAAGGAAAAGTAACGTGAAGGCCACAAATTAGTCAATGATGAAATGCCACGTGTGATTCCGTGTGGAAAGCCTCTAGTCGGGTTTCCTGTTGCAGGTCCCCTATGTCGGAACCTTTATTCCCTGTAAAGCACAGCCATTTCTTTCTTTGCCTCCTCACCTTTGCTTCCTGGGATCTCTCACACTAAACACTTGGGAAATGTTCACGACAGCTTTTAATCTACAAAACCGCCGTTACCAAGTCGCGTCTAGTCCCAAGCCCCTAACAATGAGAATGACGTAATAGAATTTCATGAATACATGGAAATTTTACAAGTCGACCAGCAAAATCTCAACAAAGCTTTAGTCAATGCCCATTTTATCACTTCCCATCTGAGGCCGTCTCTTAGAATACTTGCTTTTGTTTCTGTGTTTAGGCTTGAGGAAGACCATTGTGTCCAACAGACCCCAAACTAACATTGTATTTACATTTGTAACCTGCATTCTTGGCCAAGCAAACTTTTTGTACGCGGCCAACAATGGGATGGCAATAAAATGAGCTGCAATTAGGAAAGTTAATGAAATGAGCCTCTCAAAATGACGAGCATCATTCCAAGAGTTAGGATGACAGCTTTCCACCAGCCAGACTTTTCCTGGATGAGTTTGATCGTTCAATCTGACTATTACATGACGCCGAGATCTTATAGTCGGTCAGACTGCCACAGCTCAGAAGCTGGCCCGGCTTGTCTCGGCCGAGTGGGTCTCTGCACACGCAGGCACAAAGCCTCTCAGCCAGGACTCTGAGACAGATCGGGCACCCACGGTGTGAGAGCCTCTGGGCCAATGGGCACCTCCTGGGGAAATCCAGCAGGGAAGGCGTCTGCTGGGACACCTTCGTCCACCAGGGGGAGCGCCAGGCCAGAGCTCCATCAGGCCATCCTGACCATCCAAGTCAGGAAAGATCTAGCTAAGTTGAGGAGGTTTTCCAGGAGCCTCAAGCCTTCAAACCGCTTGCATATTCCAGGAAGCTTCCGATGGGAGGATCATAAAATTTGGGTTTGATCTCCACCTGCTGGGCTCAGTGCCAGCAGGTAACTACAACCAGAGGCAGGAGCTAGACCTGCCCTCAAGGAGCCCATGATCTAAAAGGGGGGGAGGGAGGGAACAACGACAGATAAACAAATCCGCAGAAAGCTCTGTACAGGCTTAAGTACTGACCAGAGAGAAGGCCCCAGAACTGGAGGGACCGGAGAGGCTGCTTGTAAAAGGGGGGACTGGACGAAAGCCCCGGAGGTCAGCAGTCAGAGGAGAGAGAACATTCTAGGTATGGAGGCCGTGAAATAGTCCTGAATGCATGGGAGAAGTCAGGGCAAGAAAACTGATGAAGAAGGGGGAAGTAGACTATGAAGGGCTTTGAATGCCAAACAACCTTTTGTATTTGCTCCAGGAGGCAACAGGGAGCCACTGGAGCTTATTGAGAGCAGAGGGGAGGGGGGAGTGGCAGTGTCAGGTAAGAGAAATCCTGAATATGAGTGAGAGAATGAAAAATCCAGGGTGACTATTAGGTCAGGAGCCCAGAGTACCAGAGAGATGGTGAGGGAGGGATTGAGAGAGAGGGGAGGGAGGGTTAGGGGGAGGGGGGGTTAGGGGGAAACTTACTGAGCTCTGTTTTGGACATCTGCAGTGTAAGATGCTACTGGACAGCCTGAGCTGTCTGAAAGGCAGGACAGGGAGACCTGACTGGTGATCCAGTAAGACAGAGGAAGAAGAGTGTGATCAGGAGGAGGATCCAGCAAAGGAGACAGAGAAGGAGCAGGCAGAGGGAGGAGGGACTGGCTGGATGTTACTGGACGGCAGGTGAGACTCTGGAGTCCACAAGTGCCCTTTAGAACCTTCTGGGGGAGGGAGGTGGGGAGAGAGAGAAACTCTGCAAAGCTGATTGACAACAATGACAACAAATCATAACACAATTACATTATATGGCACCTGAGCTGTGCAGAGCTAATTCCAATCAATTTTTTTTCCCCACTGTAGGATCATAAACTTTGAACTGGAAAAGGACAACTCCCTCTTGGTTCTATTTTCCAGATGAGAAAACTGGGAGCCAGGAAGGTCAAGGAAAGCCAAGCAGGGTTCACAGAGACAGAGCGGCCACAGGGTAGGGGATCGTCACCAAGCAGAACCGGCCAGGTCTCAGCCTGGCCTAGGAGAGGGCCCTCCCTAGCTGCAAGGGCAATAAAGGCGCCTCCCTCTCCCGACAGAGCCTCACCCTCTCGGGGACCTTGGACAACTCCTGCAAGACAAAGGGATTTCACTCCAGGATCTGCAAGATCCTCACCGACTCTAAATCCTAACATTTAAAATGCTGCACTTGCCCAAAATCAATGACCTAGCCCTTTAGATCTTATTTAAAGCTGATGCAAATCCCACCCAATACCAGCACTCACTCCCTAGAGGACAGGAAGGGTCCCCCTCAGGGTCTGGCCTTCCTGAGGTGACCAGTGGCATTATCCCTCATTCTCACCATGTGCCCAGATGCCCTCAAATTTAAGGTCTTTTGGATCTCTGTGCTGACATCCTTAGGCCTCTATTTGCTAGGAAAGGGCCAAAAGCCAGGAGTGGATCTATCAATGAGCACTTCTTCAGTGTCACTGCCTACCATGGACCAGAGAGCACCGCACTAGGTGCCAGTCAAACAACCACTGATCTTGAGGAACAACACCCACAAAGGCACGATCCTGGGCTCCGAGGCTGATGGGGCGCTCGAGCAGGTGATCGATCTAATGCCAAACTCGGTGACTCTGGACGGCTCATTTACCAGACTAACAACACACAACCACGGGACTCCAGAGCTGGAAGGGACCACAGAGGGCAACTGTAACTATGAAAAACAATCTTAGCTTTAGGACCTCTGATGAGCAAGAGGTAGCTGGCCTCGGGCCCCAGGCAGTTGCTCCTTTCTAGAACAGCTCGGTCCTCTTGTTTTGAAACCTACCTTCATCTGTGCGACAGTGTCCACCCACCGGTCCCAGCTCTGCCTGATGGAACTAATGCAACCTCTCTCCCTCCAGGCAGCCCTTCAAATACGTGAGGACATCTAGCACATCATCCAGGTCTTTAATCTCAGCTAAACATTCCCCATTTCTTCAAGAGACGTTCCTCCCAAGCACAGAACTACCGCCTCCCTTTGGCTCGGCTCATTCAGGCAGCTCCTAATCCACCCAAACCTACCCATCATCCCACAGCTCTCCAACATGCCCACAGAGCAGAGGAACTGGCAAAGGCATCCTCCCCATCCACTAACCTACGGCTGTTGTGGAAAAGATGAGATTAGTCTCAAAGACTCCCTCGGTCTGGCCCCCTCTCTAGCTCCTTAACTGACCCCCTGCAGATCTGGACCATCTCCAAGCACAATGCTCTCTCCCCTACATCCCGCTGGGGACTCAAATACTAGGGCGAAAATGGGGCACAGAGGTACTTAGACCCAAAGCCCTGGAGCAGGCAGCAACTAAACCAAAGATGAGGTGGTTTGGGCACTCAGCTGTCCTTTCAGCCCCCCTCATCCATCTAGAGCCTCTATGATCTCTTGAGGAGTTTACCAACAAAAACAAAAACAAAACCTCTCCCTAACTCATTGGGAAACTTTTACAGCTCCCACTGGGATTCTGCAGCTCCCCCACAGCCTGACACCCGCGACCGGATCACAGCTGTTTTTGTGACTCCACTGCTCAGAAACTTTTCCTGTTCTCTGCTGCCTCCTTGCTCAGGCTACTCGAGCTCTCAGAAGTTCACCCTATTTACTGGGGCCAGACTCACATCGGACGCTCAAGCTCAGAACTCCCAAGCTCAAACGGCTACCAGCCTCAGCCTCCCCAGGAGCTGGCAGGAAAGGCCATGATGCCCGTGACTGTGAATGGAGAAGGGACCGAGCCAGCCTTCTCCTGCGCATCACTAAACACGCCCCCCTGGAAATGCTCTCATCGTACTAACCAAAATTCTTGGAGCAGAATTTTTCGGTCGGCTGCACATCCACTTACCTATACTACCAATCCAGCCAACCTTTTCCTATTTTGTCTAAAGGACATGTTGCCTTAGGGAAGTGGAATTACACTAGCCTGCCAGCACTCCCAGCATGTCCCAATTTAGCAGCCCTTTCAGATGGCTCCTCGATCACTACAGGCAGCCCCCTACACACTCCTAGTCTCTCTCCTGAGCTCCAGTTCCATATCACCAACTGTCTTTCCAACTGGGTGTTTCCAAACCACATTAAACTTAATAGCCAGCTACTAGCTAGCATTTCTAGAGCACCTCCTCCGTGCCAGACACTGTGCTGCCCACTTCACACATATTATTTCGCTTAGCCCTGGAGAAAAGAGGAGATGCACCTCCTCCTTTCAACAGAGGCGAGGGAGCTAAGGCTGTGGAATGTTAGGGTCACTTTGACAGTTGGTTTTGCTTAACTATTTTTCTTTGTTAGAAGGCAGAGGGAGTTGGAAGGGTTGGAGATGGGGTCCCGCCAAATGACTGGGGTTTGTTTTAAAAGCCAAAAGTAGCAATAAAATGTGTTTAAATTAAATTCTGAAAGCTCAACGAGAAATAATTTATATAAGGAAAAAAAAGGAAATTGTCCAAAGAAATGCAGATGTGGCTACTATAAGCAGCTCTCTAACTCAGTTGTTTAAAAGATATAGACCCAAAAAAAGCCTGGACAATACTGAAAAGCTCTCAAGGATCTCCTCTCCCCAAAGGGGCTTATTCATTCCATTCCAAAAGCTGCAGATGGCAACTCCCTTCTGCACAACCCCAGTTCAATTGTGTCAGGTGGTCCATAAACATTTGTTAGGCACCTATAGTGTTCCTGACCCAAACGTAATTAGAAATACCAAGAAAGGGCAAAGACAGTCAAGGTCCTCAAGGAGTTAAGAGAAAAGTGGAAGTGAAGAAATGCAAACAAGCCCTTAATAGGATAAATGGGAAACAAGGGAGCCTGGGAAAGGCTTTCCTGCATACAGGGACTGAGTTGGGACAGCAATGGCAGAGCTGCATTGTCCTGGTCACCACAAGCATGAGGAACATGGGGCAGTTGGCTACAGCAGATGACAAACATCTCAAGATGTATCGGAAAAGCATTTCCAGAGTCAAAGGAGGCTGACGGGCAAGGAAGTGACAAGTTTAAGTCAGTCAGTGGCTGAATTCTTAGGGAACTACAGACCAACAAGAAAGTAAGACACAGCAACAACCACCGCCCTGATTGTGCGGGGTCCAAAGGGAAAGAGCAACATGTGTGAAAGGGGAGCGTGGATCAGCAAGGAAATACATAAGTTGTCAATGATAAACGTCTACTGTTTTACAAAGGGTAAGAGAGCACCATCAAATACTAGTTGCTACTTGTCCATTTCCCGGCAGAGGTTCTTGAGGTTCTACGGAAGGACTGTCTTTCCTGGAAAGAAGCAGGAGGCCAGTCCTTGGCTTCTAGCTATGGAAATTCATGATGGCTACAAGACCAAGGCACATTTAAATGGCCAGTGGGCAGAGGCAAGAAGGCCTCAACTCAAATCTACCAGGAGCTGTATGACCTGAGGCAAACCATGGAGTTTGCCTCAGTTTCCTCAACTGTAAAATAGGGCTCATAACAGCACTTATTTCCTACAGTTACAAGTGTTTGACACAGTAATGTTTGATAGGTGCGGGTCCCTTTCCCCTTTCCTTCCCGGATGTAAGAGAGAAGTTAGAAAAGACATGACTAAGCAACTAGGAACCAGGCAACAGAGAATACAGCCCAAGGTAACAAATGTCACAAACAAGGGAAGCAGCGCCTACAATCCCGCAGTTTAATTTGGTCTCCACCTTGTTTAACTGAACACATATTTTTAAAACACAATAAAAGTTGATAACTTCACTCTTCCTTGTTCTTTGCATAATAAAACATTTAATTCGTAATAAAAGTGTCTCTCTGAAAATCAAAGAACTTGGAGTCAAGTGCAGGCCCGATCAGGGCCCAGAAGAGCTGAAGCCAACTCTGGGCCATTTGTTAGAAAAGTCACAGAAAAACTTCAGAAGATACTAAGGAGTGAAGAAGCAAACAGAGGCTCAGGGGAAGATCAGTGAGAAAATTCAGCAGAACACCCAGAGGAAAGCTCTAAGAGGGTCACAATGGCTGCTTTCAAATACCCGAAAGGCCGCCCCATGGGAGAACCCTGAAAATAGACCACTATGGGACAGCTGGGGGCACAGTGGAGAGAGCACCAGCCCTGAAGTCAGGAAGAACCAAGTTCAAATCTGGTCTCACTCACTTAACACTTCCTAGCTGTGTGACTCTGTGTAACCAATTGCCACAACAACAACAACAAAAAGAAAATAAACCACTATGTGGGGAGATTCACTGTTCTCCCAAGGAGGAGCTCCCTGGCCAGCTAGCAGAACTCGGCCCAGGAGTGACAGCAGCCTGTCCAGACAAAGAGGCCAGATGGCCCACTCAAAGAGGGGATGAGGGAAGATGGACTGAATGGTCTCAGTTTCTCTGTCGACTCTTTTTCTCTGGTATTCTCAGAGATCTACGAACCAGAACAAAAAAGAATATAGTAGTCTGAAGCTCAGAAGAGAAGCCAGGGCTGTTGAGGCTTTAACCCAGCCCCTGGCTCAGAAAAAGTACTTAATAAATGCTTGGGGATCGACTGGAAATAATGGCTTCGAGTCACCAATCTACAAGCATTTGCTAAATGGAATGCCTACTCTGTGCCAGGCCCAGTAAGAGATCAAGTGTGGGAAACAGAAACACAATCAAAACAATCCTGGCTCTCAAAAAGCTTGCAAACATAATCTTGCTGTGGAGCTGAGATCGTGTCCAAAATTCAAAAAGATTACTATCGTATGAGGATAATCCCCAATTTCCCAATAAGTTCTCATTCAGAATTCGGAACATTTTACGAGAAGCAATGTTTCGAAAGGAGAGGTGGGTTCCCAAACTTCCCACTCAAGTTTATTTTATCTAGAATGCTGCTGAACTAGAAGTTTCATAAAGAACTGGGTTTGGGGAACAAGAAAGAGGGGAAAGCTTCCTCTCCTTTCCTAGCCACAAGGCAGACATATATAATTACCTGAAGCTGGTCTTAGTCCCCTACAAGCCTTCCCCCAAAGCCTCCCCTTCAGTAATTCTCCCTTTCATTCAACAACAAAAAAAAAGAATTCAAAAAGCACTTCACCTCACTAGAACAGTAGGCCAGTGGCTATCCCCAAAACGGCCCAACAGCTCAGCCCTAAGATCTAGATCGCTCCGAATTATCCAGGCGGGCCATCAGTTCACAAAACAGTTGCCACAGCTGTAACCAGTTTACCAATTTCACTTAGATATCTCTAAATAGCCTAGAAAAATGTCAGCTGCATCTGGCCCAAAGGTAACTAACCCTGATGGTTATCTAAATGGCAGTGCAGAAAGCGAATATCTACCACGCTTCAGGCCATGGACTTATTGCCCAATGGAATGCTGGTCATCAATTAAAGAGCAGAAACTAGTCATTTAACAAGTCAAAAAAAAAAAGTTATGCAAAATTTTCCAGGTTTATCAAATGACAAATGACCTCAGCAAAAGGCCATGAGTCTGACCTTTCAAATGGAGAGAAAGGAGGAAGGGGAGAAGTGGGAGGCTTGAGAAATCAGCTTACCAGAAGGAAAGAAGGAAAATGAGATTCCTAATTTGGGCATCGAGGAGTCTGTGAGACTCACTGGGTCTGAGTTGAAACACAACTAGGTTGAAAAAAGTAAGTCTCAGATTTTCCAGAAATACATTGGTTAAAATCTCAACAAAGTTATCACCCCTTTGGGGGTGATCTCAAAAGGCAGATCTATAAAATAAGATTATGTAGACTTTAGAGCAGAGGGTCTTCACTTGGGGTTTTAGTGTCTTCAAGAGTATTTTGATATGATTGGCTTCCTTTGCAATCCTTCATATTTTGTGCCCTTTCAAACATTCTGAGGCATCACCAAGCTGACAAAGGCCCCCGAGTCCATAGGAGATTCCCCCAGTCCATATCTGCCACCTGATCAAAATGTTGCCAGCACGCTGCCTTCTTTCCGTGCTGAGTTCAGCCCGATTTGGCTGCCTTTACTCCGCAGCTCCTGCCTTTATGGTGAGCGACACTCTTCAACCTGCACACTGGTAAGACTTGCAAACCCAACCTCACCACTACCCATGATCAAGTCCTCTTCACCGGACCCACACTTCAGGCCCGCACAAAGATCATTATACCATTGATCTTGCCATCATCCACAAGTCCACCATTCTCTCTGCCTGGAAATCCCCACCTCTATCTGCCATCCACATGAGGAGTGCCAATTCTTCAATCCCTCAGTCCTCCATTCTCTCTTCCCTTTCCCATCACCACTGCTTGGTGGACTGAGGCTGAACTCTACACTGTCCCCTTCAGTCCCCTGCTCATTATCATAGTGGTGATCTTGCCCTACCAAGCCTCAGATCACTTCCACATTTGTTCCTGCTTAAGTACTGCAGAACAAACTGAAGGAAACTGAAGGAAAATCCAAAACCAGGCTGACTGCTGAACAACTTTAAATAGGCCCTTGCTGCAAGGCAATCCCAAAATGCTATCCTTATCCAAACCTGATCATTCCTCCTCCCAGAATTCCCTCAAACTCTCCCTCTCAGCCGAGACCCTGGCCTCCTATTTTACTGCAAAAACTGAGGCCACTTGCCAAGCTAACCCTAATCTTCTTCCCTCTTTATCTTCCATCATACAGACACCTTTTGCCACAGTATCTATTCTTTCACCCCAGACTCACATGAAAAGGTCATCCTACTTCTGAACAAGAGATCCCATTGCATCAGATCTTCTCCAACAGATTGCTGCAGATGGCTGCAGACTACTTATCTTCTGTCTACAAACCTCCCTATCTCTGAAAAAAGGAGAGAAATCTCTCTATTGATCCAGTTTTCTCAGCAATCTTTGGACTAAATGAGCCTAAAGATCTCTTCTACCTTCAACACTCTATTAAGCAAAAAAAAAAGTCATCACAATAAAATCATATGGCAATAGCATGAAAGGACTTTTAAATGGAAGTAAAGACATTGCAATATGCTACACTAGAGCCTTCCCATCCCCAAACTATTAATAGGTTCTGGAACAGAAACACTATAGAAGAAGGAAGGATGGCATTCTCCCATTCCACAGCAAGAAACCAAGACTAACTGATCTGTGAGATCATTAATAATTATTTATCCATTGCTCAGAATGCAAGCACCCTCAAAGAACTTACAGTCTGAAGAGGGGACAACCCACAAAAGGAAACTGAAAAGGGAGCGGGAGGGGAAGGAGGGCATTAAGGACAACTGAAGAAAAGGATGGAGTTTCGAGCCCTCTGTAAAGGGAAGGCTTTTGGAGTTTATTGTTCTGTACTCAAACCCTCCCACCGAGAGAGGCATGTGAGGACACTGAGATGCTGCCTGAACAGCCTGGCTAGATCAATGGTCAGGTGCCGGATGGGCTTCTTCTGGAACATACAGGATGCTCCTGGGCAGAGGAGTTGATGGGAAAGAAAGTAAGCCACAAAGTGCTGAGCCCTCTGTGAAGGGCACACTGCTCCTCCTCCATCAAGAACTAAAATTTGACAGGGAAGTTCAGAAGAAAAACCAACACAAGACTAACCATTCAAAGCTTTACAAACAGCACACTCACTCTCCTCCCCACTCCCAAGCCAGACTTCCTGCTTCTTCCTGGCAGATGGGGCAGGTGACCCTGGCTTCTCAAAGGCTGTGCCAGCAGAGCAGAAGTTCCAGCACTTCTTATGGATCAAGACGGTACTGGAGCATGGTCTGTCTGTAAAGATTACTTACTGAAACTGGTCAAACACCAATCTAGCAGAGCTATAAGTCAGGTGAGCAGGGCCATTTTCTGGTGGTCATAAAAATCTACCACATGCCCTTCAATCTTGGGTTTCTCTCCTTCCTCTTCCAAACTGATTGCAAAAGGTCCAGAGAGCAACAGAATCAAAGCATTTTTAGACAGTCTATAAATATTTAATGGCTAGTAAATGGATTCCAATGACCAACAAGGTGACACTATTCAAAGTAACTGAACCACGTGAAAGTACAGACACTCAGCTTCCTTGAAAGCCTCTGTGTCACAGGCACCAGACACCTCATAAGCACTTACAAAATGCTTTTTCATTCATTGAAGAAACAGACCATCTCCCTTTTGTACTCGTGCACACAATAGGCACTTTAAGGCTTGTCTGGTGATAAACATCAATGTCAGCATTGCTATAAATGAAAAAATAAGGAAAGTTCAGTTAAATGATGAAATCACTACTTCTCAAGAAGAGGGGACAAGAGTTATCTGGGATGATTTCATTAAAATACATTTCTGTCCCCTCAACTGGAAGCAGGTGATTATTTGGTAAGACAAAGATTCATAAAATATCACAAAACTAACTATGCCCACTTATCAGTGGAGAAAAGAATTCTACCAAGAATCTTGTGAATCCCTTCAAATCAAGTCAGCATCTACCTAATAATTAGATCTTAATGTGAACTAAACATGAGAAGGATGGCATCAAGAACTGAAAACTCTGGTTCTGGATTGAGAAACTAGAGTTCCAAGTTTGTAGATGACACCTGTTTGTCTCTTCCTCCAGAAGAGAATCAGAGAAAACTATAACCACAAAATGGACAATATCTTTAGCAGGCAGGTAATAATTGCTTCCTGCAAACTTTGGAGGCGATCATTCTTGGCCCTATGTGGAGGAAAACGATGATCCAACAGAGAAAACTAAGATAGGGGAAGAACAGGATCACTCGATAGGATTTATTAAATTCCTACTGTGTGCAGGCACACTTCCAGGAGCTAAAACTGAAACAGTCACTGCCCTATTACATTCTATCAGGTGAGACAATATGAACAATACAGAGGCAGCAGACACAAAAGGACCAGATAAAAGGTAGCCCAAAGAGATAGACACTTAGAATCTGGAAGCTGGGATAGAGAAAGCCTGAAGACCTCTGACAGAAGGCTGTCTTTGAGATGAACCAAGAGGGCAGTGATACAATGTCAAGGAGGTCAAAAACTGCCAAAGGGTCCTGAAGGAAAGGGTCCCCCAGCAGGGGTGGCAGCTTGGGCTTAGAGGATCCAAGTATCCACTCAATCAAGATCTTCAGCATCAAGTACCTCTGAGAAGGGGCTCATACATATCCAAGTGGAAAAGGAGGCAGCACAATTTTTTAAGACCAGAAATCCTATCTCCTATGGTTAAGTCCTCAAAGGACAGGAACAAAGTTCTCTAAGGAAAAATGGTTTTCACAACCATTTGAAATGACTCTAAATCACTAAGAGAAGAAATATAAATCAAAATAACTAAGGCCGAACCTCACACCTTGCAAACTGGCAAAGATGGACGGACGCTCAATGTTGGCCGAACTACCCCAGGACAAATTAAATGCCCTGCTGGCAAATTGATACAACTGTGACGGAGCCACCCAGAGCTGTGCTGAAACCGTGACTCAACTGGCTGGGAGTTTAACCAGAACTCTCAGCACTAAGCCCTGAAGGCTCAAAGAAGGGTCCCATGGCCTCAACACAGCCAGCAGCACTTGGACAGGAGCAAAGTACTGGAAACAAAAGAGAGGCTCACAGTAGGCCCCAAATTACCAATAGGAAGCATTCGGTGTGGACTGAAAGAGGAAGGAGGAAAAATGGCATGCGTGTGGACTTTACCAACAGAATCAGAGTGAATGGCCAGAACGAGGCCCTGGAGAAAGCCGTATGGAGAGAAGGCTGCAGAGCCAATCACAGAGGCAGTGTCAGCTGGTTTGGCTGAAATGCTTTTTCTTTTTAAAAGTTTGTTGGGAAGACCACTGTTTAAAAATGAATTCGATATAAAAAAGCACATCCATAAAACATTTTTATTTAAATCTCTTCAAGGGTAAAGGGCCTAATGAAAAAAAATGCTTCTAAGTCATTCCTGAAGCTCTTCCCATCCATCCCACAGCATCCACTCACAACTTACAACCTTTTAGGTTTAAAAAAAAAAAAAAAGAGTCGAGTCCACATGCTTCTTCCCTCTAAAGGTTAGAATCTTTACGTAGAATTTGGAGAAATACAAAAGGCTCTCATCAATCGGCTTCTCTATTCGTTAGTCCCAGTCTCTCTCTCCAATACTGGCAGGTCATTCAACACAATCTTGAAAATTTAAGACAAGGGAATTTAAACAGGCAAGAAAACAAACAATGTCCCCAGGTTGTGCTGAGCAATCCTTGAAATGGAGTTAAACACCCCGTGAAGACCGTGGCTCCAGTTCCCTTTCCGGCTTTTACCTGTCTCTACCTACCCCTGATGCAATAACCCCTTCCCTCCTCAGCCAGGCCCAAGTGCCGGAGGAGCCGGGGAAATGCCCCTGCCCCAGGCCCCGGCTCCTTTTCTCCAGCCTTTCCTCTCCCAAGCCGCCCTTCGCTCCCTCGCAGGATTGCCCCACAACTGCTCCGATTTGACAGAATCAAGGAGCTCGCCCTGCCTCGGTATTTCGCCCACAGCCACACCTCAATTTCAACAAATGAACATTTCCCCAAAGCCAGGCGGTTTTCCTCCGATGTTGATGCACTGCCCTCCCACACCCCCTCTCGGGCGCGCCGGTGCGGACCCCCTCCGCGCAGCAAGTCCGGGGCTCCTTCCCACGGCGCCAGCCCCGGAGAAGTCGGGGGGGCCAGGTATAAAGTCAACCTCATTTCAATAATGAGTCAAAGTTTCCTCCCTCCCCCGGCTCGGAGCTCCTCTGCCTGGGCTAAAAGCAGGGTCGCTGGTGACAAGGGGATGATGGCGCGAGTCGGGGGACTCGGGATTAAGGCTGGAGGGCGGCAGCCCCCGGGTGGGGGAAGAAGGGACCTCGCTTCATCACGTGACCCGGAGGCCACAGTGCGGGACCAGGGGCTCCCCCCGGTCCCGACCCCCCCCCGCCCCAGGTCAGGCTGAGAGCGGGCCCTTTTCGGGACGCCCTTTTTCACTGGGCAGCCCACGTGGGGCTCAGGAGGCCCCCGGGCCAGGGGCTCCCGAGGAGCGGAGGGACTCAGGACCTAGGAGAGCTCGGCTTCGGGGACGTGGGGAGCGACCTGCTCCGGTGGAAGGGGCCCCAGCGCTCAGACCCCGGCCCAGGCAGAGCCCTTGGCGGCCCCAGGGTCAAAGTCGACCCTGGCCCGGGGCGGAGCCGCTCCTGAGGCCGGTCCGAGACGGAGCGCCCCCACGCGTGTCCGGGGCATACACGCGCCCTCACGGCCTCCGGCCCGCTGTCCCCGGAGGAGAAGGGATCCAGCGCCCCCGACCTTCCTCACTCACCGGCCTCCTCCTCCTCCTCCTCTTCCTCCTCCTCCTCCTCTCCCTCCTCGTCGTCCTCCTCGTCCTCCTCCCCCTCGTCGTCTCCCGCCGCCGCGCTCAGCTCAGCGCCATGGCCCGGGCCCGCCGCCCCGCCGCCCCCGGGGCCCTGGGCGGGCTCGCTGGGCCGGGGGCTCCCGGGGCCGCGCGGGGGCCGCGGGGGCGCGCGCTCCGTCCCTCAGGGCCTCCGGCCGGCCGTCGGGGCGTCGGTCAGTCGGCTCACGACGCAGGAGCGGCCCGCAGCGGGCCCGGCCCGGCCCGGCAGGAGAGGGCGGCGGCGGCTGGGCCGGGGGCGCAGGCGACGCGGGGTCCGGGGGGAGCGGCTCACGCGGCGCGGCGGCGGCGGCGGCGGCGGCGGCAACGAGGGCGCGAGCGCGAGCTCGGGACTCCCGCGCCGGAAGTGAGGTCACGTGATTGACTCATCCCGAGCCCCCGAGGGCAAAGCGCGGGGGCGGGAGCGGAAACGGCAGGCGCTGGAGGGGCGGGACCTAAGCCTGGAGCTACGCCCCCTAGTGGTCCCGCCCCTCCGGCTCCTCGGCGCGCGCGCGGGCGGGCCGGGAGCGAGCTGGCGGCCCAGGGAGGGACGGAGGGATGCAGGGAAAAGTGGCGCGCGCGCGCGCAGCAAGGGGTCAGATCGGGCCGGCCGGGGGCGGGCATGCGCACTGGGCCGACCTGGCGCCTTCCCCGAGTCGCGCAGATCCCGCGGTCGCCTCGGAGTTGGAAGGGCGCAGACCGCTGTGAAGTGCCTGCTGTGTGCCCGGTCCCGCTGCTAAGCGCAGAGGACACCAGAAAACGCAAAAGATGGAGGTCCTGCCCCCTTGGTGCTTACGAGGAGCGTACGCTCTAAGCCAAGAGCCATCGTGTGTTTAGTGCCTGCTGTATGCCTTGGGGAGACAGCCCCTTCAGTTTACAGGCTAAGCCAGTTGTCAGCATATGTTAAGTACCAAGTGTATGCCTTGGGGAGATAACCCCTGGCTTCCAGAAGCTTACACTCTAAGCCAGGAGCCAGAATCTGTTAAGTGCCTGCTGTATGCCTTGGGGAGACAGCCCCTTCAGTTTACAGCCTAAGCCAGTTGTCAGCATATGTTAAGTACCAAGTGTATGCCTTGGGGAGATAACCCCTGGCTTTCAGAAACTCACATTCTAAGCCAGGAGCCAGAATCTGTTAAGTGCCTGCTGTATGCTATGGGGAGACAAACTCTGCCCCTTTCAGCTTACACTCTAGGCCAATTGTCAGCACGTGTTAAGCACCAGCTGTATGCCAAGGGGAGACAGCCCCTGGCTTCCAGAAACTCACATTCTAAGCCAACAGCAAATAAAAGATTGAAACCCTGCTGTGGACAGGATGACTAAGGGGGAGATCATGCAGGGAGGAAGGTCTCTCGGAGGTGGAGGCGGGGGAGGGCTGGCCGGGGAGGTTCGCAATGGCTGGGCAGAGGGGAAGTCCAGGCCGGGGCTAGTTAAAAGGGCAGCCTGGCCAATGGCCGGAGTCAGGATTCAGTTCAGGTTCAGAGGCTCTGGGTCCCCGTGGGGGCCACCCCATTGGGCCCGTGTGGGGAGATCTCAGCAGTGGGTCCTCGGCTGCTCCGTGCGCTGTGGCCCCAACAGTGGGGAGAACAGCGACCATGTGACAGCTGGACTCCCCGCAGGGCTTCCTGGCCGGGGCTAGTCCCAGAAAGCACCTGCAATCATGCTGCGGTTTTGCACAGGCTGAGCGCAGAGGATTGTTGTCGTGCCAGCCAGCGAGCTTGCTGAGGCAGCTCCGGCAAACGGGGTGTTTCCCAACAGCCTGACGCTAGGAGAGGCGAGCTTGATCCCCACCTGGGGCCTCTCTCTCCATCCCTCCTCTGTTAAAGAACGGGCCGGAGCCGACACCTCGGGAGCCTTCTGCCCACAGCCCGCGGGCCCAGGCGTCTGCACCGGGTTGCTGAGTTCATTGTAAGAAGGGAAGTCTTGGGGAAACTTGCAAAAGAGGAAGCTCTGGGGAGCCCCGGTGCCGGCGCCCGCGCACGCCCCGGACGCGGACACAACGTGGGCACCCGCTTTGAGGAACTGACTGTGCTCCGGCGATCCAGAAACCGTGGAACGGGCCGGCTTGTCCTCCAGGCCACTCCTCCTTGGGCCCGAGCCGCAGCAGACTGACCCAGAGCACCGTGCGCGGGTTCCCCGAGGGACGTTCGCCACGGCCTGACCCGGCTTGGACGTTCAAGGAGCTCGTGGGCAGCGATGGAAGAGAGACCTTCGCGTTTCCATTTCCGGATCAAACCTCTGGTCGCGAGCTTCCGAAGCCATCAACCGGGCTGCGGCCTCGGGTGCCAAGTTTCCCTGGGTCTTTATTACCCTCCGACAGCAGAGAATTTCCTCCTTTGTGCCCTCATTAAGCCTGCCGCCCACATCCAGCCCTGCGGGCACTTCCTGGGCTCCCGAGCTCCCCGCCCGCCTCCTGCTAGTTTTCTCCTCCGAGCGGCTAACGACCCGAGAGGCAGTCACGGCCGCTTCGGGCAGCAGATGCAGCGAATATCGCCAGGATCTGGAGACTCTCCCTGGGGCAATTCCTCGGGAGCATCCTTGGATGCTTCCGCTTACCCAGCAAACACCGGCTCCCCTGTCCCGCCTCGGCCGGCAGCTACGGCCAGGAGCAGGGGCTGCGGCTTGTGAGAGGCCGGGAGGGAGACGGAGTGAGCAGAGCCCGAGTTGGGAGCCTGGGAAGCAAAGGCCAGGCTTTGCCAGTGGCCTACACTGGGGTAAACTGCTCCACTCTGCTTGCCTTCACATGGGGGAAGTCTCTGCTCCCACGGGAGGAACTAGGGAGGGCTCTGCTTGGTCACTGAGGCTGTCAGGGCCCAAAGGCCCCTCAGATCACCCACTAGGCTTCAAACGTCCAGCACAGTGGGTATCTGCTGGCTTAGCCCTGATGACTTACTGCCCTGTAGAAGAGATGGCAGCCCCCCCTCCCCCAATGGAGGAAGGCGGCAGGAGTGGGGGAAGGCTGCGGGATGGGCCAGACAGATTTCCAGGGCAAAGGGTCCCAGCTGAACAGCAGAGCCGCTTGAGTGGCCCAATGGAGCCCAGGCCTACTAGCCTGGGGGGAGGGGGGCAGCCTCCAGAAGGATTCAGAGAAGAACCTGGGAGTGTGTCAGTACTCATGACATCCCAAAGCCCCTGAAAGCCTGAAGAGGAGAGAACTTAGGAGATCCATCAGGAAAACTCACAAGAGATAAGATCTGGCCTGTAAGGTGATCATCCTGCTCCAACATGTGTCCTGGAGGACAGTACTAAGCAACCTACTTGCATCTTGAGGGTCATGTTGGTTCTGTCCAGTTTGCTGAGATGTCTTCCAGATCTTCTTCTGCTGATAAGACAAGTCTCCCTGGAGACATAAAAGGGAGCTGTTGCCACCGGCAGACCCTGAGGGTGAGACAGCTCTCTTCTTGTTTCCAGAATCTGGCCCTGCTGATGGTGTGCAGTCTCTCAGTTTCCCCTAGAAGTCCAAGAGCTAAGCATCTCTCAGCCATCTCTCCCTCTGACCCACATTGCTCTAGCCCCTGGAAGCCAGTTTTGCATTTCTCACCAGTCGCCCAAAACGGGGTCCCGAAAATGATTTGGGCCTCAGATTGTTTGAAGGCTTGGATCCAAAAGGTGTGAGTCCACTGAACATTCACTGCCCACTGTCCTTCAGAGATCAAGATCTTCCTTTGAGTGAGTAGAACCAAGAGAACATTGGACAGAGCAACAACAAGATTATATGATGATCAATTCGGATGGACGTGACTCTTCAACAGCGAGGTGCCTCAGGCCAGTTCCTATGGTCTTGTGATAGAGAAAGCCCTCTACACTCAGAGAGAGACAGTGGGGACTGAGTGTGAATCACAACCCAGCATTTTCACTTTTTTGTTGTTGTTTGCTTGGTTTTTTGTTTTCTTTCTCAATTTTTTCCTTTTTGATCTGATTTTTCTTGTGCAGCAAGATGATTGTGGGAATGTGTATAGAAGAATTGTACGTGTTTAATTTCTACTGGAATACTTGCCGTCTAGAGGAGAGGTGGGGAGAAGGGAGGGAGAAAAATTGGGAACACAAGGTTTTGCAAGGATGGATGCTGAAAACGATGCATGTGTTTTGAAAATAAATAGCTTTTTAAAAATTTTTTTTAAAATCATCCTTTAAAGAAACATTTCTCTCACTTCCATGGGGACCAGAAAAAAAGCTCAGTTTAAAGAAAGAAAACCCCTTCCTGGAAATTCCAGAGCCTTGAGGCTCTTCTGACTAAGCCAGAAACTTTCAAAAAGAGGGGAAAAAATCCTGCTCTCAAATAGATCTCTTATCTCAAAGAGACTGAGATAATAGAGTCCAAATCCCCGTGGGACAGGATAGAGCAGGGCAGGGGCAGCAGGCACAGCAAGCAGGGAGGAAGAGAACTGAAGAAGTTGCAGCAAAATTGTTTTCAAATGAAGAAAATCTTAGCTCCCCTTTCTAGAGCACCCTAAGATTTACAAAGCACCTTTCTTTTGAATTGGGACACGTGGTACAAGCATTGTCACCTCCATTTACAGATAGGGAAACTGAGGTTCAGAGAGGAAGGTGAGCTGCCTATGGTTACAGAGGCAGAGGGTGCCATGGAATTATTAGAGCTCTGTCCTTTATGAACTAAACTATAAAATCCCTGAGTTATATATATTGGATTACTTGCTATTTAGAGGAGGTGGGGGTGGGGGAAAAGGGAGAAAGAAAAAAAAAATTGGGAGCATAAGGTTTTGCAAGGGTGAATGTTGAAAACTATCCATGCATGTGTTTTGAAAATAAAAAGCTTTCAAAAATGTGAGTTATTGGTTAATATTCAATGTGTGACAAATATGCATTATCATAAGTTTATACAAATTGTAACTTCCAATTAAAAAGATGAAGAATTGCTTAGTAAAAGGTTTCTTTTTTTTTTTTTCCAAAGATAGAATGAGCCTTTTTATTAAATGCTGAGCACAGAAGCCTTTGGGAAAAGCCAGGAAAATCAGTCATTTTCCCTCAATTCAGCTTAACATTTATTATGAGTCTGTAGAGGAAAAACAATAAACACGACAATCACATTAAAAACAAAGGCATCCAAAACCACATTACCTCAATATATGCAGAAAAAAAAAACCTTGACAAAGAACAATCTTCATCGGTGCTTTTAAATCTGCAAAATATAGCTAGGGAGATCTTATTCTTTTAATATGTTAAAAAAAAAATCAGCCTACTAAACATAAGCAAAAATATGCAGTGGGGAAACACTAAAAGATTTCTTATTAAATTCAGGAATAAAGCAAGGCTGTCCACTCTCTTCGTTATTATTTAATATAGTTCTAGAAATGCCAGGACAAGGAAAAGAAACAGATGACATGAAAATAGGCAAAGAGGAGGCCAAATTACTCCTGTTTGTTGGTGACATAATAGATTACTTTAAAAATCCTAGGGAATCAACAAACTAATTGAGACAAGTCAATTTACCAAAGAATATGGAACACATATACATATATAGGAATATATATGTATGTATACATATATAGGAATATATATGTATGTATACATACACACATATACACTCTATATAGTCAATTCCAAAGGAGTCTTTAAATAAAGACATTTAAATTACTGGAGCAATATCCACTGCTTATAACTAGACCGTGCCAAAAGATAAAAATGATAATACTATTGAAGTTAATTTGTTCATTTAAACTACGAAAGGGACAGTTTACTGAAATAGATAAAATAATAAAATATATTGGAGAAACAGAGATAGAAAATAGCAAGAAAAATAATGAAAATGACAGGAAAGAAACAGGAATAACAAATTATTTTATAAAACAGCAATTATAAAAACCATTTGGTACCACTTTTAAAAAAAGAAAGGAAGAAAAAAAATAGATCAATAGAAAAGACCAAACAAAGAAATATCAGAAGCAATTGAACTCAATAACCCAGAGATCAACACACACACACACACACACACACACACACACACACACACACACACACATTTACCTAGAAAAGAACCTTTTATTTGATCAGAACTACTGGGGAAAATGGAAAGAAGTCTGAAAGAAGGAAGTAGGCTTCGAACAACAATTTATGTTATAGCATATTCCTAATCAACTCAAAATATATACATGATCTGACAAGTAAAAACAATAACATCAAATAATGAGAAGAGAAGCAAATTATATATTTTTTCATCTCTGTGAGATTAATTCTTCAGCACATAAGGAATAGAGGAAATTAAAAAAGCAAAATAAATCATTTGATTACATAAAGCTGAAAAGCCTTGGCACAAACAAAACTCATATGTCTAGAATGAAAAGGAAAGAGATTGAATAAATAAATAGATATAGATAAATTTGGAAAGCATCTCTGATATTCAGTGGATCAACAGCCAAGATACAGGGAGAAATAATCAAATGTACATGATCAGAATCCAAGTGATATGAAAAATGATCGAAGGATATGTGTAATTCTCAAAAGAAGAATCGAAAACTTAACCACATGAAAGCATGTTTCAAATCTCTAATAAGAAAAATTCAAATCAAAACAGCTTTCCAGTTTCAGTTCACATCCATCCAAAGTTGATGTTGGAGTGACTGATACAAAAGTGAAGTGAATTAGTACACTATTTTGGAAAGCAATCCAGATTTATGCAAATTAGGAACTAAGACTTTCAGTCCCTTTGCCCCATAGAGTCTCCTGATGGCATATAAACCAAGGGGCTTGCTCATGAAAAGAAAAGCTCTCTCTCTATATCAGGATATTTATAAAGGCACTTTGTGTGGTAGAAGCAAAGAATTGGAAATAAAATCGATCAATCAGGAATGGCTAAATAAATTGTACATGAGTGTAATAGAATAACAATAACAACAATAGAAGTGTGCACCTGAATAGCAAGCCAAAGTTTGCAAAACACTTTATAAATATTCCCTCGTTTGATCCTTGTAACAACCTTAGGATATAAGTGCTATTATTTTATCTTCCTATTACAGATGAAAAACAGTCCAAGAGAGATTAAGGGTCACACACCTAGTAAGTGTCTGAGGCTAGTCCCCCTAGCTTCAAAGAACTCAAGTCCTGTTTCCATGTTCCACATTGTGCACTGTGATATCACCTAACGGCCAAATATTTCTGCACTTTATGAAACAATTAACATGATGAAGGCAGAAGTTTAAAAAGACTTATAAGAACCAATGATTCGAAATAAGAGAAGCAGAGCCAGAAAAACAATGTACCCTGTGACTACAACAATGTAAATAAAAAGAACAACCAGACAGAAAGAATCAAAAAGAAATGTTGCAAAATTACAAAGTATAACCCTGGTTCCTAAAAGATATTTGAAAACTATCCCCCTCCCATCCTTCTCAGAGAGGTGGCAGGTCTACAAGTATGGTACCTTATACATATTTTCAGATTTTTTTCTTCATATTAAGCAATTATGTTGATTTTATCTTATCTTTTTCTTTTGTCTTTAAACAAAAAACAAAAACAACTCATTTATTTGGTATAGAGGATGCCTCTCAGAATGGGGAGGGAAACTAAGAGAAATTATAGTGATTCAAGAAATAACAATAATGGTAAATTAGCTTTAATTTTTTTTTAATGAGCAAACAAAAAATGTAAGTAGAAAGAGTAACCAAAAAAAGAATGAAAACTGATTGTTAGATAATTAGAAAGATCAAGTTTGGACCCATAGAAGAGAAAGCAATACCCCACACACACTCTCTCCTCCACTTTTTGGCAAAGCAGGGGAGGACTCCTCACCCCCCAAGAGTCTACAACATTATATATATGTGTGTGTGTGTGTGTGTGTGTGTGTGTGTGTGTATAATATCTCTTTTTTTAAAATGCTTTTGTTGTGTTTTTCTCTCTTCTATAGCTTTTTAAAAAATAATATCAGTATTAACTTTCTAGAAGGGGAAGGGATACAGAGGGGAAATGTAGGCAAGAGAGAATCAAAATCTTTTTTTTTTTTTTTTTAAGCGCCTATGGCAAGGATCCTGCAGGGCATGTAAGTAGATTGCCATGTGTACAGTGAAAGAGCGAAAATGGGAGCCACTGAGCAGGCCAGGCTATATCTAACTGAAATCCAGAGGACATGAGGAAAGAACCCAGCATTGTGAGCCCTTCTGATGCAGGTGCAGGAGGCCAAGGACGAAAATCAGCCATGAAGGAAGGGTGGGAATGGACAGAGATCTGCATCATGGGAGGGAACAATGGTTCTGGCTTCTGCCACTCTGAAATAAAAACTCTGTGTGGGACTAAACCCTGGCAAAGGGAGACAAAAAGGAACTAATTCCTCCCCTCAAGAGGCTTTTATTCTTAAATCCTTTCCTTCTCCTACTGCTGTGACCTAGGTAGCTACAGTCCTGGTCTCTAAGCTCATTCCATTATTCTAGAATGCAACAATCGGTACAGTCATTGGCCGATGGGTTTCTGATGGTTTGGGAGGAGTCTGGGAGCCAGAACCCCATGTAGAACAAAGGGAAGTTGGAGGGGATTGCCCATTCTCTGAGTACTTGCTCCTCTGCCCCTGCCTCCACAATCCCATAAGCTCAGTTGCAAGCAAAGGGAAACATAAGCTTCCCCAGCTCAGTTCCAAGGAAGTGATGGCACATGCTGAGACAGTAAATCCACCTCATTTGTCCATGAGAGACCAGCTCACATTCATGCCTAGAGACAGAAGTTCTGAGTTCAGATTCTGCCTCTCAGGAATCTCAGGAAAATCACTGAACATCTTGGGCCTCGTTTCCTCAGCCATGAGATAAAGAGATCAGACTAGATGTCCTCTGAGATCCCATCCAGCTCCGGAGGTATGATCAGGAAGCAGGGACATGATTTCTCCTCCCTTTCAGAGGGGACCAGCTCTGGTGGAGTTCTCCACCCCTCTCTGTCGACCTCCCCCACTTCTCACTGTGTCATTTTTTCTTTGTATCAAATAAAGTTTGGTGACCAAACCTTCTTGGGTGTAAGGAATGGCGTGGGTATAAGAAGAAGAAAAAACCTACTGACTCCTTTTGGGTAACCCAAACCCAGTGAGAGTACCTCAGAATCCCCACTCTCAGCAGGGTCACGTTTATTGGTTTGGATTTTGGGAACTGATTTGAGAACAGTTTCTTCTTTGTTGCAATCAGAGATACAAGATTCTACCGAGTGGACCTGACTCAAAGACATCAAGGAAAGAAGAGACTGGCAAATTCCCCGCACATAAAATCTTAGAGAGACCTTTCGCTTCTGGGGTCTTCAATCTGCCCCATCCCTCTCATCCTTTTCTCCTCGATGGAATCCGCCAAACCAAAGGGCATCCCTCCGATGCTGCAGTAACTCTCTAATATTACCCACTTTGGGCATGATCCAAAGCCCAGAGGAAAGACTCTGCTTCCAAAAAGTTAATGTGGCTCAGCACTGTGGATCGGTCCCTAAGAGGTGCGAATTTCCCCAGTTCCAGCTCTGGGACCTCCGTTCCTTTATTTATTTATACAGGTCCTTCCCCTGACCTCATAAGCTTCCTTCACCTAGTATATGCTAGAACGGGGCAGCCTAGGCTATATTTCCTACCCTTCTTTTTTACAAGGCCACTGATGAGGGTTACATCCCATCTCTAACAGTTCTTTTCAGACCTCCAGGATCAGGGAGGAGCATAAAATGGAAGGTCTGGGCCACAGTCGTCTCTGGAACCAGTGTGGGACCATGAGGCTGAATGGGCAAGAGATCAGCTTGTGAGCCCACGTGTACCTGTGCGTGAGATAAGGGAGGAGGAGAATTCCTGGCACCAAGCAGTCACAGTCAAGTTCAAAGCCAAATGTGGAAAAATAACAATTCAAAAACCAACCATTTTCCATGCAACTGAAAATCAAAGGGGAAAGGGAGGGCACTGAACACGTAATTGATTGCACCAGATCCTTCCTGCACAGATGTCATAGACTCTAATACCACCTCACGTAGGAAAACTGGGGCCCAGTATGTGTCTGGCCATAGCCACAAACAACTCTGAGGCAGGAGTTTGGTTTGGATCTGTCTGCACTTCATTGATTGCCAGGCTGTTCCTTGGACAGGGCGGGAGCCCTTTTTCCTGCACTAAAACCTCCTATCCTCCTCAGGCTCTCCTTGGCTCCTTGCTCCCCTCTCCCAGGACTTCATGATCCCACAATCTACTTGTTCTTAAGCCCATTTGGCCAGCTCAACCGCATCTACTTGGAGTCGGTTTTACTCTAGAAAGGACATCCCCTAAACAGGTTTTGGTACCATCGTTTCCTCCTCATGACAAGCCTACCTGGACCATGGGGAAACTCCTTTTGCCACCTGCTCCAGGGGATAGATGCCAGTGGGCCAGTTTGAGTGTCTGCTTCTTACCCTTACCCAGACTTTTCAGGTAAATCTTCACTCTGCCTGAACAGAGGGTTTAGTCTCCATTCTCTGGATCAGCCTTCTGTTCTAGTCAAAACCAGACACTATTTCTCCACTGTTGCTGCTGAATTGTGACCAGATGTTTCCAGGGAACCAGCTGTTTGCACATCCACAGATTGCTCATTATCTTAGTGACACTTTTTAGCACCATGGATAGAGCAGCCTGTGGGACATCTTTAGCCCCTGGAACCACAGGCCTCTGATGGGATCACCATGACCACAAAAGTCATTGTCAGTGGTGTGGTGGGTCCTTTGTGGAGTCTTCAAGGTTAATTTACCTCTACCAAGAGATAAATTCTTGAGACAAGGGAGAGCCAAGGAGCTCATAACCCCTGAACCTCCAGCTTCCTTGATTCCTTCCCTGTCTTGCAGGTGCTCTCCATGATCTGGGCAATTCTCTAATATATTCAACTGCACAGAAGGTAGAGAACACCTGCATTCGCAGAGGGGATTTCTGCCTCTGGCATTGCCCTGTATGCCCTAGCCCTATCCAATCTCAAAATGAAATTTGGATAGAAAGCTCAACATCTACCAAGGAGATAAAAAATGCAGTGACTTTAAACCTTAAGCAAAATATCACGTTCACAATCACAACCCAAAAATGAAACGCCCTGAAAACCAACCAAGAATATCGATAATGAAGAAATGCTAGAGGCTTTTCTAATAAGATTAGGGGTAAAGTGAGGATGTCCGCTGTCATCTTTATTAGTTGATGTAGTTCTAAGTTATAGCAATAAAACAGGAAGAAGAAATAGAAGGTATAAATAAACATAGGCAAACAGGAAACAACATTACTGCTCTTTGCAGAAGGCATAAGAGTTTACTGGGAAAAATTAATGGAAAAAATTAGTGGCATCAGTAAAATGGAAAGACATAAAACAAAAGGACGTAAGTCATTTTGTCCATTACCAGAAAAATCCAGCAGGAAGAGAGAAAAATAAATTCTATTCATAATAACATTGAAATAAATGAAAAAAAATCTGGGAGTCCAGCTATCAAGATATCGTATAACTACAAAGTATTCTCGATAAAAATAAAGACAGATCTAAATAGACAGATTATTTATTGTTGATGGTTGGGCCATGTCAATATAACAAAAGTGTCAATATTACTAAATAAGTTTATAGATTCAGTACATGCAACTCAAACTATAGAAAAATATAATAACTTGATAAAATTAGACAAAATAAATTTATAGATTCAGGGCCATGCAATTCAAAGTGTAGAAGAAACATAATTACTTGGTAGAATTAGATGAAATAAAATTCCTATGGAATAACAAAAGGTCAAGAATTTTAATGTCAATAAGGGGGGAAGTGAAAAAGTAAGGAGGCCTGTAAGTATCAGATCTCAAAGTATATTACAAAGCAGAATTATCATAATATTTACTACTGATTAAAAAAGTAGAAAAGCTAATCAATGGAACAGATCGGGAACAGAAGCACAGAAACAATTCAACTTAGTTGTCTTATCTTACCTCCGACTTCTGAGATAAGAGTTCTCTATATTTATGAGAAAGCAGCCGAGAAAATTGGAAACCAATCTGGCAGAAATTAGATATGGCAACACATCTTATACAATATGGCACATCTTATACAATAAGTTAGATATAAGATATCCTATCATAAGTTACAAGAAAGAAGAGTTACCTTTTACAACTATGGATGGAAAAAGAATTCTTGACCAAACAAGGAATAGAGAAATCACTGAAGCCATTTGAACAATTTTGACTAGTTGAAATTGAAAAGATTTTGCACAATGTATAGGAAACTGAGTCAGTTTAAAAAAAACAAAAAACTACAGTCCAAGGCCAATTTTAAACTCAGGTCTTCCTGACTCCAGGACTGGAACTTTAGATACTGTGCCATCTGGCTGCCCCAAAGGAACTGGAAATTGAGAGGTTATCTAACAAGTGGGGAATGGCTAAACCAATTATGGCACGATGACCATCCCTCAGTTATTATTACTTAGTAAGTAATGACAACCAGAAGCTGATTCAGAGAAACCTAGGAAGTCTTGTCTGAACTAATGCAGAACAAAGTGAACAAACCCAGAAGAATAATTATTCACTGTCTACATCATACAAGATACCTTTAAAAGACTTCAGAGCTCTGATCAGTTTAATGGCCAATCGAGACTAGAGGCTGAGGATGATTCTCCACTTCCAGGCAGCTAGGAGCTGGACTACAGGCGCTGATGAGTCATAAACATTAGTCACCATTCATAGGTGAATGAGAGAGAGAGACTACACTTCTCTGTTACAAGGGAGTTTTATTTTTCTTTGGGGGTTGGGGAAGGCAGGTAGAAGGGAATGGGAAGGAATTGGAGGGATACTTCAAAGCAAAACAAAAGACAAGAAAGAAAACATATCAGTGAATCGTTTTAAAAATATATCAAAGAGCAGAAGGAAGTGCAGAAGAAGACAGAGGCAAGCACATAGTGTGTCATAGATAACAATAATAAAGTGCTTTTCTGTAAGAAATTATGTATATGAAACCTCAGAGAAGTATGAGAAGACTTATATGAACTGATACACAATGCAATCAACAGAATTAGGGAAACAACAGAAAAAACAACTTGGGTGATGATAGTGATCACCCTGGGTTCCAGAGGAGTGTATATCTTTGTGGAAATTAGCAGATGGGAGGTAGAGAGCAGGGGGAGACCTCTTGTGCCGCTGAACCTTTCTCCTTTTTCCTAGGGTGAGGATGGAATTGACTCAAAAATGAATGTGATGTAAAAACAAGAGCTACCAATAAAATGTTAATTTTCTTAATAAAAAAAGAAAGAAGGGCCCTGAGAGGAACCAAGTAAGATATGGAAAAATCCATGGATCAAAAGGGAAAATCTTGTCCATCAGATTCACCCAGTATCAATAATATAACAAAAAAATTTCCCTACTATTTTACCCTTAGGCCAGTCTCCTCTGTGGCCTGGTGGTCATTTGGGGAGGAGAAGAGATGACCTGCTTATCTTTTTCCCCAGGGGGGAGTCCAGTCCCTAGGGGAATGCAGTCCCCCTGGCCCTAGAGCTTCACCCCCTTTACTTGCCTGACAAAGAGGGTAAGGGCCCCTTGCCTGGGGTACAAGAAGCAGCAAAGCTGGCGTTCAAACCTCTGCCTTCTTTTTTCAAAGCCTTTCTACTACATGAGGTTGCCCTCACCTGGCATAGAACAGAACGAGGAAGAAAGAGGAAGGTTCTCTTACCGTGGTCCACCACTGGGGGTGCCTCAAAATGGTCCAGGCTTCTGGCGGAGAACCTCTCTTGGACTGCAGACAGCTCTAGACTCCACAAGGCTTTCCAAGGATCCTTTGAGAAGGCGCATCTCACTCAGGGTGGGGGGTGGGGGCAGGTCCCACCCTTTTAAGTCCCTCCTCTACCCTTTTGTGAGTCAGGGCCCTTTACTCTGGGAGCACCCAATCAATACTCAGTGAAATCTCTTCACTTTTCAATAAAACCTTTCTTCTGAGTCCATCAGGGTCAGGTTTTGTCCCACAGGCCCAGATTCTGCCCCAATCACAGAGATTGAATGTTAGGCCTCCAGCCTGTCAATGATAAATGAATGAAAATTTCATTAAGTCTTGTTAGGTGCAAAGCACTGTGCTCTGACCCCTACCTGGGTGGGCAGGACTCTCTCCATGGAACCAACAGTTTCCAGATATCAGTAGCAGCCCGAAGTTCAATAACAAGGTGGCTTTGCCCACGTGTCCACTTTGGAGCTTCCCTGTGTCTGAGAGCCCCTTTCACTTCTGCTGGGATGAAATCTGGAGCCAGAAATGTGACCTTTCTGGGGCAAAGTCTGGGCCCATTTGGGGGAAGGCTAACAGAGAGAAAGGCTGCTCTGTCCCTTCCGAGGCTGGAGCACTGGAGAAGAGGCCAGTGGATAATGAGCCTCCTGGTCAGGGGGGGTCAAATGTAGCCCAAGCCAGGTCCCTCTCCGAGCCTTGAGCAGCTATATCATCCTGATGGGGATGCACAGCCGAGAGAAGTCTCCATCAGCCTCCGAGGGGCTGCGACTCCCATTGCCACAAACAGGGGCAGAGTCAGAACTCCCCAACCCCCACTCCCTTCCTAGAGATGATGGGAACGGGAGGAGGCTGGAGGAAACTGGCCCATTTTCTCTAAGCTCCTCCTGACTTCTCTCTGTCCTGGGGTAAAACCAACAATGTCTGACATCACCCGAAAATAGGAAAGGCTATTCGCGGGGGCATGGTCCCGAACTCCGGGGCAGCTGGCAAGCTGGCCCCCAGCCACACTGTCTATGGACCAGCCAGCGCCACTCCCAGGCGGGCAGGACACCAGCCGCCCCTCGGTGACTGAAGAGCTATTTGGAGTCGGGCAGGTTCTGAACTTTCTCTTTAGCCCAACCAGTACAAATGAAGGAGATCTGGAGAGAAACCACCACGAGAGAAGAAAGGGCCCAAAGCTGCCCTGGGAGCCGGCCAGCCTCAGAAAAAAGATCCACCTCTTAGAGAAATGAGCTTGGGGCCATACCCAAGAGTGCGTGAGACTGGAGAGAAAGGAAGGCTCCAGAGGAACATGGAGGCCAGCACCAAGCACGAGGGGCTGCTTCTTAAAGGGAGACTTGCCTACTTCTGCCTGGAAAGACAGTGGGGCTTGGAATCAAGACCTGAGATCGAACTAGCCTCAGACACTGCCGTCTGCCTCAGTTTCCTCCTCTGAAAAGTCAGAGAAGGAAATGGCAGAGATACTTTTGGAGCAGAGTTACTGCAGAGGTTTGCCTTTTCCTTCTACAGCTTGTTTCACAGGTTTTACATTTTTACAGATTATACGATGATCAGCTCTGATGGACGTGGCTCTTTTAAAAATTCAGTTCTAATTCAGGTCAGTTCCAATGATCTTGTGATGAAGAGAGCCATCTGCACCCAGAGAGAGACTGTGGAAACTGAGTGCGGATCACAACATGGCATTTTCACTCTTGTTATTTGCTTGTATTTTTTTTCTCCTTTTTCCTTTTTTGCTCTGATTTTTCTTGTGTAGCAAGATAATTGTGGAAATAGGTTTAGAAGAATTGCACCTATTTAACATATATTGGATTACTTGCTGTTTAGGGGAGGGATGGAGGAAGGAAAAGAGAAAAAATTGAGAACACAAGGCTTTGCAAGGGTGAATGTTGAAAACTAGCTGCATGTGTATTTTGAAAATAAAAAGCTATTATTGAAAAATTTGAAATTTAAAAAAATGGTGGTTTTTATCATGGATGACATGGAGTCTTTCCCCATCCCCTTCTCCCCATTCTCAAAAAGAAAATATTTCCCCCAAAAAAACCAAAAATAAGAAAATATTTCACTCATTTTTGATGAATTTTGCATGTACTCATACATGTCCTTAGTGTCTGCTACCATAGATTGTAAACTCTGAGGTAAGGATCACTATTTTGTTAAGATAAAATAAATAGAATTTCTTAAAATTATGCTACTGTGTGCCACATACTGTCCTAAGAGCTGGAGATACAAAGAAAACAAGAAAGAGCTTATAGTCCAAGGGGGGAAGACAATCCAGAAGAAGAAACTGAAAGACTGGGGGAGGGAGGAAGGGAAGAAGGCCTGTTTGGAGGTATCAGGAGGATGACAGTGGTGGAATCAAGACCAAGCGAGCAGCTGGTGACAACTGGAGAGCCGGCTTGGGTTTGGGGCCTCCCTGAGGCAAGGCTATGGAGGAGCTTTTGCTTGGCCCTCTAGTCTTCCAGAGGCCCCAGGAGCTGGGAGTGGCTGGACTGATACCACCTGGCTGTGGAGTTTGGGGATTTGGGGCTTATCTGGGATGATTTTCTCTTCTAACAAATTTATAGGGGAGGGGGAGGGACATGATTTGTTTCCTCAACATCTCAATCTCCATCTGCTCCGTATAGGTCCTATTTACAAGCACCTTTCACCTCAAATGTCCAATTTACTGTCAGTTCTGTTCTTTCTACCTTCAGCATCTCTCGAATACACCCCGTCCTTGCCTCCGACCCCTCCCCACCTTGATGCAGGCTCTCCTCACCCCGAGGGACCCCCAAGAGCCCCACGCTGCCCCCATCGGCGCCCGCCCCCAGGGCGCACCCATTCTACCGGGGCCCAAAGAAGCTGGAAGCGGGCCGCGGGAGGAGAAGGCGTCAGCAGCCCAGGGCAGGTGGGGGAAAGACCCCAGACGGACGGAGGGGCGCTGCGGGCGCTCCCTGCCCTCCCGGGGCCGCGGCGCTGCTCTCGCGCTGCAGACGCTCCCCGGTCTAAAAGCAGCTCTCCCTGTCCCCGTTCCCAAGGTCTCCGGAAGAGAAGTGACCCCGTGGGGTCCCCTCGCCGGGGACTGCGCCGTCCCTGCCGCAAGCAGCTTACACTCCGGTCCGAGGATGGAGCCGGCGGCCAGCGGAGGAGCGAGCCCAAAGCTGGGCCCCGGGCACGGACAGCGGAGAGAGGGAGGATGCCCCCGAGCTGGCCCCGGCGCCATCCCGCCATCCCCCGCGCGGACAACTGCAGCCCGGAGCGCTGCCAGGAGCATCCCCGCGCTGGGAAGGCAAACGTGCGCCCGCGGCCGCCCTCCCCTTCCTCCTGCGGCGCGGAGAGTGACCTTCCAACCGGCTCCCTCCCAGCCGGGCCGCCGGGGATCCCGGAGAGAAGGGCCTGGAATGATCCGGCCCGACCTCGGTTGAGCAAGCTCTCTGTGGGCCGGAGGAAGGTGGGCCTGGCTCCCTTCTCACCCGTGGACCAGCTCTTGAACTCTGTCCTGGATGCACCTCGGACCCTTAAAACAAAGGAAGCCGGAGGGGCAGCCTGTCCCGGGAGGGCCTGACTTGGCCCCGCTGAGCTTCGGGGACTCCTGGGAAATGGGGTGATAGGGGCCTGTGTCTCCCAGGGCTGGTGGGAGGCTCCACTGGGAGAGATGGACACACCTGCACACAGAGAGAGACACACACACACACACACAGAGACACAGAGACACACACAGAGACACACCTAGAGACATACAGAGACACACACACATATCCATCTACTCACACACCGCCAAACACCACATATACACACAGACACACAACACACACCCCGTCACACACACTACATACACACACACAGAGACACACATTAACCCCCCCCCCAACTGTGCACATCTTGCAGTGTTATAGAAATGTGTGTTCTAGGTGCTCTGCCCATCTCCAGATCTTGCCAACAACAGCACAGAGACTATCCTCCCTCTCCCCTTCCTTGTTCCCTCTGGGCACAGTCTTTCCCCCCTTTCCCTCTCCCCCCCCCCCCCAGAGCATGAGTTCCTTCAGGGCAGAGAGCTCTGTGTCCACAGCCTTATCACAGCATGCGCTGAACAAATCCTGTCTCTCTGTCTGTCTGTCTCTCTCTGTCTCTCTGTCTCTGTCTCTGTCTCTCTCTCTCTCTCTCTCTCTCTCTCTCTCTCTCTCTTTCTCTCTCTCTCTCTGTTTCTCTCTGTCTCTGTCTTTCTCTGTCTCTCTCTGTCTCTATATCCCTATATCTCTGTCTCTGTCTCTGTGTGTGTGTGTGTGTGTGTGTTTCTCTCTCTGACAAATAGGGAGACTAAAAGGCTAAAGAGGACAACAGACAAAGTCATAGCTCACTGTTGGAGCCTGGAGTCCAGAGCTCCTGACAGCCTCCTCCAACCCCCCTATCCCTCATCCCTCTGCCAGTCCTTGGCAAGCCGCCAAGAGCCTTGATGGCCCCACCCACAGCAGGTCTTAAAGGGACTGGTCCATCAGCTTCCAGCCAATTAGGATTCTTTCTTCAGGTGTCCCGAGCTCCTGGGCTGCCACAAGGCCCCTTGCAGCTTTCCACAAGAGCCAACTTTCCACAGTGAGCAGTTCTCAGTAAGGGTCAAATAACCTAAAGGAACAAACATCGTCATCATGTGGTTACAACTGACACACATTTCCACGTATTATGACATGGGAGGCTGGCAGCGGCCCCAGGAGATCCTACAGGGTCTTTGTATCCATCTTAGAGATGAGGAAAATAAGGCTCTGGGAAAGGGAATGTGCTAGGGTCCTTTAGCTAATACACATCCAAGGGGGCCCTTTCTCCCAGATCTCCACTGAGAGATCAGCACCTGAGATAGGGTTACTGGCTTTTATCTTATCTTATAGTTAATAAAATAATGCTCCAGCTTAAGCCTCAAGGGGTTCTGGGCTGCATGAAGATCTCTGAGGTTTGGAAATGTTATTTCCCTTCCTACCTCAGGGCTTTATTCCTCCTGAACCGAATAAAAGAATGGGCCTGTGGCTGGACAGCGGCCTTTCTGGAACAGGACACGCCTCCCCCATGGACACTCATCTCCAGGCCCAGGGTCCCATCCCTCAGTGGTGTAGGCTGCTGAGAAGGGGAAGAAGGGAATGGGGGGGGGTGGAATTGGGGAGAAGACATTCCCAAATTATCTGGAATATACCAATCTGTAGTTGAAGGGCTAGGTTATCTCTTATAATCAGATAACGACTCAGTTGGTTTTACCTCGAGGCAAAACAAGGAAAGAAGATTTACCTCTTAACTTTCCTTCTTGAAGTCTCTAACTCCCTTCCAGGCCATTACTGATTTCCCTAATTCAGGGCGTTTTAACCTGGAGCTCAATGAACTTATTTTTTAAAAATAGTTTTATAAGTATTTCAAAATAAGTTTCCCTTGTAATTCAGTGTATTTCCTTTTATGCATTTAAAAACATTCTTTTGGGAAGTCCTCCATTCACAGATTTCCCCAGACTAACTGGAGCCCAAGGGTCCAGGACATGGAAAAGATTAGAACTTTGGCTTAGTGGTTAAGTCCAGTGGACATCTAAACTCAGCAGGTCCAGAACCATCCGCCTCGTCCCCCTAAGCCCACGCCTTCTACATTCCCCATGACTGTCAAGGGCACCCCCACCTTCCCAGTAGTTCACAATCTAGGAGCCATCCTGGACTCCTCCAGATCTAATATGGTGCCAGAAATTGTCCAGCTCACCCTTGCGTCTCCCTTCTTGATTCCACACAAATTTCACTTTTGCAGCTTCCCTCCAATAACCCTCTCCCTGACACTGCCCCCTCCCCACTGCAGCCCCTATCCTATGGCAATAGCAGCTGGGAGTCTATCTGCTTCCAGTCTCTCTCCGATGCTATCTGTTTTTCTCCCTTCAGCCCTAAAGAGATTTGTATTGTTTGAGAGGGACTCTCTTAGGAAAGCTTTAACAGAGAGATGGTCAATCTAGAGACAGAGGGGTCCTCCTTCCCACAGCCTTCACTTGTAGGCCCAAAGATGGCTTTTTGGCCCCGATTTGTGTTTTTATTATGTGATTCCGGAGAAGAGTTTACACACTTGGACAATTTTCTGAGGCATTCAATGTAATGGGACTTCCAAGGGCTTTCCAACCAGGATGAGTCACCAGCATGATTTGAACTTGGGTCTCCTTAATCTGACTCTTTTTCTTCTGCTCCAAACTACCTCAATTAACTAATCTAGGAACATTCATTAAGTCACAACCTGGCCCAGTCAGAAGCCAAAGTGAAAAATAGGCTTGTAGGACAGAGGGAGGGGTACAAGAGAGCTCTAAGCAAGTGACTATTTTATCCATTACCACAGCACCCTTACCCCCAAAAAAGACTTAATAGAAACTCTTGGAAGGCAAAAAAAAAAAAAAAAAAAATTCCAGAACAAGAACTCACAAGATATCACTCAGTCCTCTGTCTCACTACTTTTGTACTTTAAGCTTTAGCCTACTCTGTTTGGGAAACATGAGTGTATCCAAAGGGAAATTGTATTTCTCAGTTTGCTGTGATTGTTTTGGGACTATTTTTCTTGCTGTAACTTCTCAGTAAATACCCTTTTTAAAAAGCATAGTGAAGTCAGCTGATGGATTGATATGGGAGACCACACCAGATGGGGGTCCATGAGCAGTAAGAGAAATTAAAATCTTTGGGAATTATCTTTAACCGGAAGAAATCTCTGAAACCTAACTCATCAATCCAGTATGAAGTGGAAGAGTTATCCCAGAGCAGCTGCTGTCATGAGATTTTCTATTTTTTCCAGTGTTAATGCGTAGCATGAAAAGCAGTGTGCTTTAGTGGATAGAGAATTTTCCTTGGAATTACTTCAAATCCCATTTCTCATACATGCTAGCTGAATGATCCTGGACAAATCGCTTCACTTTTCATTGCGCTGCCCCTTTCCCTCCCACTCTGCTCTTCAAGATCATAAATGACAGTACAGTTGCTGACTTGCATAGAAAAAAGGAGTTTCTTCCTATGTAATTCCCTGTCCAAATGAAATCAGAGTTGAAATAAAAAAAACTTGACTATTTTTCTATCTTGTGGCAGTCATTTTCTGTTCCAATATTCTTTCAAACCCAAGGAATGATTGAGCTCTTCCCTTTAATTAATTTATTTAAATTTGGATACTAAATATAAAAAAAAAATGAAAAAAAATAGAAAAAGAAAAAAGTTGCCATGTGCACACGAGAGGATTCAAAATATGAGACAACAAATTTCCATTTTAAGAAAGCTTATGTAAGTACTAGGGATGTGAACTATCTTCCCCTGTCTGGAAGAAGCCCATCTGCTTATTATCAGAGATAACCAATTCCACTAACAGTACGCTGTTGTATAAAGTGCCAGGGAGGATGGGACTCTTGTTTAACCCTCAGACCTCCGTGTATCTGTAAACACCGCTGAGATATTAATGAGCACATCTGTAGACAGATGTGGGACCTGGGTCTGCCCCAAGGGACCATCCTCTGCCTGTGCGGTTGCCCCTCACCCTTCTGCCCCTGGAGCTCCGGGGACACAGAGGAGCTGTCCCCCTCCCCCCTCCCCATCCCCCAGAGCCGAGCCCTGGGTGAGTTCCACAGGCACCTGCTGCTGGCATCCTCTCAGGGAAGTCGGTGACTTTGTTTGCACTCCCTGTTTTTGTGCCACGTCACAATGACCTTTGGAAACTGATCTGAAATGCCCAACCCATTCATCCCCACACTTCCTGCTTTTTTCTGACGCTGAGAGATTGCTGGAAAAGTCAGGGGGAAAAGGCCACAAAGAATTATGAAAATCTCTGTTGTCCCCGGAAGGTGGACGGACAGAAAGCAATGAGAGCCCTAGAGACCCGGTACCCGAAGGACTCAGAAGTCAGTTGGGTCCAACCTCCAACTCTGCAGATGAGGAAACTGAGGATTAGGGACATTAATAGACTGGCCCTAGTGCTTATGGACAATAAAGACAGTTAGCTATTCCTGTTCAATCTGTTCTTTTTTTTCCCCCTAAGCTGGGAAGGGAAGAACTTTTGTTATTGTAAGAATCTGAGCAGAGCTTGGTCCTGTTAATTCAACATCATCCCGGATGTCCCAAGGAACACTTAGGAGTAAGGCAGGATGGCCAAGAGAGGTACATTTTGAATATAATCTCAGACACTTACTAATGCTGTGCCCCCAGGCAAGTCACACAGCCAAGGCAAGCATCAATTTACTCATCTGTGAAATGGGATCACAGTACACATCTCTCCCTCCCCACCAAGGGCTGCTGTGAGGATCAGAAAAGAATAGCTATTTCTTTTTTTTATATATAATAGCTTTTTATATAAGAAACACTTTTATTTTTATTTTTTACAATATTTTATTTTATTTTTTATTTACAAAGCATACATATGGGTCATTTTTCAATAATGACCCTTGCAAAACCTTTTGTTCCAAATTTTCCCTTCCTTCCCCACACCCCCTCCCCTAAATGGCAGGTAGTCCCATACATGTTAAAATCTATGTTAAATACAATATATGTATACATATTTATAAAGATAAAATATTTATCTTGCTGCACAAGAAAAATCAGATCAAGAAGGAGAAAAAAAGCCTGAGAAAGAAAACAAAATGCAAGCAAACAACAACAGAGAAAGTGAGAGTGCTCTGTTGTGATCCACACTCAGTCCCCACAATTCTCTCTCTGGGTGCAGGTGATTCTTTTCATTACTGAACAATTGGAACTGGTTTGAAATCATCTCATTGTTGAAGAGAGCCACGTCCATCAGAATTGATCAACGTATTATTTTTTTATTTTCAAAATACAAAATACATGCGAAGTTTTCAACATTTCAACATTTATCCTTGCGAAACCTTGTGTTTCAAATATTTCTCCTTTCCCCACCCTCCTCCCTTAGGCAGCAAATAATCCAATATATGCTAAACATGTGCAATTCTGCTCTGCATACCTCCATAATTATCATTCTGCACAAGAAAAATCAGATAAAAAAAGGGAAAGAAATGAGAAAGAAACAAGAATGAGAATGCTCGGTTGTGATCCACACTCAGTCCCCATAGTGCTCTCTCTGGGTGTAGAAGGCTCTCCCCATCACAAGACCATTGGAACTGGCCTGAGTCACCTTGCTGTTGAAGAGAGCTATGTCCATCAGAGTGGATCATTGTATGATCTTGCTGTAGCCTTGTACCATGATCTCCCGGTCCTGCTCATTTCACTCAGCATCAGATTCATGTAAGTCTCTCCAGGCCTCCCTGAAATCATCCTGTTTATCATTTCTTATAGAACAGTAACATTCCATAACATTCACACGCCAGAACTTATTCAGCCCTTCTCCGGCTGATGGACATCCACTGTTTCCAGTTTCTTGCCACCACAAAAAGGGCCGCCACAAACGTTTTTGCACATGGGGGTCCCTTCCCCTTTTTTATGATAAGCGCGGCTATTCTTAGCATCACTGCGTTCAACATGGCTCTGAAGCCAGATGTGAGCATAGTTCCTGAAGTTCCAAAGCCAGCACGCCGTCTCCATTCCCGTGGATCACATGCTTGGCCCTATGGCATCCGGGGACAGAGCCAACTTTGATCATTTGTGCCTTGGGGGCAGATAGCAGAACATTTAATTTTGCTTCTCCGGTTTGTTAGCCCAAAGCCACAGGAATGTTCCCCACTGTCAGCCATCAGCTTGTTGTCCTTCTTGTGCTTTCTCTTTGGGGTTTCTAAGTTTGGTGATTTATGTTTTCTCTCTTTTATTTGAATGGTTTGCTAGCAGATTATCAATTGTGTTGGCCTTTAAAAAAAAAACCTAACTTGGATTTAGTTGTCGATTCAGGTCTTTCATTTCATTCATACTCCGTTTATTCCTTTTTTATTATTATTATGTCTTTTTAAAAACTTTCCTTTGGACTGTTCCTATTTCTCCTCTAAAAGCTTTTGAAGTAGTCAATTCCTTGAGCCTCTCCTGTAACTCTTAACTTTCCTCTGACACAGCTTTGCTCCTGCCACAGATTCTGAGAAGCAGCATGATTCCTGTCATCTGGATGAATGGTCAGCAGATGCAGCATCCCATGATGCACCTGGCCCCTGCCATGCCTTCGTCTCCGCTTGCCCGTCCATTTTCTCCCATAAGCCTTCCTTAATGGCAGGAGGGACAGAGCTGCTTGGCCTTTCCCCACTGGCTGCCTTGAACGTTTGAATGCTAAAAACACCCAGTGTCCGAGTTATCTGAGAGCTGAGAGTTGAATGGTCCCACCTAGGTGGGCCAGCAGCGGGGGCTCTGGCAGCAGAGGAGGGGGCAGAGGCTTCTCCAGGCGGTCCCGACAGCAGCAGCCATGGCCTTTTCAGCAGTGGGAAGTTCCTTAGTATTCCTGTTCAATCTGTTCTTTTTTTCTCTAAGATGGGAGGGAAAGAAGAAACTTTTGTTGTTGTAAGAATCTGAGCAGAGTTTGGTCCTGTTAATTCACCGTAATCCCGGATGTTCCAAGGAACACTCAGGAGTAAGGCAGGCTGGCCATTCCAGTTTCCTCATTGCTATTTGAGGTGAAAGATAAGTCCTAGTTACATCTGCTCAGATCGGGTGAGCAAAGGGGGAGGGATGTCACTGAAGGTCCGAAGTCCCGGCCCTGCTCCTGAGGGTAATCAGGCTCAGGGACTCACAGAACCTGTTTTTCAATCCAGGACACTGCTTTTTATCCTTTTATAGTGGGAGAGAAATCTTTACCTTACTGGAACCCCAGAAGTGCAGGACATTTTTTTTTAAACATTCAGACATCTGGGATATAAGATTAGTCACTGAGCAGAGGTTCTCTGAAGGCTTTGCTCCATCTCTCTCCTTGAATGTAGCCACCTGGATGTCTGCCCTGAGAGTGGACAGGAACTGGGAGAGTTCTTGGAAATGTCTGCTGCTCAGAAAGCATGGCAGAGGGCCTCTTTCTATCCAGTGGAGGCAAGGTGAGCCTCCACTGAAATGTGGGAAAATGGGTTTACATGCAGGAGTGCTAAAATAGGAAAATGGGCAGTGAAGGATATGATTAACCAAGGCTCACCTTAAGAATGTTGACTGACTGCTATTGAGCTAATCATTTTTCTGCTGTGCTGAGAAGAAATTCAAGGAATGGTATTCTTTTCTTCAGAGGTAACCATCTAGAGTAACATGTCAGAGGTGGAAGAGACCTCATTGAGGTCTTAAAGATTAAGGAGATAAGTAATCATATTGTAGAATGTGAATGGGATGAATTTACCCATAAAATTGAAAGGGAAAGCGGTTAAAAACCTGAATTCAACAATATGTTGCTTTCAGGAAACACAATAAAAATGAGAGACACACACAAAGAAAAATAAAGAGCTGGAGTAGAATTTCTTACATTTAAAAAAAAAAGGCAGGGATAATAATCATGATCTCAGACAAAATTAAAGTTAAAAAAAGATTTAATCAAAAGAGAAAAATAGGGAAACTACACTATGTGTCACTAATATGATTCCATATTGTTTTAGAACATTTAAAATAGACAGTATAATATACCTGAGTATATATGTGCCAAAACAGACACAGGAACTATATGAATGTATACATAAACCATTTTTATACTTACCCATGAATGATGAATATTATCCCAATTGGAGTAATATTTATTGTTAGATAAACCCAATAGAATAAAAATATCCATTTTATCTAATCTACTCAACATGCCCCAATTAAATTATTAAAAATTATTTTACTGGGTTAGAAAAAAGTCAAAATTTATATTTTGAAAAACTTCAAAATTTCATAAACTCAGGTAAAAATATAAAGGAAGGCAATTCAGCAGTATCAAACCTTAAACTATAAGGATAGAACATTGTTGAAGTATAAAATGAATCATTTTGATTATTTTAAGTTTAAAATTCCTTGTATAAATAAAACCAATTTACTGAAGGACAAAAGGAAAGCAGACTTTAAGGGGAAACTTTCATAGAAAATTTCTCAGATAAGATATGATTGCATTGGAATATTGCTGTGGTGTAGAAAATGATGAGCTGGTTGATTTAGAAAATCATGGAAAACCTTAGGCTAGGAAGGAAAATGGTTTCTGCCTCCAGAGAAAGAAATAACAAATGGAAATATGCATAGTATGGTCTTTCGTGGATGTATATGTGTGTTTGTGTTTGTTTGTAAATATGTATTTATATCTATATCTAATGTAAATCTATTATATCTAATCAATATCTATATATCTAACTAAACACAGATATATAGAGATAAATGCAGATCCCAACTCTTGACTCTAGATCTCCATCTAGATCTCTCTATATATCTGTGTTTAATTACAGCCTTCTCTAAGGAGGTGGAGGAACAGTGTTGGGATGAGGGGGAGAGGAATAAAGTAAAAAGTGACCAGTAGAGAACAAAAGAAAACCTAAAATGAAGCAAAGAAAAGCTGGGCAATTTTGAAAATAATCTGTAAGATTTATTACACAGATTGTCTTTAAATGGAAATTCTTTGTTTTATATTGAATCCTTTCTTGTGTTCTGTGGTGCACATGGAAATGCTCCTTCTTATTCTTTTCTCATTTTATATTTGTTTTAAATGAATGGAAGTTCACAATAAAAAAGTGCTTATTTTACAAATTAAAAAAAAAAAAGATCAAGGAGCTGAAACCAGACTGCCTCCCCCACTTTTGGGGGATGTATGTAGAGTCCTGATGGCCAGGCTGGCCTGATCATCTCTCCTCCCCTCCAGATTCAAGCCCCTTCCTTGTGGGTGTGATATGGGGGTCCCTCCTAGTCACCCCGGTTACCTCAGGGTCATCTTCCTCTCCTCCTCCTCCTCCATTATCAGAATTCTGACTCGTGGCTGCCTTTTGACAGTGGTTCCCTTCCCAACCAGCACAAATTTGGGCCTCTTCCCTTTTCCATCGTGCTCCTTTCTGACTGGACAGTTACCAGTGCTCGCCAGTAGCCTCCTCCTCACCAGGGCCACTCACCCCCCAATCATCTCGGCTCATTTCTCAGAGAAAGCTCCTCCTCAGCTCCAGGCTCTTCAGTGACCCCTGATATTCTTGAAGGGACTTGGCAGCAGTGGGGCTGACCACGAGCAGGGTGGACAAGCTTCTCTAGGGGTCACCAGTCTCATGCCTTCCCTCAGAGATGAGAGCCTATTTTAAAAGAAAACCAAATTCAGCCACGTTCCAAAGGAGCAGAAGCTTCCCAAAGGGCTTTAGACCTGGAGCCTACATGGGCTTCTTTGTAACTTCTGCCCACTTCTCCGGCCCTTGGCACCAAGGGAGAGCGCCTACTGCCTCCTCCACCTTGGTTTGGTGGCGGTTGTCCTTCGCCCTGGAGGAGGACCAAGGTGACATCGCTGTGCTAGTCAAGATGGGACCAGCAGGAGCTTGGGATGCTCTGCCACCCGTTGGACACAAATAATCCCTCTGAGCATTTGGGGGCTTCTCTAACTTTGAGCATCTCACATTTCTTCTGAGCTAATTTAACTCCGCTTTGCTCAAAGAACACGGTATCTTCTCCGATGAGGGCACGCCGTGCTGGGCGGGCCAGCGTCTCCCACGTCATCCAATCGATTCTAAAGTTCTGACAAGAGACCTCGAGACTGTCCTTGTATCGCCTTTTCTGACCACCTGGGGAGCACCCGCCCTGTATGAGTTCTACATAGAACGGTCTTTGGCAAGGGTACATTTGGCAGTTGTTGAACAATGTGGCCGGCCCCATGGAGCCGGGCTCTCTGAAGCAGAGCCTGAATGCCAGCTGGTTTGGTTGGAGAAAGGACTCATTGTCTGCTATCTGCACCTTCAAATACTGGAGCAAGTTAAGTTCCCTCCTACCTTTTTTTAGGGTAAAATGTAACCTGGCCAATGATCCATCAATCGGTCATGAACTGGAGGCCTTTCCCTCCCTTTGACACACTCCCATGGTGGCTCTCCATAGCCCCTAGGACTGAAGCCACAGTTGCGCATGTGGCCTGGGCAGATTTCTGCAGAACTGCTAGGTCCCCTTGGTCCTGGACCAGACCTTCTGCTTCTGTTCATGTCCCTTTTATGCCCCAATGTTAGTGTTGACTCTTACAAAGCATGCAATCCACAGAAAACTCCGGGCCTCTCCCCAGACAAACGATTATCGTCTGCCTTTATTTTTGACTTGATAAAGTTAATTTTCTTAACCTAAGAATAAGACGTCAACATTGATCCCTCTTCAATGTCATCATTTATCTCCATTAAACTGCTGACTGTCGGGTACAGAGAAAGGGGGAGCTTCCTTACCTGGAGCACCCTTTGCCCACGAGATCACAATCGGTGGCCATTTCTCATCTTCATTTTCACCTTAAACAAACACACAAACTATAACAACAACAACGACAAGGTGATAGACTTCCATTCCCTAAGTGCGGTGGACACTTCCCACTTCCCACGTGTTTTGGTTTGGGTTTTGGTCTTCCCTAAGTATTCTGACTTTGTGACCTGGCTTGCAATACAAAATCTTTAAAATTGATAGCCATTCCATATATTTTTGCCATGTTTAACATATATTGGGTGACTTGCTACCTGGAAGAGGAGGTGGGGGGAAGGAGGAGAAATTGGAATACAAAGTTTTGCAAGGGTCAATGGTGAAAAATTACCCTTGCATATGTTTTGAAAGTAAAAAGCTTCAATTACATTCAATTAAAATCAATTAAAATGTTATATCCGATACTCTTACATGATGAAATGAAACTAGAGCCATAAATATTGATTTTCACGTCTGCGAGGCAGTATAGAGTGATGGTTAGAGCCAACCTTGCCTTCATAGTCAGGATTAGCTGGCTCTGCCACATTCCAGCCACTCAAGGCCAGAGAGGGCACTTAACCTCCCAGTGCTCCGAGAGCTCCCACCCAGGGAGCTCCCGGCAACCCCTCGGTTGGAATATTGGAATCAGCCAATATTCCAGTCATTGCAATTCTGCTGTGGCCTGATTGGGTCATCCAGGGGGTAATGAGATGTTCCTCTGCTGCAGGAAACCACGGCTGTGATGAATTCATGGACAAATGAATGGCCGTGAAGTGAACTGGATCTAGCCAGGAAAACCACGTCTGGGCCGGGGGCTGCCCCTTGTTCCAATCAGTGCAAAGGGAGGGGCACTGGCTCAAGGCAGGCTGGGTCCACTGAGAATGAATGGGTCTCTCCAGCCAAGGGAGCGAATGTGGAGGCGGGTCAGCCAGGCTGGTCCCCGGCTCAAGAATTGCTTGTCGCTTTCGGTTACGCCCAATGTAGCTGCGGTATTTTCTAGTTCCAATTTTACTGCCACCCAAGGAGAAGCAGGCGGGGATCCAAAAACTTGGGACAGAAGACAGCCAGATTGATGAAATCCCTAAAAAAAGCCTCAGCCCGGCCCCTCCGGCTGGAACAGACAGACAGCTCCAGCACGTCTCCAGCAGTTCTGAATCTTCTCCGGGACCAGCATCTAAAATCACTTCGGGATGAACATCCTTAGAATGAGCCTCACACTCAATGTCCTCAAACCTAGAAAGTCTCCCAGAGATGATCAGATTATCTTGACAGGCACTGTGCTGGGAGGGGGGAGCACCAGAGCCTTGGGAGAAAGGAGGCAGCCCCTTCCCAACGGTGCAGCCCATCCTCCAGCACTGATGAACCCCCCTGACTGAAAAGCATGAGCACAGTCCTAGGAGAGATGGGCTTTGGACTAAGATATCCACGGAAAAGGAAGTGTTCTGTAAGAAGCTCGGATTTCTGGAGATATGGAGAAATCCCACCAGTCCTTGTGTTCTTCACACACACACACACACTCACACACACACACACTCACATACACACACTCTCACACTCACACACTCATAGCTTTTGTTTTTGCATCAGCTAGCTTCTTTCCTGGGTTTCTCCCCCATCTCTTCCCAAAAAACAATCTCTTACGTGGACAAATGAAGGTTTTGCAAGGATTAATGTTAAAAGATGATCAGTGCTTATCTTTTGAAAATTAAAAAGCTTTAATAAAAAAAAGAACTATCTCATAACTTTTAAGAGGAAGAAAAACCATTTGAGAAAGCACCCAATACTCAGAAAACAATCTGCCTGTCTGCAAAGCGTCCTAGTTCCGAGAGTTGGGAAGAGGCCTTCCTGTGTCCTTTCTCTTGGCCAAGCCTGTTCTTTGTAACTTAGAGCCTGTCGGAGCTGGAAAGCCTGTTGTTAAATTTTCGTTTTGAGCATTTATACTTTCTTAGAAGTCGGCTACAAATCAGGACTTGATTTCCTGTTTTGTTGATTTCTAGACTTTAAAAAGTGATGATGAAGAAGATATTAATACGGGAGATTAAATGTAAACGTGTCATTTTTCCCCCTGGAGAGACAGTTGTTAAACATTTACCAGAACATACCTGTGCAAGGTCCAAGGACAAAGGTACAGGGTCTCATTGGTGGAAGGCCTGTTGCTCTCATTCAGATGTCTCTGTGCCATTTCTGCTGAGTTGAGAAGCTGTGGCCAGACCCTCATGGATCCCTGGGGATCACTCACTGTGACCCTTAGGTGATGACACCAAAGTTAAAGGGCTCCAAGTTCATTTTTATTCTGTCCTAACTAGGAAGTGTTTGGGCCGTTTCCTATTAGGGAGACGGAGCTCCCTGACTCTGGGGTGGGGTTGGGATCCTTCTCCTAATAGGGAGATGGAGCTCCCTGACTCTGGGGTGGGGTTGGGATCCTTCTCCCAGTAGGGAGACGGAGCTCTTTGACTCTGGGGTGGGGTTGGGATCAGGGACTTGAGTTAGAGCAGGTCATGGTCCAAAAAGTGGCTCCCGGAGCTGCCCCACGGAGCCTCCTAGAGAGAGACACCAGGAAACAAGTACAGGGCCAGAGCCAGCTGTGGAGGAGGAGGAAGATGCTGGCTGCCCGGGTGTTGGCTTTTTCAGAATGAAAGCAGGGGTTGGGGCTGGGCATCCTGCCCATGGTGCCCCCGCTGAAAGGAGTCAGGGAGCTGCCACCAAAGTGGCCCCCAAAGCCACCAAAGGCGGCTTCCTCCATCTGTGGTCCCCTCCCGGCACCGGCCTCCGGGGCTTAATCTAAAAAACAAACCAACTGGGTCCCTCCCTCATCCCCGACCTTGGGCTCCCACTTGGAAGCTTGCTTTAGGAAGGGAATGGTGGAGGTCAAGGCTGTGCAGGAGAAGATGCGGCCTCCTCTCCCAGCCCACCCCCAGCTAAGACCCACCGGGGTGTGCGCCCCACAGGAGCAGCCTCCAAGAGCCCGGGGCCGCCTGGGTCGGGGTCTGCCGGCAGAGGAGGACTTCAGTGGATTGAAAAGAATCAGAGTTCCAGAATACGCCCCCGAGGCTTGAGACAGGCCTAGGAGGTAGCTGGCTAGAGATGGGGGAGTTGTGGGCCCCTCCCCCTCCCAAGCCCCACCCATCCTTCTGGGTCTTTGTGGGGGCGGGAGGGGCGGGAGGTCCAGCCCGGCGCTCCAGATCAGCCAGCCCCATCAATCCCCACTTTGTTCAGACTTCAGAGGGGCACGTTGCCAGGGCGGGGACGAGGGGCGGACGCAGCCCAGTGCGAAGGCCGCTGCGAGCTTTCTGTGAGACTGCGATTGTCTTCCTCCCCCGTGGGGTGGCCTGTGGGAGAAGCAGGGGTGAGGGAGAGCGCTGAGTGTGGGCACGCAGCCCATCAGAAGTCACGTATTTGAAATATTGGTCCCAGGACAAGAGCTCTCTGACCTAAGTGCAGCCCCAGTGTCCCACGGGCGACCGCAGCGGTCACCCTAATGAAAAAAGGAGTCACGGGGCCAAATCAGGGGAACTTTCAAGAGATCGCCACCGGGCGGAACAGTGTCCGGAGGCTCTCTGCGTGACCGGGCCCAGTGTGGAAAGGACAGAGCCGGCCCCCGGACAAGCCGGCCGTTCTCAAGCACCTTTGTCCCACAAATGACTGACTGACTGACTGACTGACTGACTGACCAGAACCCTTTTCCCTCCCCAAATCTGCCCCTGAAGCTTGAGGGGGAAGGGTCGAGACTGGAAAAAAAGCCCAAAGGCCAGAAATTTCAACTGAGGGCAGAGGAATTGGGGAAATAGTCCCGCCTAAGGGGAAGTGGACCCCTCTCAGCCTGACACACCCTGCAGGGTCGAGACCACCCAAGGGAGGGATCATACCCATCCCGGATGATCCATCAGCCAATCAAAAAACAGCTCTCAAACATCAACTCTGGGCCTGGGCCAAGCTGGAAGGTACAAGAAGTTCCTGCCCTCCAGGGGCTTCCAATCAAGCTGCCCACAGAGCCAGCTCTCCCCAGGATAAAGTGGGAAACCTGAAAAGAGCAAAGCATTAGCTGGCAGAGGGGCGGAGGAAGCTCCCGTCCGCCTGGCGCTCCCAGCTCACTCTTGCAGAGACACAGAGACATAAGCAGGGCCCCCAGGAAGAGAGACAGAGACACACAGGCAGAGAGACGGAGGCAGACCTGCCCGGGCTTCTAACTCCGGTTGCTCCCTTCTGTCTTGGCCATTCCCTGATTCCCTGGGGAGAGCGTCCTCCATGCTGGAATATCCTTAGTTCCAGCTCCAAGGGAGATTTTTAAGGTAATTACAATTATGGAACTGAGCTGGAACCCTCAACCTGGTGTAACTTCCGCTAGAGATCACGGGAAATTCTGGGAGTTTTAGGTTTCAGCCTGCCCACTACAGTTGCAGAAGCCTGTCTAGGATCTAAAAGAAATTTGTGTGTATTTTTTTAATTAAAAAAATTTTAATCTATTTCTTTTTAACACTAATTTTTTTCTTTTCTTTTAATAATAGCTTTCTATTTTCAAAATACACGCAAATCTAGTTCTCAACATTCTCTCCTGCAAAACCTTTTAACACTATTATTTTTCTTTTAATAATAGTTTTTTTTTTCTTTTCAAAATACACACAAAGCTACTTTTCAACATTCACTCCTGCAAAACTTTTTAAGGCTGGCTTTTAACAAAATTTTGAATTTCAAATCCTTTCCCTTGCTCCTGTCCCTCCCCCAGCCATCGAAAAGGCAAAGCAAACTCATATCAGTCATATGTGTGAAGTCATGCAAAGCAGCCATATTGCAAAAAATAAACAAGAAAAAGAAAGCGGAGAAATATGCTTCAGTCTGCATTGATTCGTCAGGAGGACTGGAATTTCAACCTGGTGAGCTTAAGATAATGTTTTCAAATGAAAATAAAATCAAATCCCTAAGATTGTGAAAGGAAACTGTTCTTTTGAAGTGAAGTTGTCACGCTACTTTTAAAAAGCAGTTCCCAGTTTGGGGTGTGACCAAAGTAGAGATTTGAAGTTCTTCCCTCTGGGCAGGACTGCCCTGTCATCCTAACCAGGAGGCCAAGGACCGAGAAAAGCTATCAAACAATAGTCTAACCTCTCCTGAGGTCAGGTTTCTCCTTCATCCTACAGAGAGTAAACAGGTCCATAGAGGTAGCTCCAAATCACACCGAGAGCAATGTTGGGGCTCACCAAAGATGTTGGGGTGCAGGACGTGGGTTACGCTGAAAGAATTCCACCTCTAATGATCTCCAAACCAAGCAAGGTCACTTACTTGGGACATTTCTTTGGGGGAAAGAGTGAAGCATCCCATGGGCTTCCTCCTTAAGGAGATGAGGGTTTACCTAGAGAAGGGAAAGTAAGAAAAGTAAAGTAAAATGTAAAAGAAAAGAAAGCACGAAAAACAAAAACAGAAATTGGAGAATTGAGCAGAGTGGGGAAGTTGGATAATCTCAGGGACAATCTCAGGGAAGGTAAGCACAGGAAAAGTCTCTGTGATTGGGATAAGTTATATGTGGAAAAAGGAAAGACTCTTTTGGTTCTAACGGGTTCCCTGAGAGAGAGTGAAGGGATTCCTGGGCCCCCAGCATGGCTAGATTTGCATGGAAAGGGGAAAGGGTCCTTCGATTCCAATATTATGGGGACCAGGGCAGCGGATCAGACTCCATCACTAAGAGACAGAATTAGGCGTCCACTTTGCTTGGCTAAAAAGCTTGACTTCCATCTTGGGTTGGGTCTGAGGGGCCTGCAGGCTGAGACCAGCAGGGGCCAGTCCTCCAGCTTGGCCCTTTGGTGCTCCAGATTGCCTGAGGGCCTCAGCCTCCTGGCTCAGCAGGGAGGAGGCCTGGGGCTGTGGGCTGTGGGGGGTTTGGGGGGGCAGTTTTCCTTCCTCCCAGCTTCTCCCTAAGCGAGGTTGCTCTATCTCTGTTTTTTTCCTCCCAAGAGAGAGCTATTTACATGTCGAATAACAATAATAATAACAAATGATAACCTTGCCTTTTCCCCCAGCCCAGAATGGTGGTATCTGCTTCTTACAATGAGACCCTTCCTATCTCCATTATTCCCAGGACTGACTGAGGATGTGTCTATCTAATCTCCATCGTCCTGGTGGGGTGCCCCACAAAAGGATGAAGAAAAATAGCCTTGGGCCACGGAGACAATGTGTGCAGGCCGCGGGCCTCCCCACCCAGAGGAAGAAAGGCTGGAGACACCACACCTAAAAATCCTGGGAGTTCCCAGGAAGTCTCAGCTGAGGCTGGGAACTCTGGGTGAGGGCTAGACTGGCTGGGGCCTGCGGCAGGGCCCTAAGTGGGCAGAGGGTGAGAAAGAGCCACGGGCCTCCACTGAGCTCTTGCTGTCTCCGGCTCTTCCTCCTGTTTGCCTTCTGGCAGCCTTGGAAGGGACAGACCAGATATCCCAACAACAAAGAGCCTGGGAGACACAATTATGGAAAAAAACAATTCTAAGCATTACCTTCCTGCTTCAAAATGGGACAGTCTGGTCCTGGCTGGCCCGTTCGCTGGGTGACACTGACTGGGAGAACCTGGTCCTTGGCCTGTCTCTGCAGCTGCGATTGGCCAGGATGAGCCGGTCACCCAGAACCTGTTGGCTCCAGCTGTTGGTGCTTCTGTGAGACATTTTCACCAATAATCATTTACCTTCAGTTTGATGGGAACAGGGCCTTAGCCTGGAATTCATTGCAATATACATTTATTAAGCACATGTTGTATACTGGGCATTGTAAGAGGGTCTGGGAATTCAGTGGCAAAACACAATCTTCGGTGCAAATGAAGACAACTCTGAGGTACCAGCACACACCTGTCAGATTGGCTAAGATGAGAGGAAAAGATAATGACGAATGTTGGAGGGGATTTAGGGAAAAGTGGGACACTAATGCATTGTTGGTGGAGTTGTGAGGTGATCCAACCATTCCGGAGAGCAATTTGGAATTGTGCCCAAAGGGCTAAAAAACTGTACATACCCTTGGATCCAGTAGTGTCTCCGCTGGGTCTGTATCCCAAAGACACATGTGCAAAGTATGTGCAAAAATATTCTAGCAATTCTTTTTTTATTGAAGCTTTTATTTTCAAAACTTATGTAAGGATAATTTTTTATCATTGACCTTTGCAAAACCTTGTGTTCCAATTTCCCCTGCCTTCTCTTCACCCCCTGCCCTACATGGCAAGTAATCCAATATATGTTAAACATCATAAAAATGTATGTAAATGCCTTATTGGCCTACATATTTATACAATTATTTTGTATAACAAATTTTTTTGTAGTGACAAGGATCCGGAAACTGAGTGGCTGCCCATCAGTTGGAGAATGGCTGAATAAATTATAGTATATGAATTTTATGGAATATTATTGTTCTGTAAGAAACGACCAGCAGGAGGATTTCAGAGAGACCTGGAGAGACTTACAGGAACTGATGCTGAGGGAAATGAGCAGAACCAGGAGATCATTATACATGGCAACAACAAGGTTATATGATGATCAATTCTGATGGACGTGGCTCTTTTCTTTTTTTTTTCTTTTTAAATAACTTTTTATTGACAGAACCCATGCCAGGGTAATTTTTTACAGCATTATCCCTTGCACTCATTTCTGTTCTGATTTTTCCCCTCCCTCCTTCCACCCCCTCCCCTAGATGGCAAGCAGTCCTTTACATGTTGAATAGATGACAATATATCCTAGATACAATATATGTTTGCAGAACCGAACAGTTCTCTCGTTGCACAGGGAGAATTGGATTCAGAAGGTAGAAATAACCTGGGAAGAAAAACAAAAATGCCAGCAGTTTATATTCATTTCCCAGTGTTCTTTCTTTGGGTGTAGCTGCTTCTGTCCATCCTTGATCAACTGAAACTGAGTTAGGTCTCTTTGTTGAAGAGATCCACTTCCATCAGAATACATCCTCAAACAGTATCATTGTTGAGGTATATAATGATCTCCTGGTTCTGCTCGTTTCACTTAGCATCAGTTCTCTGTATTCATCCCGCTGGTCATTCCTTACAGAACAATAATATTCCATAACATTCATATAGATGTGGCTCTTTTCAACAGCAAGGTGATTCAGGCCAATTCCAATGGAGAGAGAGCCATCCAGAGAGAGAAATATGGAGACCGAAAGTGGATCAAAGCTTAGTATTTTCGTCTTTATTTTTTGTTTGTTGTTGTTTGCTTGGTCTTTTTGTCTTTCTCATGTGTTTTTCTCTTTTGACATGGTTTTTCTTGGGCAGCATGATGAACATAGAAATACGTTTAAAACAATTGCACATGTTTAACCTATATCAGATTGCTTGCTATCTTGGGGAGGGGAAAAGAAAGGGAGAAAAATCTGGAACTCAAGATTTTGTAAAGGTGAATGTTGAAAACTATCTTTGTATGTATTGGGGAAAATAAAGTATTATTAATATATACTAAAAAAAAAAAAAAGCCCTACAACCTTCTCTGGACTCTGGAATCAGAGAATCTAAGAATAAGAGAGGATAGAAGATCCTCCCTGCTGGTTCCTCTGTCTCCAAGAACTCTCTAAACCTAGCTACCCAGGACAAAAGCCACACTGACCTACCTTAGTTTCTTCTCCTTAATCCAGATTTGGAAGTTCCCTGGCCCATACCTAGCATAAGTCCCTGACCCCTTTTCAGTCACTTCCCTTGCTTTTGATAAAGCTGGACCCTGTTGTGGACTTCTTGGAGGCCAAGATTGATCTCGGTGGCCAGAGCTGATGGGGGAGGGAAGCTGCTGCCATTGGATGTCGGGGAGGGGCTTGGCCCAAGGTCACAAGGATTCCATTGGAACCTTCTATTTTTTTTCCTTCTGCCTTTAAAACCCACAATTTTGCTTCAATTCCTCATACGTCTGATATTTTTTGTTGTTCCCTCATTTCAGTCATGTCTGACTTTCTGTGACCCCATTTGGGGTTTTCTCTGTTCTCCAGCTCACTTTACAAATGAGGGAACTGAGGCAGACAAGGTGAAGTGACTGGCCCAGGGTCACACAGCTATGGACAGTCTGAGCTTGGATTTGAACTCAGGAGGATGACTGCTGGCCAGTTCTCTGTGCACTACAGAACCCTCAAATATTATGAAATGTTGACTTCTTGTGGCCCTCTAGGCCAGCCTTGAGCATGGGAGAGATGAGCTGGAATTTGAAGCCCTGAAAGAGGAAGTCAGGGAGGGAATGATGGACCCCCAGATTAAATCTCAAGAAGTTATGCACCAACTCTCCCTTCACTTTAGTCCCAGCTTGTAGCCTTTTGGAGTTTAGCATCAGAGTGGGAGCTGACCTTGGTGCTGAGCTCGATCTCATTGAAGGTGCCGAAACATGGCTGAAAACATCATACCAAAAAGCAGGGGAGCCAGCGCCTACTCTCTTCCCTCCCCTGGTGACTGGGAAAGCTCATGATTCAGAACCTGGGCAAGCATGACATCATGAAATTGATGTCCAATGCTGATGAACTTCTCCAGACAATCTCATTTCCCATATTCTTCAATAGGCCATTAAGATTTACCATATCTCCAGAAAAAGAACTAAGGAAACTGAATGTAAATCAACACATGTCATGTTTACTTCTTTTTTCTGTTTTTTTTTTTTAACTTTCCTATGGTTTTTCCCTTTTGCTCTAGTTTTTCTCTCTCAACATGATTCATAAAACAATATGTTAAAAATAATAAATAATAATAATAATAAAAGATTGACAGCATCAGAGCTCTGTCAGACCAATGAATCTCGTGCACAGGGCTCTGCTCTGCTCCCTGGATTTCTCCTGGAGTTGTCAGGAAGCAAAAACCATAACAACTGTTCATCAATTCTTTCCGAAGCCACGCTGGCTCTCAGGTAGATGGCCATCTTCCAGGTGAATAATCGGCCAATTTAAGTGGACTCTGGCAAGGATCTCAGCAACAATGACTAAGAGAGAGATCTCTACCCTCCTGCCCCATGATTGTCCCAGACAGTTTATTCCCTTTACCTTTATAGAGATGAACAATGGAGGCATCCCTGGACTCCTGGGGAATCACCTCTTCTTGCCATATTTGGTTTCAATCAGCCTTTGCATGAGCAGTGGACCCCCTGCCTTCTAAACCTCAGCTGGACTAGAACCAGAAGCAGGCTCTTTGCTAAAAAAGCTCTTCTTCAGTTAGAAGTTTAGCTAGAGAGGTACCGTCTAAGGTCAAACCAGTAGCTTCAGCACTGATTGATCATGTTCTGTTGAGAACAGTGTTCAGCCCATCTCTCTAGGACCATGTCCTTCTCGCTAATCAGTGTGGCTCCAGCAGCACTAAGTAGCTGAGATACACCATTGATTTTGCACCAAAGGTCTTCGGGGGATCCTTTGGACATTACTCTCAGCAGCAAACAAAATTTCCTCTGCCTGCTCACTCAGCCAAGAATCTCGCATCTCTGCAAGTTTCATGTTCACTTGGCTTTGATGGAGTTAAATGCTGCCTTAACTTGATTAACTATAGGATCAAGATTGGGTGAAGTAAGAACAGTAAAGTGAGCTTAGGGGTGAGGACTAGAAAGACCAAAGGGAATGGGAAAGTGATTTGTGGGTGGAGTCTTGGGAAATCTGAGAAGCCAGTGGGTGGAGGTGAAGAGGAAGGCAGCTGAAGAGATGTGGTGAATCTGATCTGGGGAGAGATGGCAGAACTTCAAAGGAGAAGAGGTAGCTGAGTGATGGGTCAGAGAAGAGTTCTCCTTGCTGTGTGTGTGACTTAAGACAAGTGGCTTAACCTCTCTGATTCCATTTCTTCATTGAGATAATGATACCTGCATCCTGCCTTCTATGCTCAGAAAGGATGCATCAATGCTTTTCTATCCTTCACACCCCTAGACCCATCCAGGGACACATTCACAAGACTGAAAGGTCTCTCCTTACTTTTCTCAAAGTCCACCTTGTGGTTTAAGGCAAGGTGACCAATTAATTCAATTTAAGGAGCACAATACGGCTGGTCATGGAGCCTGGATTCTCATCCTGGGTCGGCTATGGGCCCTGGCCAAGACCCTTGATCATTCTGGACTCAAGGTCTTCATCTATTAGTTGAGAGGGCACATAAGATGATCTGGAGTCCCCAGGCTTTCTGTGAAGCCTTTATTTCCCTGAATGCTCATGGTGGTGAGTAAAGCCTCTAACCAGGGGTGGGGGGTGAAGGAGAGCTTAGAATTAAGTCCATGAGTGGAATGGACAGAGTGGAGGGGGCCACTCCCTGATCTGCTCCCTTCTGGACACTAGGGAGGCAAGACTCTTTCTTGAGGGGAGATTGAGGAGAGGGTGGCCAACCTGGAGCTCTGCCAATGAACACCGATTTGCTAGCTATAGCCTCTTGATTAGGACTATCCCAGAGGCCTCTTCTGGCTTGAAAGGCCTGATTTGGGCTTTAAGGATGTGCTGGAGAAAAGAAGGGGGAGAGAGAGGAAGGGATAGAATACTATAATAAGAGAAAATGGGTGGGGCTTGAATATGCGAGAGAAAATCTCTAAGTTGGCAAGGAGCAGTTGCCAAGTCTGATGCCAGCCTGTTGCCAGCCAGCTCACAATGAGACATCTCACTTACTCATGTTCTACCCTTCCCACCCCTGCGCCCACCCAGGGACACGCATTCTTCGTCCATAGCTCATTACGCCTCAACATGCCTCCATTGCATCAAATTAGGGTTTTCCCAAAGGGCGGTGACTACTATGTCTCTGCTCTCAGGGGCTTAGGGTTAACCCTTCTGGGGGACCTTGCCTACTAACCCTCATGAACCCCATTAGCATGTTCCCCACTAATAAGGCAGCCACCGATATTCAGATAACATTCACCAAAATAGTCGCTCAGATGCAAAGCAAACACGATCCTGTTGTGACAGGCGCTCACAAACCTAAGTCACATTCTCTCACCAACGCACGCGGTGTCCAGTAAAGGATGAACATATTCTTAAAGCCCCAGGGCAACAAGGTGTACATTTTAGAAAGACACATAGCCAGGTAACAAGTGGCCCTTTGAGTTCTCCTTCTAGTTTGGGAATTAGCCATTAAAGCTCCTTGGTGAGTTTAGAATTTATGAAACAAATACGTTTCCTCTTAATCAATCTTGTGTGGGACTACTACCTCCCTAGGTCTAAAATCTTAGCTGGATGAACTGCACTTGCAGAGAAGCTTCTCTAAGGCTCCATTTCTTCTTGGTTTTTTTGGTAACTTTTTTTTGTATCATCAAATTTTGCCAGTGTCTGTCCTTCCAGACAGCCATTCCCTCGAACACATTTCTAAAGGGAAAGAAAAGAAACAATTCAGCAAAATCGATCAGTAAGTGAATAGATCTGAAAACAGGTAGAATGCATCCCACCTGTGGATCTCCCACCTCTACAAAGAAATGGCGTGGAACCGTCTCCTCATTTTGGGGGACCCTGTTTGTTCTTTGTATTTCGTAACATTTGTACGGCACCGTGACACTGTTTTGTGATTCTTTGCATTTGGATGCTTCGGTCGTTGTGTATGTTGTTTTCTTGGCTCTGCTTATTTCACTTTGCATAAGAGATCGTGGAAATCTTTTCATGCTATTCTATATTCTTCATATTCATTCTTTCTGCTAGCCCAGTAACATTTTATTGCATTCGTGTGCCACAATTTGTTCAGTCATTCCCATTTGATATTTGTTTCCAAACAGAAAAAGGGCTGCCATATTCTGGAGAATATTGGGGAGGGGGTGGTTCTGATCTCCTTGGGATAAAAGCCTATTAATGGAATCCCTGGATCAAAGAGTATGAGCATTTCAGTTAGTTCATTTGCATAATTCCAAATTGCTTTCAAAAGAGTTGTTTAGTTTAATTTAATCAACCATCAAACCAAATTTAATCAAATTTAATAGTTTAATTTAATCAACCATCAACCAACAAGCTCTCATAAAGCACTTAGTACCGAGCACTGTGCTAAAGGCTGGAATACAAACGAGCAAAAAGAAAGTTTCTGCCTTCAAAGATTTAAATTAAATTTAATTAAAATTTTTTTCAGTTTTTTTTTTGTGTGTGTGTGTATGTGCAAATACATTCATAATCTTCAACATTCAGCTTTGCAAAATGTTGTATTCCAAATTTTTCTCTCTCCCTCCTTCCCAATCCATTATAGAAATCTGATATAGGTTAAATATGTGCAATTCTTCTAAACATATTTCCATATTCATTATGCTATGTGTGTGGTGGGGGCGAGGCCGGAATCAGATTAAAAGGGAAATAATCAAGAGAAAGAGAAAAAACAAACAAACAAACAAACAAGCAAACAAACAACAACAAAAGTGAAAATACCATGATCACATTCAGTCTTCATGGATGCAGATGGCACTTTCCATCCCAAGCCCATTGCAATTGCTTTGAATCACCCCATTGTGGAGAAGAGCCAAATCCATCACAATTGATCATCCCACAGCCTTGTTGTTACTGTTTGCAACGTTCCCTTGGTTCTGCTTACATTCTAAAAGGGAAGAAAATTCACAAAAATAAATCCAAAAGTAAGTGGAGAGAGAAGGTGGGAAACTTGGGAGGAGGATGCAAAAGTTCAGAAGAAAGCATCCTGGTGGCCAACGAAGGGATGGCTGGTGGGGAACCCTCTTTAAACAAAGACTGGGAAGAGTCCTTCACTTGCCAATCAGAGGGAAGGGACCTAGGGGCAGAGAACATTTCTAAGATATGAATTCTAGAACGAAAGTCATCTGACAGAAAGAACTCTATGCTAACAACATACTAGTGTGTCTATCTTTCTAACTTCCTTCCAACATTGACCATTACCAGTTTTTGTCACCTTTGCCCATTTACAGGGCATGAGGTAAAATCTCAAAATTGTTTTGATGTGCATTTCTCTTATTATTAGTCATTTGGGGCATCTTTTCTTGTGGGGGTGAAGTTTTATTTTTTGAGAACTGCATCTTTTGATCACTTATCTGTTAGGGAGTGACTTTTGTTTGTAGGCTAGTGATTTAAATATCATGAATATTAAGCCCTCGTTTGAGAAATTTGAAACAAAGCTTTTTTTTTTCATTCAAAAGATTTCCACCCTCAATTTCTCCCTCCCCTCCCTCCCCCCCCCCCCCCCGGCTTCATTCAACTGCTTCCCTTCCGATGCACCTTGTTCCTCTGCTCAGTTGGGCTTGCTTCTTGACAACAATTACAGTATCCTTCATTTTTCAGTTTTAGGCTTTGATGATGACTTCAGCTAAAGTAGCACCATGTTATTTTAAGTCAATGACATTTATCGCTTAAATTGACATAGGCCTCTCCAACTTGACTCCTTTGTCGAAGTTCTTCATCTTCTTCTCTCTAGAGGATCCAATTTGGAGAACTGTCTTCCAACATCTCTTCCTCTTCTTAGCAGCAGTCGACTGTAAAAGCCAAGTTCCTCTTGCTCTTTTCATTTTTGTTCCTGTTGTTCTTCTTCATGAGAAGCAAAAGAGGACAAAGGTCATTCTCTCTTCTCGACAAGTCATATATAAATAAAAGCCAGTGCCCAGTGAAATATTAGCAACTACTGCCTCAGATCACTCAGCACCTGCTTTTCTCAAACACAGAAGCAAGCTGTTGCCCCAGATAAGTTAACTGTCAAAATTCAACTTCTTTCCACAGAGTTAGAAGGTTCTCAGAGATGATCTGACTTGTCATGGCACAAATAAGGTCTTCCTATAACTAACCGGCAAGTTGTTTGGAGTATTTCTCACAGCTGAGCAGCTAGGGAACCGGGGAAAATCCAAAGGTAGCAATGACCGCTCATTTCAGCTATATTTATACAATCCAGAAATCCAGGGGACTATGTCATGAATCACTGGTGGCAGAGTAGGGCTTAACGAGATCAGAATCAGAGAGGGGAGACATCTCAAAGATGTATTTAGTGATCTTATTGGAGCTACAGTCCTGAGAAAATGAGGAAGGAGAGTGGGTTTGGGTGTAAGTCATAAGATGCAATTGTTCCCTCAAGTTCATTCAAGATAAGTGAGCCTGAGCAATAAAGGAGGCAGAGGTGATCATGTTTGGGAGCTGGGGACCCATTTCTTGAAAGGCATCATCTATAGGAATCTAAGGAAGAGACAAGGACCTTGAGTATCCAAAAAAAAAAAAAATCACCAGAAAAAGATCAGGAAATATTCCTTTTTCTTCAGTCAAATGGATCGTCTCTTGTTTATAATCCAGAAATCATCTTTATATATTCAGTTAGACAATGGTCAGCGTATAGTATGTAAAACAATAAAGGAAATGGGAAAGCAAGTCAGACAAATGGACAGAGACAGAGAGATGGACGGACAGATAGATAGATGGATGGATGGATGAATAGATGGATAAATAGATAGTTGGATGGATAGAGATAGAAAGAGATAGAGAGATAGAGAAATAGACGATACATAGATAAATGCATGGATAAATAGATGGACAAATGGACAGACATCAGATAGATGGATAGCTAGATAGACAGAGATGGAGAAAGACTGATTAATTGATAGAGAGATAAATGGATAGATAGATGGACAAATAGACAGATAGATATATATATACATAGATCATAGATAGAGAGATAGATAGATGAATAGATTAGATAGATAATCAACAGAATTCTTATTAAGCAATTACTCTAAGCCAGGCATTGGACCAAACACCAAGGATACAAAACCAAGAAACCAAGACAGTCTCTTCTCTCAAGGAGCTCACAGCCTAAATACCAAGGAGAGCTGGAAAAAAGGAAAGGATGTTAAGTGAGAGGGTGGAGCAGAATAGAGCGTAGGTTCAACTGAGCATGCAAGGGCCCTCACAAAATGGCAGTCTTGACCAGACACTCACCCACTAGGCAGCAGACCTCAGGGCCGTAAGATAAATTTCAGAAATAGGTACAATAATTTCCCCTCACATTTGAATAGGAATTTCTCTAAAAGGTGCATTTTAAGAGGCCATTGAGCCTTGGCTTGAAGTCTTTCAGTAAGGAAGAACTCAATCCCCTTGAAAGTAATTTTGTTCTGATTGTTAGGAAGGTTTCCTTGATATTATTAAGCCGACAGTGGTCTTTTGATAACTGGATGAGGTATGAGGTGGCCACTGAGGCCCGTTCCAACTCTGAGATTCTGTGATGCTACGGCTTTTGATTTTATTCCTAAAAAGATCAGAGTCTAATCAAGAAAAAGAGCATGTACACTGACATCTCCCTTCCTCCATGACTTTAGGGAGAATGAAATCAATGCAAAGGAGAGCTCTGGCTAAAGTGCAATGAGAATTGGAACTTGAAGGAAGGGAAGGATTTTACCCAACATGGAGGTGATGAAGGATGGGGACATCCACTGGGATGAGGGATGATGTGGTTAAAGGCACTGAAATAGGAAAGGACATGATGAGAACAGCTAATGAAGCTCGCACAGTATGCAAAGTAGGTTACGCCAAGCTTTGAGGACATCATCCAAGGCCCAGTCCTTGATGACTCTAGAAAAGAAAGTGCTGGGGAAAGGAATGTCTTGTTCAATGAGAACTGCTAGAAATACTAGAAAGTAGCTTGGCAGAAATCAAGTTTACAGCAATCCCACCACTCCCACCCAGTTAGCTCCAACTGAACATGACCTAAAGAGAATCAGAGAATAGAAAAAGATATTCCTGGCTGGAAGGAAATTTCTTGCACTATCAGAGAGAGAGAGAGAGAGAAGAAGAAGAAGCGATCAAAATAATAAAATAGAGACTTTTTACAGTGATAACTTCTTATTTTTCAAAATTCATGCAGACAGTTTTCAACATTCACCATTGCAAAACCTGGTGTTCCAAATTTTCTCCCTCCCTCCCTATCTCTCCCTACCTCTAGATAGCAAGTAATCCAATATCAGTTAAACATGCAATTCTTCTAAACATAGAATATGTTTATTACATTAAATCAACAGGGATTTACCTGAACAAAACCAGTGCCCCTAGAAAATGGGACAAGTTTTAGAGTGAAGGAAAAAAATAAACTTTGCAGCAAATAGCTTAGCTAGGACACTGATGTCCGGGCTGTGTGGGGAACTGAAACACACATGGAAGCTGAAGAGCCATTCCCCAGTAGACAAGAGGTCAAAGGATACGAACAGGCTATTTATAAAAGGAGAAATGAAAATGAAAGGACGTTTCAAATCAGTAATAAAAAAGGAAATGCAAACGAAAAGACTTCATCCCTATGAGAAGATAGCAATGATCAGTGGAACCAGGAGAAAATAGGCTCCTGAATGTGCTTTGGGTGTAGCTGTGAATTGGTTCAATCGTTTTGTACAAGAATTTGGAGCCATACTCTTGGATTCAGTCATAATCTTTCTGGGTCTCTCCTCTTCCTTCTCCTCTTGCTCCCTCTTCTTCCTCTCTCTCTTTCTGTCTATTTCTTTATCTCTCTGTCTCTTTCCCTTCACCCCTTCCTGTTTTTTAAAGGGCACAAATAAGTTAAATAAGTTGGATATAAGTGTCAGAGCTCTAGGAAATGATTCTGGAATGGGAGATTTCAGGAAAAGAGAGGAGAGGAGAAAGAGGAGGAGAGGGGAGGAGAGAAGAGAGGGCCTCCAGGCAGGGATGCTCTCCGCTTCCCTTATCTTCCCTCCAGGACCATTTTGGGTTTTTTAGTCCTTCTGTCATTGTGGGTGTTCCATTTGGGCCTTTTTATCTCTGCATCTTCTCATACAAATCCATTTCGCAGAGTCCTTCCCAGTCAGGTCATTCATTCATTTTTCACTGCATTCATACATAACTGAGGGGAGCAGGCCCCAGGCTCTGGAATATGGAAGATCTGGATTCAAACCCAGCAAAGTCACTTCTTAGCAGCATGATCTTAGGTCAGTCACTTCCCTTTTGTCCTTTTCCATTTCCTCAACTGTAAAATGATGAGCATAACAGGAGGAATACGGGGTCAGATGAGATAATATTCACAAAGCGCTTAGCCTAGTGCCTGACACAAAGCAGGTGCTAGAGAAGGCGGCTCCCCTTCCCTTCATTTACCACGCCTTGCTGCAGCATCGCTATTCAGTGAGAACCTGTTTAATGGCTAGTTCTTTGCCATCACACAGTGTCCCTGGGACCCTTCTGGCTCTGTCTTTGACCTCCCCGAGAGAGGGGCCAGTAGCTAGATTCCCGGGTCAAAGGGTGTGGACAGCTGGAGCCCCTTTTCTTGCAGAATCCCAAGTAGGGATCGAGAAGGGCGGCCCCGGGGTCACCCTCGGCCACTTGGCGCGCTCCCAAAGAGCATCTGACCCCTTCTTTCTGCCCATTTCCCTTCCCGCTCAGGGCTGTCTCTTGTGCATGTCCTGGCAGCCCCTCCCTGAAGCAGCCTTTGCTGGCCCAGGGTCCCCTGGCCTCCCAGGGAGGAGGAAGACAGGCAAATGCCACAGAGACTTGGATCCGGTGGGGTTTATGGGTCGTGTGTGTGTGTGAGAGAGTGTGAGTGTGTGTGTGAGTGTGTGTGTGAGAGTGTGAGTGTGTATGTGTGAGTGTGTATGTGTGTGTGAGAGTGTGTATGTGTGTGTGTGTGTGTGAGTGTGTGTGTGAGAGAGTGTGAGTGTGTGTGTGTGAGTGTGAGAGTGTGAGTGTGTATGTGAGTGTGTGTGTGAGTGTGAATGTGTGAGAGTGAGTGTGTGTGTGTGTGAGAGTGTGTGTGTGTATGTGTGTGTGAATGTGTGAGAGTGTGTGTGTGAGAGTGTGAGTGTGTATGTGTGTGTGAGAGAGTGAGTGTGTATGAGTGTGAGTGTGTGTGTGAGTGTGAGTATGTGTGTGAGAGTGTGAGTGTGTGTGAGTGTGAATGTGTGAGAGTGTGTGTGTGAGAGTGTGTGTGTGAGTGTGAATGAGTGTGTGTGTGTGTTTACCGGAGGTCTCTACATCCATGTTCCAGCTCCCATGCCCCTAGGGATCGTGCCAGTTGAATGTTGCACCTGCCGAGCCCAGAACTTGGCACACGGTGGGTGCTTAATACGACTGATTTTTTTAGAGACTGGCTCCCCCTACCTGGCGCAGCCTGGGTGAGCAGCCTCCTCCGTTCATGGGCCCGATCCTCCCGCTGCTCTGGGACAGCTGCTTCTCCTGGAGCAGTTGGACCCCCCAGGCCCAATCCAGAGTCACCATCTCGGTGCCAGGCTTAGGACTGGCATTACTACCCCCCCTCCCGTAGCTCAGAACTCCCGAGCTCTAGCGATCCACCAACCTCGGTCTTCCAGAGGGTAGGGATTCCCCACAAAAGTCTCTCCAGGTCCGGGTGCACGATACCTCATTGGAAAGAGTAAACCGAGTTCAGTTCCAGCTTCCCGATGCCGCCCAGTGCCTTAGCTGCAACTCGGGTCCGGCCTCGGGGCTCGGCACCCAGGGTGGGCGACGGGATTCTGCCCAAGGACCGTTGGCCATTGCTTTGGGGGCACCATCCACTGGCAGGCTTGGGGGCCCGTGGCGGTCCTCAGGATGCCCATCCTTACATGGCGGAGATGGGAGAAGGGACTTTTGTTCACCTCGGTGTCTCCTATCTCAGGCCCATTTATTTCACAGAGGAAAGGACCGAGGTCCGGAGAGTGGAAGGGCTGGTCCAAAGAGACGCAGCTGACCCGTCTGGGACTCAGTCCCTGCCCGAGGACTTGTCTTGCCCCCAGAAGAGCTCTCCTCCTCTGCCTCTGCCCTCTGATAGGCCTTTCTGGGGCTCTGTCTCAGCGTCTCCATCACTCCCAGTGAGTCCCTCCCAGACACTCCCTCATCAATCGCCTCCCCGGGGAGAACGGCGGCTCCATGAGGGCAAGCACAGCCTCGGTGCGCCCCCGGCAGTGCTGGGCCACCAGCTGGGCAACGTGTGGTGAGGGGCACGTGGGCGCCCCCGTCTCCCTCACCGCTCTCCTTCCTGAGCCCACCCAGACCCAAAAAGCCGCCATCAGGCTCCTTGGGGGGCGGTTTCTTTCCTCCAGCATCCGAATTGTATCTCCGGAAAGGGTCATTGTACTCGGGGACCCTATCTTATCAGCGAGGAGGCGCACAAAGGAAAGTGGCCTTTGACAGATTGGTTTGACCTGGGTGGAGGCGAGCACAGGATCTCCAGCCGCTGGGCCGGGGCTCCCGCGGCCTCCCCGGGCCATTGTCTGCGTTTTCAAGAATTCGCCAAGCGCGGTCCCGGCAGAGGTCAGAGGACATGAGAATGTGGGAAAGGCCTGGGAAACGGCCGCCCCATGCCTCGGCCCGGAGGCCGTGATCCCTGGCTAGGGATGAAGGGCCAAGGGCCCTGAGCTCTGTCAGCCTCCAAACCTAGCCAGGGATGGACGGCATCGGGGAGCCGGGGTCCCCCGGGGGGTGTCTGGCGCCCAGCCCAGGCCTTCCAGGCAGGGGCAGCCCACTTTCCCCATCCTCCGAGAAGACACCAGTATGGTTCCCTTCTCCAGAAGGAAGGATGGAGAGGAATGGCTCCAGCCTGACCGGCAGCCCTGCTGGGAAAGACTGGCCCAGAATGGAGTTAGGGGGGAACTAGTGGCCCCAAAGCCCATTGTTCCCAAATCTGCCAGGGAAGTGGGGCAGGGTGCTGGTAACATCCTGGTGGCCCACCCCGACTCCCCATCCCCTGCCTCCCCATTATTTGACTCTCCATTATCCGACTCCCCATCCCCTGCCTCCCCATTATCTGCCTCCCCACCCCCTGCCCTGGCTGTCATCCCCAGCCTCATTGGGTCATCGGTCTGGTATGCCGCAGGGGCGGGCCGGGGAGGGAGTGTCCGGTCCCACAGAGGCCCGGTGAGGTCACCCTCCTCCCCCCGGTCCCATTGTCCCGGCCGCACATTCCCAGGTGCTTTGGCTCCAGGCGCCGTGGGTGACTCAGCCGCTGGGCCTCCCGCTGCTTCCTTTGGGAAATCTCCCGGTTCCCGGAGGGCGGAGGGAGGGCCGGACCCCAGTCCCCGGAGAGAGCTTTGGGAGGCAGCCCCTGCTCTCGGACCTCGGGGTCCGCACCTGCGCCAAGGTCCCGCCCCGCCAGCCGCGTTCTCCGCCCCTCAGGTGGAAGGCTGGGCAGCAGAGGCGGGCTGAGCTGCCAATCAAGCCTCCTCCCGGACTTCGGGCGGCCCCGATTGGCTGCTCTCGCCCACCTCCCCGCCCACCCTCCAGGCAGGTGGAGCCTCCCTTGGGGTGAGCGTGCCCGGGTCTGGTCGGGCCCCTGCTGCCCACGGGAGGAATCGCTTAGTCTGGGACGGGGCGTCCGGCTGCCCTCTCGCCCTCTCGTCCCTAAGCCTGGATGAGCCGCCGACCCCGGCGCGGGGCTGCGAGGGCGGGACCTGGGAGCTGAGTCACTGCCACAGCGAAGGCCAAAAACAAAGCATCCGCGAGCTAAGGGGAGCAAAGGTGCCCACGCGCAAGCGGGGATGACCCCCACCCCGTCGGGCTGGGGGCGCATCGAGCCTCTCTGAAGCCTCTGGCTACCCAAGAAGCCAGCTGGCCGCCCCAGCCCGCCGCACCCTCCCTTCTCAGCCCGCCGCACCCCCTCTTCTCGGCCCGCCGCCCCCTCACTTCTCGGCCCGCCGCACCCCCACTTCTCGGCCCGCCGCACCCCCACTTCTCGGCCCGCCGCACCCCCTCTTCTCAGCCCGCAGCTCCCCCACTTCTCGGCCCAACCCTCCTGCCTTCCCGGAACCAGGGATCTAATAGTGGCTCCAGGGAAAAGCCAAAAGCAGCCCCTGCCCTCGGGGAAGGTCGGCAGTGCCCCCCCAGGTCACAAGGAGCCTGCCCGGTGGGGGGTGCCCCTGCCCCTACAGCCAGTGCCTTCCCTCCTGGGAGGGGGAGGGCTGGGCAAGGCAGTGTTGCAGGGGGGCCTTACTTGGGAGTGGGAATTGACCCCCTGCCCCTACAAGGGGTTTCCCACTCTGAAGTTCTCACTCAGCCTCAGTTTCCTTGACTGTGAGAAAGCAATACTCATGCTGCCTCCCCCCAGGGTTGTGAGCCGCAAACCAGCAGCCCAGGCACAGAAATGAGCTGTTGCCTCCTCCCCCGGATGCTGTTTTCCCGCAGCGAGGTCGGCACCCGCCTCAGGCTGCTCTTTGTTCCCCCACGTTGTATTTTTGCCTTATTTGGGGCCTGGGTCCGAGGACTGCTCCAGAGCCCAGACAAGCCCAAGACATCCCAGCAGCCTCCGGGCCTGGAGGCTGAGCAGGCGATAACACATATCTGGAGGCTGAGTGCTCCTTACCCTGAGGGCGTGAAGGGGGGGGCAGGGCACCGTATGGATTGGGGGGGACCCAGCCCAGCCACTAGAATTGTGCCCTAGGCTGGCCAAGGAGTCTGGGTGACTCTCACCTCCTCCCTCCTGCAGTCCAGTTCCCCTCATGATGAGCCCTGGAGGGGCACCCATGGGTGGGGGCAGGGGGCCCCAGAGGAGGATCCAGCAAAGGAGCCGGAGGAGGAGCAGCTGAAAGGAAGGGAGGTCAGGAAAGACCCAGGGAAAGAGAACAAACATTAGAGGGGGCTTCGGGGTGTCCCCGGCTGCAGGGAAGCCCAGGGGCATGAGGATGGAGGGCTGTTGGACCCCCCCAAGAAGAGGTCATCGGTTCCTCGAGAGGAGTCCCAGGGCTGTGATGAGGCTGGAAGCCAGACTGTAAAGGCCCCCAGGAAACCGGCTGAGAGGATGGGGGAGCCGCTCTGGTTTTGAGAGATTCGAACTCGAGTCTTTGTCTCCAAGTCCAGCTGTCTATCCCTTAGACCCAGACAAGTGAGGGAGGGGCCCGCGGGACCTGGCGTGAGGCCGTGGAAGTCGCCCAGGCAGCTGGCCAGGTCCCCTGGGTGCTCTGAGTGTGCCCCCTGCAGGACGGGGGTGGCAGATGGAGGGGCTTGGGGTCTTTCCTGCCCCTTGGCTCAGCAGGAAAGGATCCTTCAGGAGAGCCCCCTCCTCCCCGATTCCTCCCAGCCAGCTGCCCGGATCTTGTCCTTGTGCTGAGTCTTCGGAGGGTGATGGGAGGGAGGGGCTGAGTGAGTGACTGACTGGCTGGAACCCCAGCCCCCCCCCCACCCCAGCATCACCCTCTGGGCAGCAGCCACAAGGGGACCAGCTCTTACCCAGAGAAATCACGCAGATTTGAACTCAGGTCCTCCTGACTTCAGGGCTCAACAAACACTAAGTGCCTACTATGTTTGAAGGCCTGTTAAACACAGGAGGCCAACATTCTGTGGGTCCCTGCCTTCAAGTGTGGGAGATGGCAAGACCAGAGGGGAGGAGGGGGTAACAGCGCCCAGTGTGCCCCCCCCTTCTGCAGCCTTTTCACCGGGTGCTGATTGCAGCTCGGGAAGATCTCCCTGGGAGAGGGACAAGACCGGGGACTAGAGACACAACGAGCGGGTGGGAAGAATGGGGGGGGGTGTCAGAATGGAGGAGGTGGGATGGGGGCCGCTTTGGGGTCAGCTTGGGCTCAGGGAGGGCCGGGACCATCTGGCTCGGTCCTTGCTCAGGGTCGCCACACAGCTGCTTCCCAGAAGTCAGCGGGGCTCCCCCCCCCCCCAGGAAAACTTTTCCCACCTTGCCCACACAAAGTGAGGATCATGGCTTGTTGTAAGTTGTCCCTGTCCACTACTAGAAGGCCTAAGTACAACAAATCTCAGCCAGAGAGAAAGAAGGAATACTGTGGGAAAACTTTATCGATTCCTCGTACAAAAACATGGCTGCTCTGGCTAAAAGATCCCAGACTCCGGGGGGCTTGGAGAGCGTGCAGTGGGAGGCGCCACATTTCTGGAAGACCTCGCCCCCCCCCCCCCATGCTGAGAGTGCCTCAGTGAGGGGCCCGCTCTGGGCCCTCTGGGAGTCCTTGGCTTGGGGGCTGCCGGGGCCTGTGAGGAGCATCCCCGCAGGGAAGCCGGCCCCCACTTCTCAGCCCTATCCACCAGCCATGCAAAGGTAGGCCTTTCAGCCTCCCTCGGTGGTGTTCTGGAAACCCGGTGGAAAACATGGCATTTTCCTATTTTTATAAATAAAAGTGAGTTCGAAGTCCATGGAAACCCTTTGGGACACTTTAAAATAATTAGAAAAGGAGAATGGGAGCTGGCTCCGGGAGGAGGAAGCGCCTTCTGTGACCCGCAGACTCTCAGGGAGGACAGTAGGGAGGACAGCAGGGAGGAAGGCCTTGAGGCTCCCTCTGAGGCTCCTCCCTCCCCTCCTCCACAAGCCAGCGCCTCCCATGTACACCTGGGACATCTTACAGGAGGAGCCCAGAGAGGAAGGAGAGCGTCAGAGGCTGCTGGGGATCCTGGGAGCAAGAGGGCTGAAAAAAGGCGGGACGTGGCCACGAAGACATCCCCGGGGACTTTCGAGGGAGTTCGGCTGCGAGGCACGGGGAAGGGCAGGTTTGGGGGAAGGTCAGGTTTGGAGGAAGGCCGTGCCGATACCTCCTCTCCTCGTGGGCTCACACTTTCCCCCAAATATGTGGGGAGCAGGGAGAACTCGGGCTCTCACCAGGTGTGAAGGCCCCGCTGGGGGGGAGCGCTGAGCTCTCCCAGCAGGGCTGGGCTGGAGACAGGCCGGAGGAAAGCCCCGGGTGGGCGCTTCCGGCCCCCACTCTGCCCACCCTGCTGGTCCGCAGGAGGCCGAGTCCAGGAGCAGAACTCCCTCCTCCCCTCCTGTTGCAACAGTGACGCTGCAAGGACCTTCTCCAGCCTGGTCTGGAGCTCTGGGCTTCTCGCAGAAGGCAGCCTCTCCTTGAGGGCAGAAGTTCTCTCAGCCTCAGTTTCCCCAGCCCTGCAGCCGGTTCCAGAAGGACCTAACACATGCTGGTGAATGAATGAATGGACGAATGGCTGGTGCAGAGGGGACAGGTGAGGCTCTCCTGAGTCAGTGGTGGCCCTGACGACCCCGCTGGGAACGGGAGGGGCGCAGAGGCCGCATCCACCGGGATGGGAGGTCCTCCCCTTGCCGTGGCCAATCTGGACCCCTCGGGCTCCCAGCGCAGGCCGAGTGATCCAGGCCGGCAGTTCTGACGGACCCTGAGAAGGGCTGGCTCTTCCCGCACCCCAGCCTGGGCCACCTTCACAGGGGACAGTCTGGGTCGGCCAGGCTTGGCTCGGATCCGCGGCCCCCCCCACTCCTCGGCATCTTTTGCCCCTCGTTGTGGGGTCCATTGGCAGAGCGTTCTCCGCGGGGAGTCTTCCTGCCCTCTAATGCCCCCGTGGCATTGCCGCCTGGGGGAGGTCTGCGGAAGGCCGTCCCTGGCCCGCGGGCGCCAGCTCCCCGGAGGCCCGCTCCCTCATGGTGCCTCCCGGTGGGCGGCCTCACTGGGCGTCGCTGCTGCTCGGTGGGTTTGGCGGCCCGGCCCCTCCTGGGCCAGAGGCCGGGCCGTCTCCCAGCCTCCTCTGCTCCACGGAAGGTTCGCATCTTCCCGATCCCACTAGGACAGAACACACCAGCTGTCAGGCGGGCACAGGCCCCTCCATGGGCCTCTCGTACCTACTCACGGGCCCCTGCGTGAGCCCACCCAGCCAAGCCAGGGGACAGACCCCAGGCCACGCTCGCCAGGGCCCAGACAGCGCCGGGAGCGGTCTAGGACCCTGCACGAGGGACGTCCCTCGGCACTGGGCTCGTGACTGAGGTTAGGTGGGTGGTCGGCACACATGGCGGAGGGAATCTCCTCGCTGGGACACCCCCACACCAGTGGAGAGAGTTCAGGACCCTGCTACTGTCCAGGCTCCCAGAGGGCGGGGGAGGGGGGGGGCGCGGAAGGCTTCACAGGCTTGTCCTGTGGATCCACGGCCCCCGGGCCTGGAGCCAGCGGAATGCTTTCTGGAGGTACGGGGGCTTCCCTCTGACCACCTTCCAAGGGTATCCCTCCGACCACCTTCCAAGGGTATCCCTCCGAGAGTCAGCGCCCCCTCATGGCAGGCCTGGGAGGGCGAGCCCACCGGGAGGCCGCCTCCTCTCAGTCTCTGCTTGGGGAGGGGACAGGATCTTCCCAGCTCCCCCCAGTCCCCCCACCCGGCCGGGTCTTGTGGAGGAGGGGGAGGGGAGGAGACGCCGTACCTGCTCCGAGTTCAGGGCCTCCCAGTACTTCTGCTGCGGAAGGAAGAGAGATGGAGAGCCTTGGACCGGGCGGAGGAGGCGGGAGGCGGGAGGCCGGCGAGCACCTGCAGCCGGGAAAGCGGTGCCGGCGAAGGCGCGCTCGCCAGCCCGCGGCCACGGGAGGAGCCAGAAAAGCCTCTAATGCTAGTAATTAGCTCCTGGTGATTATGGGGGGATGGAGCCAACTCGTTAAACTAAAACCGGGGAACAGCGCCGGCCAAAAGGGCTTGGCCAGGGAGGCGGGGCTCCCCTTGTCGCCGCAGGGACGTGGAGGCCCGGCCTCCAAACCTCGGCCGGAGGCAGCGAAGGGGAGGAGGAGGTTCTCTACCTCCGGGTCCGGCCCGAGTCCTATGGAGGGGGGGAGGGGCGGCAAAGGCTGCAGGAGTGAGCGAGAGGCGGACTTCCGATCGGGGGAGCCCAGCGCGAGCTGCGGCCACAGGCTCACAAGCCGAGGTTCGGGGTTCGCCCTCGGGGCTCAAAAACCAGGAGAGCCTCGGGGTGAGGCTCAGTCCTCCCGCAGCCAGGGATCAGGGGGAGGGGCGGCAAGGGAGGGGCGGAGGGTCTGATCGTGGGGGAAGGGGTCTTCTGGCGCATGCACCTGCCCAGGCCTGGGGCTTGGTCTGGCCTGCAAGCATCTGGAATGCTGGGAAGCTGCGTCCCCCCCCTTTCTCCCCTCCCCTCCTCCCCACCCCCACCTCCCCCCCCCCGTCCCCCGCCGCCTACCTCCAGCTCCGAGTTGATGGAAGACACCTCGGAGGAGCTGCTGGAAGACACCTTGGCGTGGATGACCTGGATGGGGGGGTAGGTGGGGGGCTCCAGCAGGGACGGGGGGGCTTGCAGGAAGGGGTCCCCAGCGGTGGCGTGGCCGTCCCCCAGCGACCTCGCGCTGCTGCAGCCTGCCTGGACGGAGCGTGGACGTGGAAAGTTGGGGGCGGGCTGAGGGAAGCCGGATCCGGCGCTTATCCCTCGGGGTCCCGAGAGAACATTCACGATGGGGGGGGGGGGGGGCGTAGGTTGCCGTTACAAAGGAGGAAGCCGAGCTCTGGAGTCTCTCAGCTTGTACCCAGGTTCCGGGCCCCCAGCCCTGAGCCTTCTCTCCCTCCCTGTCCTCCCCCCCAACCCCCCGCAGCTCATGTGACAAGGCAGCCGAGGGCAGCAGGAAGGAGCGCTGGCCAAGCCGGCTCTCCCGGAGAGCGAGCACGGGGCCTCGGAAAGCTGAGCCGGCCGGGCTGAGGGCACGATGCTGACTCGTGGGAGGGAGGCCAGGCAGGGCCACCTGGTGCCAGCCCTGGCCCTGACAGCCACCCACAGCCGGCCTGGAGGCGGCCTCTAAGGTCACTGGGCTGCTGCCCATCCCCCGGAGTTACCGGGTTGCTGCCCACGCCACTGGGGTCACCCGGCTGCTGCCCATCCACTGCTGCCCAGAGGCAGCCTCCAAGGTCACCGGGCTGCCACCCATCCCCCGGAGTCACCGGGTTGCTGCCCACACCACTGGGGTCACTGGGCTGCTGCCCACCCCACCAAGGTCACCAGGCTGCCGCCCATCCCCCAGAGTCACCGGGTTGCTGCCCACCCCACCGGGGTCACCAGGCTGCCGCCCATCCCCCAGAGTCACCGGGTTGCTGCCCACCCCACCAAGGTCACCAGGCTGCCGCCCATCCCCCGGAGTCACCGGGTTGCTGCCCACCCCACCAAGGTCACCAGGCTGCCGCCCATCCCCCGGAGTCACCAGGCTGCCGCCCATCCCCCGGAGTCACTGGGTTGCTGCCCACACCACTGGGGTCACTGGGCTGCTGCCCACCCAGGCTGCCCCAGCCCACCTCTGCTGGCACACAGCCGGGCAGGGGGAGATGTGCCGCGGGTGCCAGCCCTTTGTCAGGGCCCTTTCCCTGGGGGCCTCCCCTGGGGAGCTGGAAAAGGTCCAGCTCTGTCTCCCATAAATCCCTCCTCAGACATTCCGGAGCTATCGTCCCGGCTCTGGGGCTCCTCAGTTTCCATCTCTGTACCACGAGGACCAGGGGCCTCACTTAAGCTGTGGATTCCCCATCTGCAAACATGGTCTCTAAGATTTGTGTGTCGAGCTGACCCGTCTCAGGGCACCTCCTCCCAAGGGGACTCCCTGATCTTTGACCCTCTGCGCCCCTGGCCTCCACCTTCAGTCTCCCCAAATGATCACTCCTTGCACTCATCCCCGGGGCCCCCCTCCCCCCCTGGTGGCGGCAGCGGCCCCCTTACCTCCTGTACGTGTTCGATGGTCAGCTCCATGTAACGCCCGATGGCCGCCATCTTGTGCAGATACTTGGTGTGGGGGAGCATGTGGAGCGGGACCCAGTTGGATTTCTAGAAAGGAAGAAGCCGGAGTGAGGTGGTCTGGGAAGTGCGCTCGATTCCGAATTTCCACTCCCTGCTAACTTTTGTCGTTCATTTTTTCCAGTGCCGAATGACTCTCTGTGACCCCGTTCGGGCTTTCTTGGCAGAGGGGCTGGTTGGCCGTTTCCTTCTCCAGCTCATTTTACAGATGAGGAAACTGAGGCAGGATGAGGCGACTTATTTAGGGTCACACAGCAAGAGTCTGCCCTGGATTTGAGCTCAGGAGGGCCAGCGCTCTGGGCCCTGTGGCGTCCCCTAGCGGCCCCAGCTTCTTCCTATGGAATGCTAAGTCGGGGCATTTACCAAAAGGCCTAATTAAAGATTTCTTGCCCCCTTTCCCCCTGCTCTTTATCCTCGGGCAGGGCAGTGAGCCCCCTCCCCAGCAGAGCCCCAGCCCAGAGCCTTCCCCTCTCCTGCTTCCGCTCTCTGCTCTCATCTTCCATTCTCCCCTTCTCCCAAGCCCCGCTTCCTTCCGAGCCCCCTTTCCAGGGCGGGGACGCCTCCTCTCATGCCCCTAACTCACTGCTTGGGCTGAGGGGGGGCTCAGACTACTCGTCCTCCTCACGAATCCTCAGGCCAACCCCGGCTCTCTCACTCCCTACTCCGCCCTCTCACATCCAACCCCTGCCCTTTCACCTCCAACCCCTGCCTTTTTCACCCCCTACTCTTGCCCTCTCACCAAGGACTTCAGCAAATACTGGCTGCCAAATGCCCTTTCCCTTCCCTTCCCAACATCCCCCAGTGGCCTCCCAGACCACGGTCTGCCTGACCACTGCATTGGTCACTGGGGCCGAAGCCTGCCCTTGCCCCCCACCCCCGCGGCTCCCCGATGCCTCCAGGATCAAAGGAGCACCCCAGTGGCTGCTGGGCGGGTGTCACGTGCCCAGAGCACTGGGTGGGGGCAGGAAGCCCGAGTCCCTGGTAGCCTGAGCTCCCACCAGCTGGGCCAGGTCCCTTTTAATGCCTGCCTCGGTTTCCTCACTGCACAGTGGGGACAATAACAGGGCTGTGAAGGGGATGAGGGAGATAACGATGTTATCTCGTCTATAAATTCGCGCCCAGCCCTGGAAGGTGCTAGGTACATGCGCCTGCTCACGCAGCTCCAGGGCCCGGGAGCCCCTCGGCAGCCTCCCCTCCTGACCCCACATGAGGACACAGACCTTTTCCTCCTCCACTTCCTCCTGCCGCTCATCTTCCTCTCTTTCAGCAAAGGGCAGCAGGGCCTGCCTGTCGGGGGTCTCCGCGGCCTCGGCGGAAAAGCCCAGCACTCCCCTCATTTTGCTGTGCATCACACAGGACAGGAAAATAAGCTGAGAGTTCAGAGGTTAAGGGCCATAGCTCCCCGGGGAAGCAGAGAAATCACCTTGGGCACCTCAACCTCCCCTTGGGCAAATAGGAGAGGAGGGGGGGAGAGAAAGGAAAAGATGGAGGAAGGGAGGGAAGAAGGAGGGAGAGAGAGAAGGAGGGGGGGAGGGAGAGAGAGAGAGGCAGTGAGAAAGGAAAGAGGAAGAGAGGCACAGAGAAAGAGGAAAGAGAGAGGGGCAGTGAGAGAGGGAGGAAGGAAAGGGGGGAGAAAGATGAGAGGGAGGGAGGAAAAGGGGGAGAAAAAGGAGAGAGGGAGGAAGAGAGACAGAGAGAGAGAAGGAGGGAGAGAGAGAAGGAGGGGGGGAGGGAGAGAGGGGCAGTGAGAAAGGAGAGAGGAAGAGAGGCACAGAGAAAGAGGAAAGAGAGAGGGGCAGTGAGAGAGGGAGGAAGGAAAGGGGGGAGAAAGGTGAGAGGGAGGGAGGAAAAGGGGGAGAGAAAGGAGAGAGGGAGGAAGAGAGAGACACAGAGAGAGAAGGAGGGAGAGAGACAGAGAGACAGCACAGAGAGGAAGGAGGTTTGGGGGGACAGGGGAGAGCTGGCAGTGGAGGTAAAGGACCTGTCTCGGGTACGGGAGCGGGAGCCACTTTCTGCCTCCCTCCCTGGGCCGTGTGCCGCCTCCCCTGGGCGATCGGGCGGAGGCCCCGGAGTCCTGCGCGGCCCGGGGAGGCAGCCCAGGCGGGGGCGCCGGCAGTGAGCGCTCCGGTGGCTCTCGGGATCCCAGCGGGGGAGGGGGGGGCGATGTCTCCGCAGTGACCGGGCGGGTCAGGGGGCATCCGGCCCTCACTGCCCCCCGAGATTCCGCCGCCCAGGCCTTTTGTTGGGGGGAGCTTTTGTCCGTTCCCAGGATCCCGCAGGGGGCCCTCGGTGTCTCCCCCCCTCCTCCGGGCCGGCCAGAGCAAGGATACGGCGAGGTCCAGCGCGGAGGCGCCCAGGGCCGTGAGCAGCCAGGGCAGGGCGCGGAGCAGGGAGTCCGGCCGGCGGTCGTGGGCCACGATGGCGGAGGCGTACAGGAAGCCGGCCAGGGCCGAGAAGCCGCGCGCCCACAGGTGGAGACACGGAAACGCTCTCCCTCGGTACTGGGGAGAGAACGCGAGTTAGCGCCGCTGGCCGGGAGCTCCCGGGCGCTTCGGGGGAGCCTTGGGGCCCAGGCTGGGCAAGAAGAGCCTGCAGGGCGCCTCCCTGCGCTGGTGTGGGCAGGGCTTTGGGAGGGGGCAGCCCAGCGTTCCCCCAGTTCCCTCAGGGAGGATCCCATTTTCTTCTCGTTCACAGAGGAGGAAACTGAGGTAAACAGGGGTAAGTGACTTGCTCAGGGTCTCTCAGCCACTGTCTGAGGCCACAGGGAAACGCCCGTGGCCTGCCTCCGGGCCCAATTTTCTGTGCACTGTGGCTCCCTCTAGTGGCTATAAATGGAGCAAAGCGAATCCATGAACCTGGAGCCTCTCGAGCCAACTTCGGGCTCTCGGAAAAGAAAGGGGGCCCTGGGAAAGGGGACTCTGGGAAAGGGGGCCTGGGAAAGGGGACTCTGGGAAAGGGGGCCCTGGGAAAGGGGGCCCTGGGAAAGGGGGCCCTGGGAAAGGGGACTCTGGGAAAGGGGGCCTGGGAAAGGGGCCCTGGGAAAGGGGACTCTGGGAAAGGGGGCCTGGGAAAGGGGCCCTGGGAAAGGGGACTCTGGGAAAGGGGACTCTGGGAAAGGGGGCCTGGGAAAGGAGGCCCTGGGAAAGGGGGCCCTGGGAAAGGGGACCCTGGGAAAGGGAACTCTGGGAAAGGGGGCCCTGGGAAAGGGGCCCTGGGAAAGGGGGCCCTGGGAAAGGGGGCCCTGGGAAAGGGTGTCCTGGGAAAGGGGGCCCTGGGAAAGGGGACCCTGGGAAAGGGGGCCCTGGGAAAGGGGACTCTGGGAAAGGGGGCCCTGGGAAAGGGGACTCTGGGAAAGGGGACTCTGGGAAAGGGGACTCTGGGAAAGGGGGCCCTGGGAAAGGGGGCCCTGGGAAAGGGTGTCCTGGGAAAGGGGGCCCTGGGAAAGGGGCCCTGGGAAAGGGGGCCCTGGGAAAGGGGGCCCTGGGAAAGGGTGTCCTGGGAAAGGGGGCCCTGGGAAAGGGGACCCTGGGAAAGGGGGCCCTGGGAAAGGGGACTCTGGGAAAGGGGGCCCTGGGAAAGGGGACTCTGGGAAAGGGGACTCTGGGAAAGGGGACTCTGGGAAAGGGGGCCCTGGGAAAGGGGGCCCTGGGAAAGGGGGCGGGAGGCCTTCGCAGCCCCAGGCCGGTGCCCTCGGTTCCCAGCCTTCCTCGGGATGTTTGCTGCTTTGGCCATGGGGGGGTGGGGGTGTAGGGTCGTGAAGCCAGAGAGAGGGAAATACGAGAGATGTACATATGTGTGTATCTATGTTTGTGTGTGTGTGTGTGCATGTCACAGCCCCCAAGAGCTGGAAGCAGGATTTGAACCTCCGGGATTCTTATGGTACAAATGCTCTCATGGGGGGGGGGGAGATCCTGAAATGTTTCCGTGTGTAAAAAGGGGTGCTCATGCTCCCAAGGCAGTCGGGGATTTGAGTTCAAATCCTCCTCTCCGCTCGCTAGCAGAGTGACCTTGGGCCAGTCATTCCCCTCGGGCCCTCAGTTCCTTCCTCTTTTGCAGGGGGAGGTGGCCGAAGAGCTGGCCGTGGTGCTGAGCCCTGCTCCCCCAGTTTCTCTTTGGACCCTTCCCCCAGCCTTGGTTTCCCCTCTCTGCGGCAGGCCAGCTGAAGGCGGGTCCAGCCCGGGGGGAGGGGGACGCAGCTACTCCCTCTCCAAGTGACCCCCCGGTTCCCAGGCACTCGCACATCCTCCCTGAAGGAATGACGTGAGACATCCTGATTCAGAGAGGCACAAATAGCTGGGGCCCCACGTGGGCAGCATTTCAGTGTCCAGGGCAAGGCCCCCTCCCAGGCGGGCTGCCCCAGACTCTGCTGACCGCCGAGCTCCCCAGTCCTAGCTCATGCTCAGGGCGGTGAAAGGCAGGCCGGAGCTGGGCCCGGGATCCAGCCGGCGTCCCCTCTGCTGTGACCTGCCATGAGCCGTCCGGGCGGCGGCGGCCACTCGGGGGCTGGGGGTCCCATGGGGGCCTCCGAGTCACTAACGTCCTCATTCCCGTCCCTCTGGGAAGGGACGCTTCCCTACTAGAAGTCCAAGCAGCTTGGGCTGGGAGCCTGGAAGCCAGACCAAGGCCAGGGGGAGGAGGCCAGGCTCCGTCCACAATAAGCCTGGATTTCATGCAGAAATCCAGCCCCGGGCAGATGGAGAGCCCCTCGGGCCCCGCCAGCCAGGTCCCTCCCCGGGGCCCCTTCGAGATCTCCCCGGACAAGAGGCAGCTGCCAGGATGCAGGTTCACATCCTGCTTCAGACCCTGACTGGCTGCGTAACCCTAAGCAAGTCACTTTACTACTGTCTGCCTCAGTGTTCTTACCTGTGAAATGGAGATAATCACCCTCCAGGATGTACCTCACAGAGTGGACGTGAGGACTATATGAGAAAGTGTCTGATAAACATCAGCTGAGGTTAAGTGACTTAAAAATCCCGGGTAGAGGGATGTATCCAGAGCACTTCGCAGTAGCCCATCCTCCAGCTGCACCAGGCACTCTGGCCCTGCCCCGGGCTCTGCAGCACCTCTAGGCCAGAGTTGTGTAGGGCTGAGAGGGGGGTCGAAGATACAACTTCTGCTAAGGACCCCTGAAAATGCTGCTGTTCAGTGCCCCCGACCAAAGAGATCGCATCTTCCCAGAGGGAACCACCCAACGTGCACTCACTATTTTGGAGAATGAAGGGATCCGGGAAGTCCAGGAGACAATCAGTCCAACCCCCCCAAGCAGGTAGCCGAGGGCTTCTGTGTTTTCCTGAGGAACAAAGCCGGCGAGGACAACCTTAGCAAACACATTTCTGGGAGACACGTCGGGAGTTCCCATTCTGTGGGGGAACCGTGTCAGGAGATCACATGTGGGGGAGCAGAGAAGAGATGAATGCAAATAGCCAAGTGCCCACAAGATACAAGCAGAGCCGAAGAAGCCCGTTAGGAAGAGGAAGGCATGAGCAGGGGGAGGCACTGTGAAAAGCCTCCTGCAGAAGGGAGGATTTGGGGGGAATAACAAAGGAAACCCAGCAGTCTGGGGGCAGAGGAGGGAAGCAGGATTCCAGGAGGGGGAACAGCTGGGCCAAGGGAGGAGCCACAGGGCCCTATTTGAGGAGCAGTCAGAAAGTTGCCCGGCTGCATTACTAGGCTCATAGAAAGGGGTAAAAAGAAAAGGAGCAGATGGAGTAGGAAGTCAGGAAGAAGTTTGGGTTGGTCCCTGAGGTGACAGAATCCTGGATTTTATCCAGTGGGGGCCGACCTGGTCAGACCTGAGCTTTGGGGAGATTCCTCTGGCAGTGAGCGAAGGGCCCTGGGGTCAGGGAGAACCACCCCCGGCCGAGTCTTTGGCGTTTATGTACCTGCAGCACGCTTCCCAGAAGCCTTCTCTGTGCTCCGTGGAATTCCAGGGAAGCTGGAGCTGGGGGAGCCAGGGCCAGCCAGCCAGTGCCCACCCCCAGGGGCACGATGAGGACAAACATGCTGGCCCGGAGTTTCCTCCGTGATCTCTCCTGGGAGCATCGACCTGCGGTAAACACCCAAATCTGAGAAGTCCCAGCCTTTCTGATAGAAGCACTGCGCTCTCTGAGCCTGAAGGCACCTCATCCATCTCATCCCTGAACAAGACACCCCTCTACCCTGTCCTGCCAAGGGACCCTTCAACCTTTGCTTGAAGCTTTCCAGGAATGGGAGCTCATCATTTTGGGATGGCTTTCTTCGTTAGGAAGTTTTTCCTAGTCTTTAGCCTAACTCTGCCTCTTTGACCTTTGTCCCACTGCTCCTAGCCTAGCCCTTCAGAGAAGACCCCTGGGATAAGGATTGCAGGAATCCAATCAGTGGGAAGAAGGTGGAGTTTGGAGTCAAAGTTTCCAGGAGAGCTGGGACTGCTAGATTCGCTTTCCTCCTCCATAAATGAGGGGGTTGATAAATGTCTCTAAGATCCCTTCCGCGGCCAGGTCTCTGCTCTCCCGTGCCCTCAGCCCCTAAGTCTTTTCTCCAGGAAGAATGTCCCTGCCCCTCCTCTTGGGCAGGGACTCCAGCTTCTCCAAAATCCTGCTTGTCTCGCCCTGCAAATATTTCCTCAGACATGGCACGAAGCGTATACAATATTGCTCATGGTACTGCCCAGGGCAGAAGGCAGTGGAACTGACCTCAGATCCCAAAAGCTTCCTTGGCCCCCACATCTTTTTCAGATGAGCAGTTAACCCTGCCTCCTTCCCTGCTCCCTCTTGTATGGTGAAGTCCATTTTGGGGGGAGGGGAGACCCAGTAAGAAGCTGACCAGGAAGGAGGGATGTCTCTAATTCTGTGCTTCAGAATCTAGTCTCTGGTCAGCAGGAAGGAGAATGTGCTGTAATTTGGCAGCAGGAGCTGGATTTTCACCCCCACCTTCTCCCAGCTCTTGCAAATATGAAGCCGTCCAGTAACAAGTCTGGAGAAATGACGCTTCTCATCGAGACTGACATTTTTACTCAGAATGATGCAGTCCAGCCCTCTAGCCTCTTCTGTCTCAGTCTCCCTTCCTTCATCACTCTGGCCAAGCTCCCAATCCCAGGTCCCGCCCTGCCCCTCTCCCCACTGTTCTCAAGGCTTCGTCCCTCCTATCTTTCCTTCTGCTTTATCCTTTCATAAATCTGTTGCTCAGTCATTCACGTCTGACTCTTTGTGACCCCATGAATCATACCATTCGTGCGGTTTTCTTGACATAGATAATGGAGTGGTTTGCCATTTCCTTTTCCAGCACATTCAGGCATACAAAAATAAAGCGACTTTCCTGGTGTCACCCAGATCGTAAATGTCCGAGGCCAGATTTGGAATCCAGACCCGGAGCTCTACCTACTGAACTTCCTTCACGAATCGCCTCTCTCTTCTGAACCGATCCAACCCCTCTGGAGAACAATTTGGAACTATGTCCAAGGAGCTATAAACTTGTGAAATTTTGCTTCAGAAATACCACGTCTACGTCTTTTTCCCAAAGAGATCAAAGGAAAAGGAAAGGAGCCGATTTATGCAAAAATCTATTTTTGTGGTGGCTACGAATTGGAAATTGGGGGGGGGGTGCCCAAGTAGGATATAAGAAATGGCAAGGAGGATGCTTTCAGAAAAACTTGGCAAGATTTACATGAACTGATGCTGAGTGAAGTAAGCAGAACCAGGAGAACAGTGTCCACAGTAATGGCAGCATTGTAGAATGAAGAACTGTGAACACTTGGCTGTTTTCAGCCAGATTATGATCCAAGACATTCTCCCAAAAGACTCATGATGAAAAAATGCTCTTCACGTCCAGAGAAAGAGCTGAGGGAGTCTGCATTCAGACTGAAACATCCTTTCTCTTTATTTTTATGTGAGTTTATTTCTTTTTTTATTTTCTTTTTAAAATTTATTTATTTGTTTATTTGCTGAGGCAATTGGGGTTAAGTGACTCAGAGTTGCACAGTTAGGAAGTGTTAAGTGTCTGAGACCAGATTTGAACTCAGGTCCTCCTGACTTCAGGGCTGGTGCTCTATCCACTGCACCACCTTTATTTTTGCCCAATTTTTTTTTTATTTATAATTTATTTATGTGAGGCAATTAGCATTAAGTGACTTATCCAGGGTCACACGGCCAGGAAATGTGTCTGAGATCTGATTTGAACTCAGGTCTTCCTGACTGCAGGGCTGGTGCTCTATCCACTGCACCACTTATCTGCCCTTGAGTTTATTTCTTGCACAAAATGATTAATATGGAAATGTTTTACATGACTTCACATGCATAACCCATAATTGGATTGCGTAAAATCTCAGGGAGCAGAAAGGGGAGAGGGGAAGAGAATTTGGGAGTCCCTGCATATGGACATGCCATCATTTATCTTAAGAGAATTTTTTCTAGTTATGATGGTTGAAAAAATTTTTAAACCGCATCTATTCTAGCAAAAGAAACTAGCCCATAACGATGATTGATGGCATCTTTAAGGGAGTAGTATCAAAAAGGCCCATTGTTCCATAAGCAATTTATGCAGCATCAGACAATCACATTCCTCTGGTGAACACTCTCTAAGTTCCTTTTCGATGTGTCAATAGCAACATTTTCTAAAAGGCGAGCAGGACTGCAGCTTGGAGGTGCTCTGAGCGCGCCCTCGTGTGAACTGAAGCCCACTTGGCCCCAGTTGGAGCCGTCCTTCCTGAGGGCTGTATATGTGGTCTCAGAATCTGGGGAAGCCTCTTCTGCCCAGCAAGTGACCGTAAGGCCGTCCTTCCTGACACCTTAGCTGTCCCTCCCAGCCTCGGGGCCCTCACTGCAGCTTGGACCTTCCCAGCCATGGCAGGCTTTCCTTAGCCCCGGGCCCGAGGTCGCCAGCTCCCACCCACGGCAGCCCCAGCCTCCCGGTCACTCACCCAGCTGGGGCCTGATCTTGGAGCCGCAGATGGGGAAGAGCAGCAGCATGAGGTTAACCACCTCGATGGCCGCCAGGTAGATGCCGGTGAAGACCTGAAGGAAAGAGGTTTCTCAGCGCTCCCGGTGCCCAACTCACACGCCTTCCACTGGGGAACTGTAACAGCGCCGGGTTAATTGCGGCCCCATCCCAGCCCTGACCCGGAAGGGCGGGCGCCGGCTCAAACCCTAACAGAGCCGGTGGCAGTGTCGGGAACGGACAGAAGAATCGGTCGTCGGCGCTGGTGATGAACAGACCAGAACCGCCGGGCCGGCCCGTGGGCAGCCCTGGCAAGGCAGCCGCCCCCTGCCAACAACCCACTCATCAGATACACACACGTACGTCATAGACGCTCACGCCCGCCATTCATACACACTCACTGTATGTGCACACACAACACAGCCCACACTCACCCATATGTGTATAATACACATACCTGACACACACACCCCCATCCATGTGTGACACACACGCAACAGACACACCCCCCCATGCACAAAACACACATGTAACAGACCTCTGAGAGCCCCACTTCTCTATTGGGAAAAGACTAGACAACTGACAGGTTCTGGCAAAGGCATTTCCAGCTGCAGAGGCTGTTGCTGGGAAAAGGAAAGGCCCAGAAGAGGAGGCCTTCTGGGTACACTGGGAACAAGGAAGGGAGGGGCACACGTGCCAGCCAAACTGACTCAATATGGCGGCACCACAATGGAACGTGGTTCATTTGTCTAGTGTGGGACTGAGAAGGAGAGCAAGACTGGGGAAGGCCTGGGGAGGGACTGTGGGACTGCCCTCCGGAGACCCGGACCCTGCCCCAACGGTCCCGAAGTCACGGATTCCCGCTCTCCCCCGTTCTGTCCTCGCCCACCGGCGCTAACTTGCTCTAACAATAGCTGGCATTTATGTCTGCAAACGCTGACGTTCGCAGAGTATTTCACAAATATATCATTTGATCCATAGAAGAACCCTGGGAGATGAATGCTATAGTTATTCCCATTTTAAAGATGAGGAAACAGGCAGATAATGGTTTTGTAATTTACCCAAACTCCCCTGGGGTTGTGTCTGAGGTACGATTTGAACACAAGTCTCCCTACTGACCCTCGGCAGCCCAGATGGGTATGGGGAGGGCCCAGGCCAGGGAGTCAGTTGAGCTGCAGTGCTCCTAACCTGCCACATGGGGAAGAATTCTCCACAACAACTAGCCACATTACAGCAGCCGGGATTCTCGGCTCCAGAACACAGACTGGGGGGCTCCGCCCTGCTCTGTGGGAGCAGGTGCTGAGGAAAGGGGGGGGAGGAAAGGGAAAGCTGGGAGGGAAAGAGGAAGGAAGAGGGAGAAGGGAGGGGGAGAGGAGGGGAAAGGAAGAAATGGTGAGATGGGGAAAGGAAAGAAGGAAGAGTGAGATGGGGGAAGAAAATGGGAGGGGGAAGGGGAAAGGGGAAGGGGAAAGGACAGGTAAGATGTAGGAAGGAAAGGGGAAGGGGAGGGGGAAGGGAAACAGGAAAGGGTAATGAAAGGATGAGATGGGGGAAGCAAGGGGGAGGTGAGGAAGGGGAGGGAAAGAGTGAGGTGGAGGGGGAGGAAGAGGAAGGGGGAAGAGAGTAGGGAAGGAAGGGAGAGGGGGAAGAGTGAAGAGGGAGGAGTGACCCTGCTGAGCAGGTTTTTGGGGGGTCCCTCATGGAGCAGAACCAGGCCACTAGTTCTTGCTCCACGGCTCGCCCTTGAGGCGCTGGGTGACCCCCCCATTCCTCCCGGCTAGCTGCGCTCCCAGCCTGCCCCAACTCCCCTCAGGAGCCTCTTTCTGGAGCATCCCGGTGTTGGGATCAGGGAGCGGGCGGCGGGGTCTCTGGTGCAGCCCACGGCTGACCCCTGGTGGCCACCGCGGTGCTCACGGCGCCCGGCGAGCCTGGCGGAGTACAGGAGCGGGGCACCTACCTGGATGGGGATTTGCTTGGAGAGCAAGGCCCCAAAGGCGTCACTCAGGCTGCCCACGAAGCGGTAAATCACGCACAGTACGGACCGGTCCCGGCTGGACTTCTTGCAGCATCCCAAGTAAAAGCACCTGAGCAGGGAAGAGCAGAGTCTGGATTACCAAGCGTGCCCCGCCTCCTCCCGCTTTTTCTAAAACTGGCCCAGGAACGGCATCGTTCTAGCTGAATTACAGCTTTGATTCCTGTGAAGATGATGGAGGACCCGAGACATCAAAAAGAGCCCTGGCTTTGGAGTCGGGAGCCCTGAGTTTGAATAATCCCGCCCTTCTGGCCGGAGAAATCTCTGCCCTCCTCTGGACCTCCAGGAAACACAAGTTTTCAAGGCCAGTCAGCAAGCAGTTATTAAATGCCTACTGTGCGCCACATGCTCTGTTAAATGTAGAGAGTACAAAGAAAGGGAGAAGCACAAGAGGGCCCGTGCTCAGGGTGCCAGGTCTGAGCCAGGAAGACCTCAAGTCTGGCCTCAGACACTCTAGTGGGTGACCTTGAGCAAGTCACTTAACCCTGTCTGCCTTAACGGTACTGTCAATCACACCACGGACATAATAAAGCACCCACGTCCCCGGCTTATTGCCGGGATCCAGCGAGAGAGCAATGTGCCCGGTACAGGGGTAGGAGCCAGATAGAGCCGTGCTGTTATCGGAGGCACATTCAAACGGCCAGGGGCCAGGAAGCTACGGCCGGGGTGGACAGAGGGAATGTCAGAGGGAACGCTCACCAGCGGGCACTCGTCCTTCGCGTTACTGAACGGGAAATGCCATCTCCCAGAGGCTGGCATTTTCAGGGCCCCCACTCCCTGGGCTCCCTGTCTCAGCCTCCTGGTTCCCCCCGCGTCCCACCTGCCTCGTGCAGGAAGCCTTTGCCCATCAATCCCCTGAATCCTGCCACCTTTTCCTCGGTGGATTATTTCCCAAGTTCTCTTGATTGTAGCTTCTTGGTGCCTCCTCCAGGTAGGAATTCTGCTGCCTTTCCTTGTAAGGCTGGGCCCGTGTGCCCCTGGCACATAGTAGGCACTTTATACATGTTTCTTGACTAACAGATTTCACATGCTTTCTTTTTATTTTTAATCCTGTTTTGCTTTTTGTTTTTACATCACCTTCGTTTCCGAATCCATCCCTTGCAGGGGACTGCTGGGTCCTTGGGGGCTCAGATGTTCAGGAGAGAGTTTAAGACACTGGCTGAAAGGGGCTAAATGAGGGAGGTGGGCAAGGAGGGGGCTGCAGGGGACGCAGGAAGAGACCAGGCAGGCAGTTCTGGTCAGAGATCCTGACGATCCTCAATCAGATGGATTCCTCTCGGTCAGTCTGGACGGTGCCCTGGTCCAGATTTGATTAGCTGTCACAGGCCATTGGGGGGACAGAGGCTCTGAGACCATTGAGTCCAAAGCCTTCATTTTACAGATGGAGAAACCGAGGTTGGAGGGGAGAAGGCAGTGCCTGTAGTCATAGAAATAGTGAGGAGCTCCAGGTTCCCACTTCCAAATCCAGCCCTCTTTCCCCTCTTACAGGCCACCCTTCCCAGGTTATAGATGAGAAACTGAGGCTCAGAGAAGTGAGCTGCCCAAGTTCATTAAGCTCATCAGAGTTGAGCCAGGTCAGGGTCCCAAGTCACCCACCCTGTCTCCACTGACACCTCAGGGCATCCTGCTCCCTCCTGTGGCCTTAGAAACTACAGTTAGAGTTGTTGACGATCAGAACAAGACGTGTGTGGAATCCCTGGTCAGGCCCATGGACTTTCTCAAGAGCTACCCAGGAGGAGGGATCCATCCCTGCTGGCAGGCCAGGGTCCCTTGGAGAGCTGCCCAGGAGGAGGGATCCATCAGATCCCAGGAGCCCTGATGGCAGATCAGGGTCCCTTGGAGAGCTGCCCAGGAGGAGGGATCCATCAGATTCCAGGAGCCCTGCTGGCAGGTGAGGGTCCCTTGGAGAGCTACCCAGGAGGAGGGATCCATCAGATCCCAGCAACCCTGCTGGCAGATCAGGGTCCCTTGGAGAGCTGCCCAGGAGGAGGGATCCATCAGATTCCAGGAGCCCTGCTGGCAGGTGAGGGTCCCTTGGAGAGCTACCCAGGAGGAGGGATCCATCAGATCCCAGCAACCCTGCTGGCAGATCAGGGTCCCTTGGAGAGCTGCCCAGGAGGGGGATCCATCAGATCCCAGGAGCCCTGCTGGCAGGCCAGGGTCCCTTCAGAGAGCTAGCCAGGAGGAGGGATCCATCAGATTCCAGGAGCCCGGGGTCCCTTCCACTCCAAGGGAGTAAACACTTGTCCTATTTCTGGGGCTGCTGACAGCTAGAGTCCTCTAGGTTATTTTAAGTCAGGTTTTCCCCTCCAGGGCCTCCAGGGCCAGACGCAGAGAGTGGGGCCTGCGACTGTCGCCTTAGCCATGGAGCTAACCCACGGAGGAGGGAGCCCGCAGGGCTGGGTCCCTTCCCGTTTCTGTAGTGATGGGAAAAGGCTGTATTTTTAAGGCTCATCCTCTCCCACAAGGAGGTGACCTCTAGGGGACTGAAGGGGCAGGTCTGGGGCCCCTCTTGTTCCCCCTTTAGTTTTCCAGCTGAATTTCCCCCTGAAAGAGTCTCCCCCAGCGCTGGGGGACTAACGCCTTGGGCTAACATCACAGGAAGAAACTGGGGCCCAGGAGGTCCCGGGATTGGCCAAAGACAGCAGCAGATTTGGGATTTGAACGCAGGGCCTTTGAGCCCCTATTCCACCTGCTCCCCGAGAGACCTCGCGGCCCCTCCCCACTTTCTCTTCACTTTCTCTCTCGGGCTTCCCCAGAGCTCCAGACCAGGGACCGGGAAGCCCAGTTTCCCGTCCCTCCCCCTCCTCCTTCCAGCATCCGCTTTCCAGCTGCGGGAGCGGCTTTCCCTATCTTAGGACCTTCATCCTGCGGCGGAGAGAAAACGGTTCTGGGAGAACACGTAGTGCCCCTGCCCCTCCCCGGCCTCCCCCGGCCTCCCCCAGGCTCCGTTTTTCCGGAGAGGAGACCTCCAGAAGCCTGGGACCGCTCAGCCCGGGTCGCACCGGCAGTGAGAGGCTGAAGGAGAATTCGAACCCAGGGCCCCTGCTTCTCAGCCCCTGCTCCCCGGCGGCACTGGCCCCCGCCCCGCCCCAGCGAGACCCGCGCCCCCTCCCCTTCTCCCCTCCTTCCCCCCCGGCCCATTTACAGGACGTGGGCGGCGATCCAGAGCAGGGCGGCCAGCAGCCACAGGCCGAAGGACAGGCACACTCTGTCGTGGGCGAAGCAGCCGGCCAGGTAGTCCCAGTCCCCCAGCGCGGGCGGCGCCTCCGAGGCCGGCCCGGCCGCCGCCAGGGGCGTTTCCGCGGCGCACAGGCTCCTCCGCATGGCCGGCTCCGCCGCCGCTCCGAGCCGCTCCCGGGCTCCTGCGGCTCAGCGCGCCCCGAGCGCGGGCCCGGCCATGTCCGCGGCCGCGGCCACACACACGCTCCTGGGGCGCGGACCGGGCGGGCGTCCCCCTGATCCCGGACGGACACCCAGGCGGGCGGCGGCGGCGGGCGGAGGACAGCGGGCAGCGGGCGGCGGCGGCGGGTAGCGGGCCAGGCTCGCCCGCCCTCCGCGCCGGAGCAAGTTACTTTGTAACAATCGCTGCCTGCGGCTTCACCTATTGTTCGGGATCCGGGCGGGCGCGGCGGCGGCGCCCTCTAGTGGGCCGAGCCGGAAAGGCCGCGGCCTCGGGCCGCAGAGCGGGGAGGGCGAGGGCAGACGGGCTGGGAAGCGTCTTTTCAGGGTTTCGGGCCCAAAGGGCAGCTCGCCAAGGCCGGGGAAGCCCGGCAAGGATGGGGCGGGAGGGCTGGGTGCCGGGGTGCAGAGCCCTTCGCCGCTGGTCGGCTCCGCGGCCGGGGCCAAGCTGCTCCTGTTCCCCCCTTCCCGGCTCCCTTTCCCCCTGCGGCTGGCCCGGCCTTTAGCGCAGTGCCCGCACGACAGGCGCTCCAAAAAGAGGCCGGAGACAGGCTGGGAAGGAACTTACAAGTCCCGAGAGAGCCACCAAAGGGAGGGAGCGTCTCGGGCAGACTTGTGGAAGGGGCAGTGAGGAGTAGGGACTGGAGGCAGGGAGGCCTATTTGGAGGCCACTGTGCCAGAAAGAGGCGGTGAGGGCCAAGGCAAGAGTGCTAGCCAAGTGAGTGGAAAGAAAGGGAAAGAGCAAGGGATGTGGAGGGACACTTATAACCCCCTGGGAAGGGGGCAGCTAGGGGGCACCATGGAGAGCACCTGACCCGGAGTCAGGAAGACTTCTCGAGTTCCAGTATGACCTTAGACATTTTTTGGGTGACCCTGGCCAAGTCACCTGCTTGTCCCAGATTCCTCCTCTGTAAAACGAGCTGGCCCGCCACTCCAATACCTCTGCCGGGAAAGCCCCACATGGGGCCACGGAGAGCCGGACGTGACTGAGAGGAGTGAACAACAACAGGAAGAGACCTGGACGCCCCACCAGGCAATTTCAGCTCACTCTTCCCGCCTGACCTGGAGTTTTCATTCCTGGCCTCCCCAGAGGCTACCGAACAGTCCTTCCTTTCAACAGACCCCCAACGCCCTGGAGAGAGGCGCTCCATCATGAGGCTGCCCCCCCGTGAGTCCTGGGCAAGGGGCACTTTCTGTCGGCAGGGGGCTCTCAGGCCCTGTTTTCTACGCCTCATCGTTTGGGCCAGCTCCCTTCCCCCACGGGAAGTACCAGCAGGAAGAACTGGCCCACCCTGGCTACAAACCAGAGCCACCCTGGGAAAAAACCTGGCGTCAAAACTGAAAAGAAAAACTCTGCCTCAAAAGTGTCGGTTTCCTGGCAATGTTCTCTTTAGGGCCATTGTTTGGCAAAAGGGCTTCTGGTGAGCCAAGGCCCAGGCCAGGGAGACCAGCAGGCCCCAGCAGTGACCTGTCACAGAACGTACTGATGACCATCTCACAGGCAGGTCGCTTCTGGTGACAGGATCTCTCTTAGCCCTCCCTCTTTTGCCCACCCCCAGAAGTGAAGAGGGCCCAGGCACTCACCCAACAGGACTCTTGGGACAGAACAATACTGTGCTGCTAGAAACAGGTTGGTTTGATTAAAAAAAAAATTGGAAAGACTTGCGTGAAATAGTCAAGTGACCAAAAGTAACCCAGAGAACGATGTACACAGGAACAGCAATATTGTTCTAAGGAGGGTCTTTAATAATCAAGTCACTACAAAGCACCCATGAAGGAAGATGTTACCTTCAGCCAGAGAAAGAACTGATAAACGAAGTGTGAATGGAGGGGTCTCAGCCAGGGCAGCCTTTTTGAGGGCAGGAGAATAAAGTGCACAGCAGAGAAAAGGAAATTTGGAAGGGAGCACAGAAGAGCAGGCCAGCATTGAAAATAAGGTGTTTATTAGTTTTAGAAAAATAGCATGAAATGGAAATTCATGGTTTGTTTTTGAGCTCTTTTTATAGTTGTGCTGCATATATGGAAATGGGTTTTTTAAATTTTTTAAGTTCAAAATGAAAGAAAATGTTAAAAAAAGACTGACATGACAAAGGGGGCAATCCCTTTTAACCGGTCCTTCTGGTTGAAGTGCAGTGCAGTCTGGGCTATCTTCTAGGGTCATCTCTATGGGAACTTGCTTCCTTAAGGGAGAAAAGTCCCCTTCCATTCCAGACACATTAGTCAGCACAATGGGACAAAACCTTCCCCGTTCCAATCATTCTGAGATTATCTGCAGGGCAACAGCCTTGGCACCTATGCCCCTGATGCCCGTTCAATCGGGCACTCTCCTAATACCCATGTCAAATAGCCTGAGAGCTCTCCAGCTGTCTAAAACTCCCCTTGGAGAGCACCTGATTTCCCTCCTCTATCTGCTCCCTCTCCCTGAGCACAGCACTTTGTACCCAGCAGGCGCTCAATAATTAAGCATCAAATATCTAAGGGGCCATACTTTCCTTAAGAACAGTTAAGGGGAAAGGAAAAGAGGCAAAGATTCAACTTGCTTAATCTCTAGTGGAGGACGACGAGGAGGAAACCTTTTTTAATGAACAGACATTTTAATCTTTTAAGAGGCTCTCAGTGGTACCCTGGAGTGCCCAGGCTGACCGCTGGCAGAGGCCGCCTTCAGCTGAACACGATGTTGCCATGTCCAGAAGGCCTCGTCTGTGCCCGGGGCACTGGCTGAAGGAGCCGGGCATATTTATTCTGAGAAGGGCGGGTGCTGGAGATGCCTTTGCTGCCTCCAAGTATGTCAAAGGTTACTGTTAGGGGGCTAGGGGGCGACTCCTGGGACTATCCAACACCTCACTGTGGTGAACACTGTGGACATTTTTCTCATCTGTCCAATGAGGCGGCGTCTGCGGCCCCCACTAGGCTCAATTATAGAAGCCCCAAAGGGACAACTTGAGGCCTCCTGAGCTTTAGCTACCCAAAGGGAATGGGGCCACCTGGGCAGGGGATGCCCATGGACCAGACCAGAAAGATGCTGAGGAGGCAGGATGGCAGCCTGGCTTTTGTTGCTCTTGGCGTCCCTGCGTTTGGCACACGATGCCCCTGGCTCTGAAATGGCCAGCCTGTCCACACTCTGGGCTCTAACCTCCCCCTCCAGCCCATTGGGATGAGAACAGGGCACTTGGGGCCGATTGGGCCCCACTGGCAGCCTGTCTTAGCCCCAGAACCCTGAACCTGAGAAATCCTTGCCTGGTCCTTTTCTCTCCTCCTTCCTGCCCCTGGGCTGGGCCTCTACCCCCCAGAAGCACTCGTTTTGAGGACGCCCCCAGTGGCAGGATCACAAGGCCTGGATTCAAGACCCAATCCTGTTCCCCAGGGGATCCTGCCCGTTTCCTCCTGACATCCCGGACTATGGGCTGAGGATGCTCCACATAATGCAGAGACCCGGAGGCTGGGGGGCCAGGGCCAACCTTTAGACAGTGATCTGTGGTAGATGGGAACCTGTGCCATCTGTCCCTAGGGCCAGGGCTTATCTCGAGACACTGGCACTTGCGGGCACTTCCTTGTTCCTCCTCTTCCCCTGGAGGAGGGGGCTGGGGTGGGGGCACTCCTGGCAGGACCCTGCCACCTGCCGAGTCCCTGGCTGAGAGGCTTAGCCAGGAGCCTTAGTAAGAGTCGCAGACCCCAGAGATAGAGGCAGAAAGGCGACCCGGCCTTTGCGAAGGCACTGTCCACTGGGGGCCGACGGCCGGACCCACCAACCTCGTGGGGACGTGGCCCCTGGACCGCCCCGGCGTGCTTCCACATTCGCTTCCAAAAGCATCCCTCTGGTTCTTCAAGGTACAGAGTGTGTGTGGGGCGGGAGGGGGCACCAGACTCGTGTCTCCCATCATTCCCTCGTTCCTTCGTCCATCTGTGCGTCGTTTACTCGCCGCGAGGCCGGTGGTTCCCAAGGCAGCAGCCCCAACCCTCATGGCAGGGGGCACTGGCCACCAGCAGGCTTCGGCCCCTGGCCCCGCAGGTCAGGAGGGAGGAAGACCCGGCTCCTGTGGCTGGGCCAGCCTTGCTCCCCCTGGGGAGGCGTCCACAGGCACCTGCTCGGCCTCGGTCAGGCGTCCAAGTGCCTGGTGATCCTGCGGACCTTCTCTCTTTTGTTGCGGTTGCCGTGTTTCTTCCAGGGTTTCCCAGGGCCCGCGGTATGGCCGGCAGGGACACCCCCAGGCCTGTGGCCCATCACGGCCTGCACGCCCCTGGTCAGCGCCCGCACGTTCTCCTGGGAGCAAAAAGCCGCGTGTCAGACTGAGCTGCTGGGGGAGTTTGTGGGCACTGCCAAGGGACCGCGGCAGGGAAGGGCCGGAGCAGCTCCTCTGCCTCACCAGCCCAAGCTGTCCCGGGGCTGCCACCAATGCCCCCGGCGCCGGCTCTTTCCCGCTCCCCCTCCTTCCCTCCCCACCCCGACACTGAGCGCACACGCCCGCCAGGACGGGCCCTCGCCATCTTACTTGGTGGAAAAAGGCTCGGTCGACCACGTTCTCGATCTGCTTGGCCTTGGGGTGGCTCAGGGGCAGTGGCTGCGCCTCGGGGCGCCTCCGGCTGCGCCTCAGTTTCTCGTGCTGTGGCTGAAAGTCTGCGGGCTCAATGCCGGGAGGAGGGTGGCAATACAGCAGCTTGCCCTGGAGAACCAAGAGTCAGACTGAGCTCCGGCTGGGCCCGGGCCCCAGGGCGCACCAGCGGGGACCCAAATGTCCAGGGCAGCCAGCCCAGCCCCTCTCCCACCAAGCCCAGGGGAGCTTTCCACGATCTGCATGTCCCACGGCTCCTCTAGAAAACTCGAATTTGAGAGAAACGCCACCCAGACAGCAGTCACTGGCCCTGTCCGGCCACTGCATTGGGCTTTGAGACATGCTTGCCCACCCCAGACTCAGCTCCCCCCCCGCCCCGGGAGCCCAGGGTCCAGGGCACCCCTCTTTTAGGTAGCTGGTTCCCAGCCCCATCTCCTGGCCTCTCTGATGGGCACCCATGGGTTGACGGGCATCAAACAGGCTGCAAAGGGGCTCGGGCAGCCTGTGGGAACCCCAGGGCTTCAGTCCCGGACAGACAGGGGCCCAGCAGAGCACCCTTACCCGCACGTAGTCCTTGAGAATGTACCGAGCAGCTCGGGGCTGGTCAGGCTGTCCGTGGGCAGTCATGAATCCCCTCATGCCTGAGAGAAAGACCAGGGGCTGAGAAGCGAGAGCCAGGGACCCTCCCCCAGGCTGCTGAGCCCTTCTCCAGCCCTATGACCAAGGGCCCTGCCTGAGGGTGCCCATCAGAGCACCAGGACAGACCAGCTCCCTCAGAGCTGCCCGCCTCCCAATGGCCTGGGTGGCTTTGGTCACCTTTCAAGCTTAGGGCTGGGACCCCGAGACTCCCACGGGCACCATCTGGCCTGTGTGGGAGGCTGGCGGTCCCAGGACTGGGCCAACAGACTTGGGGGGGCCTGAAGGAAGCTCTGGCCACTCATCTCCCTGTCAGCCCCCCCCCCCAAATAAAAACTGTCCCAAGAGAAGGGAGGAGGCTCCCATGGTGCCCAAACCCAAATAATTCTGAGTGGACACAGACTGTCCCTATCACGGTGGGAACTTCCCAGAAGGATCTCTCCTTACTTTGCAATGGGCAGGAGCGGCGAGGATCAGGGTCAGGACCAGAACCCTGGTCCGGCTTTACTGCCTCCCCCACCCGGTCCCACCACCCACGGGGGGCCCGGCCAGAACTCACTGCCGTAAGCCGTCAGAAGCTCCTCTGAGGTGGGCGCCCGATCGGGGTCTTCATCTTCTCGGGGCCGTATGATGTGAATCCCATAGGTCGCCTCCAGGACGTGTCTTGGGATGTTCTGGCAAATGTAAGTTGGTAAAGGAAGCAAACTGCAGCTTTGTGCCGGTCCTGCCCCCCCACTCCCCCCTGGAGCAGGGCAACGATACCCTGGCTGGATCTGACCCCAGGGTCAGGCATCCCCAGGGGCCCCTGCGACATCAAGGACACGCCCCCTCGAGCTCAGCGTCCCCCGAGGGCCGGACTGCTGGCGGGAGAGGAGCCCTCGCTCCACAGAACAGCCCACACCACTCAGACCCGCCCCAGAGAGGAAGAAAGGATATGAGGGAGATGGGGGGCACGTGGTCTCTCATCTGGTCGATGGGCAGAATCCCGCAGCAGATCATCTGGGCCTTGGTGGAGATGAAGGAGGGCATCACCAGGCCGGGACAGTCGCACAGACACAGGTCGGGCTCCACGTAGAGCGTCTGAAAGGAAAGCCCGAGGTGGGAGGGGCTCCCAGCCAGGAGTGAGCAGGGCAGAGGGCAGAGGGCAGAGGGCGCGCAGCCCCTGGGCCTACCTGGAAGTGTTTGGTGTGTCCGGGCGTGGCCGACACAGACACCTTCTTGTTCCCGAAGATGGTGTTGATGGTGGAGCTCTTTCCGACGTTGGGGTAGCCCACCTGGAGGGAGGAAGGACCTGGGATGGAGCCGGACCCAGAACGGGCTCTCCGCCCCAGCCTGGCCCCCAGGGGGCACTGGGCTTCACGAAGGGGCCCAAGAAACCAGTCCTTTCACACTCACTCCTGGGAGTCCATGGAGGCTCACCTGGCTCCCTGAAAATGCAGGCCGTGAGCCAGCTAACTGAAAGGCAGGAAGTGGGCACTGCCTAGCCCAGCTGCCCCCTCATTGCCCAACACCCCACTTCCCAACCCTGGCCGGGACCAGCCTGACCCTCCGGCCGCCTTCCCCGCAGAGCCCACGTCCCTTGGCACAGGCGGCACTCCTCCCTGGAATGAGCTCACTCCCTCCTTCACCTTTAGATAGTGGCTGGAGCTAGAATCTCACATCAGACAATAGCCGTGTGACTGGCCAAGGCAATGGACTTCTCTGTCTCAGTTTCCCAACAGTTTGGAAAATTTCTTAACTGACTGACTCCCAGAACACTACAGTTACCATGAGGTCAGACTCCCTCTCCAGAAGCAGGGGCTGCGGCCCTTTGCTCACCTCACGCCCTGGGGCCCCTTGGCAGCCAGATTGCTGGTCAATGAACGGGTGCTTTCTGGGGCCACGTGCCCAGCTCACATCTCCTGGGGGCTTCCCCCATCAAGCAGGAGCCCCCCTCCCAAGGACCTCTCCTTCCCAGAGGTTCATTTCCTTGGAAATCCCTAATTGTGACGGGCATGTGCCCAAGCCAGGCTCAGCCTGGCTTCTCATCAACTCCCACCTTATTTTTAGACCCTTGGTGATGATGGGGGGGGGGGGAGGTATCTTTGGAGAAGCTGGACCAGACAGCCACTCACCAGCCCCACAGTGAGCTGCCCCTCCTTGACCTTCTTCCCAGAATGCATCTCTTTGAAGAGGTCCAGCAATTCCTGCTTTTCCACGAGGTGGTGGTCATTCTGCACACGGGCACCGCTGCCCCGAGGCTCCTGCTCCAGGCTGCCACTCGCTCTGTTTTCCTGCCAGCTCTGGCCGTAGGACTCTGCTTCTTGGCCGCCGTCGTCCTCGGAGCACGTCTGCCAGTGGTCATCGTCCTCAAGACAATCCTCATATTCGCTGTCCCCTTCTTCACTCATCCAGTCGCTCTCGTCCTCGTCCTCTTCCTCATCAGGGAGCTGCCGTGCACCCCCCGGGGACTCCAGGTCAGAGGCACCCCTCTGCATGCTTTCGGCCCCATCTTCCCAGTCTTCGCCCTCCTCGGAGCTCTCAGCTGGTTCCTGACCAAATGAAAAAGCCCCAAGAAACCGAAAAAGGATCAGCGGAGAAAAATGTAAACAAAAAATCCTATGTCTTCCATCCCTCTCCTAGACAAAGGCCAGACCGAAAAACCAAACTGGTTTTTGAGCGGAACCTGGCAGAATCTCCTGCTCTGGATCCCAAGTCTGACTCAGACAAAGGTCCCCAGTTCTGGCAGGCCTCGGTTTCTGCTGCTGCTAGTAAAGGTGCCGGGGGCCGCCTGCTGCTCCGTGGCAGTTCTGGGCTCTTGGTTCAGGGAACCCAACCCCACTGGCGTCTGTAACAGGTCCATGCCCTGGGCCTGGGGGGAGGGACCCTCCAGAATTCAAGGGAAACAGTTTCTGAAAGAGAGTGCTCCCAGGAAGGGCCCCGAGGGCCAGCCTGAAGAGGAGGGGACAGAGATGGGAGTCTGAGCCCTGGTTTTCCATCAGGTGGAAGGAGTCCAGCCAAACCCCCCACTTCCTGCCTGAGACAGAACAGTCCCCAAAAGGCCCTGAAAAAGCAGGGAGGGGCCTGGGAACCTGCTTCTACCAAATGTTCTGTGGAAGGAAACCTGCAGAAGCCAGAGATGTCAAAGCTGGGTGAGGGACGGGAAGGTGTGATGGTGTCAGTTCTGTGGGGGGCACCTTCCCTGCGCTGCAGGAGATCTAAAGTGAGACAGAAGCAGCCCCCCTTCCCTCGGTGTCCCGCCCTGACGGCTCCGAGGCCGCTCCCCGGCTACCTTTGATCTCGGGTCCAGCCGGATGCCTTCAGCCAGAGCGGACCAGAAAATCACTTTCACGCCTTCTCGCTCGAAGAACGCGGCCCAGGCGCGGCGCTGCTCCTCCGTCAGCAGGTCGGCCTTGTTGATCAGAATCACGTTTTCCTTTTCTCTGCTGACTTCCTTCACGTAGCGCTCCTAGGAAAACCACGGTTGTTGGGAGGGGGCAAAGGTGCCTTTGCCGCAGACTCACAGGGAATGAGAACTCTGATCCGTCCTCCCCCCATAGTCTCTCTGGGGACAGGCCGGAAGCTCGGGAGCAGTGACCCCCAGAGCACAGGGGAGAGCCCCTTTCCCGGGCAGGAGCAGAGCCTGCCATCACCTTCGGCCCCGCACATTCACAGGAACCAGAGCTCTGTTTTTTAAGCCGTACAAGGGACTTTGTGCCCAGTTGTGCCTTAAACTAGAGCCCATGAGGGACAAGCAGTTGCCAACCAGCAGAGATGACCATGCGAGCCGGGACCTCCACGGCCCAAAGTACTCTGGGAAAAGGAATCCAATGAAACTTGAACCCCTTCTCCATCCAGTCTCTTCACTGGGACTCAGCAGCAACCTTCCTGAACCATGGGGGCAGCTGAGACCTCGGGCATCTGGGCAAGGGACAGGTGGGCGCTGGGCGAGGCAAACAGCCCCACTGGTTCTGGGTCAAACAGGGTCGAGACACCAAGGAAGTGAATGGGACAGAGGTGGCTCCCAGCTGACAGGAGGACACCCACTGACCCACTCTGGCCCTGGGCCTGACTGACCCAAGGCCTGGGTAAAGGAAGCGGTCTTGGGGCTGGGCCCAGAACGCTGCTCCTCCTAGTAGTGCCGCCAGAGCAAGCCCTCCCTCGGGAGCACTCACCAAGTCTTCGCAACGAAACAGGAGGGGATTGCGAGCATCCACTATCTGAACGACGACATCACTGAGAAACAAACAAGCAGAGGTGACGGCCGGGCCCGCAGCCCCCCCAGAGCCTTAAGATCAGCCCAGGGGCTGCCCCTCATCAAGCATTTAGGGAGCACCGGGCCCGCAGCCCCGACCTCGCAGCCCCGACCTCAGACGCAGGTGGAAGGAGCAGCAGCATCTGGGCTGGAGGTGGGCACTCCATGGGAGGATGGCCAAGGCGGGCCAGGAAAGGCTGCACTGCAAGGGCCTCTCCAGCAGGGGGCACAGACAGATGCCAGGTTTCTCCCGGGGGGCTCACTTCTCTATGTGGCCAGCCTCTCCCCCTTACCCCCCCCCCCCCCCGCCCCGGTGAATCAGCACAAACTCTACCACGCCCTTAGCAGGAGGGGCCGTCCCCCCCAGTGCCAGGGACTTCCCCCCAAAGCGCTCATTCCTGGGGGTGCCCGTGGTATTTGAACCCGAGGAACGGGAGCCTGAGCCGCCATCTCTGGGCTTGGGGTGTCAGGACTTGTCTCCCCTTCCACGTGACCATGCCCCAGGCTGGGACCCGCCCCCAACCCACCTCCTCTCGATGACCCTCCAGAGCTGGCGCCAAAAGTCCAGGTTTCTTTCAAATGGGGTCAGAATCAGGTTTTGCTCCTCTTCCAGCCTGGCTTTAGAAGGAGAAGGTGAGCCCCGGGCGTGCCCAGGTGTGCCCCGGGCGTGCCCAGGCTCATGGCAAAGCTACTAGTGCTTCTAGACAGGGTCCAGGCCACCGGAGCCTCCCCCCAGCCCCAGGCCCCCCTCCTAACACACAAATGGATACTCGCCCCCCCACACACACTGACCCTCCCCCCAGCCCCAGGCCCTCCTTCCTCCTAACACACAAATGGATACTCGCCCCCCCCCCACTGACCCTCCCCCCAGCCCCAGGCCCCCCTCCTAACACACAAATGGATACTCGCCCCTTCCCCCCCCCACTGACCGCCCCAGCTGCCGCCTCCACTCCAGAAAGTTCTCTCTCTCGGCCTGCTGCAGCTTCTCGGTGCTGGTGCCCTGGTCCCACGGGGGTCTGTGGGGAGCACGGAGGGGGTGAGATGCGGGGGCGCAGAGGAACACGGGGAGGGCACGGACACGGGGGGGGGGTCATGGCCCATCCTCACCTGCGGGGGATGCGCAGGGCCCCCCGGTGCTCCTGATGGAGAGCCTGCACCCGCAGCTCCTCCTCCGGCGGCAGCAGCCCGGTCCGGGCCTCGGGAGGCACGAAGCGGACGTTCAGCTTCTCTGGTCACGGGGAAGAAGGCAGATCCAGGCGCGTCACGAGGGGCAGCCCCTCTTACAGACCCAGTCCCAGCCCCGCGCCCCGCAGGGGCCTCCTGTCTGCACTCACCCGCCACGAACTCGGTCCCGGCCAGCTCCGCCGTGGCCAGGAACTCCTCCAGGGCCGTGGGCTCCGTCACGGAGCGCGGGTCCATGCGGCCCCAGGCGCCCCCTTCGTCCAACTCCTTCGTGTGCAACTGGGAGGGGAGGCTTGACGTCAGAGCCCGACACGCGTGGGTCCCCTCCCGGGAGTCCCGGCAGCCCGGCTTGGGCCTGGTCCGAGGCGGGAGACGCGGGGGCCGCGCCGTCTCAGGGCCCTGGGTTCCAATCCCCGCCCCTCCACGCTCTCCCCTCGCAGCCCGAGCTCACCCACGGGTCTCGCCGCCGCTGGCTGCGGTTCTGCAGGTTGCGCTCCTTGATGAGGGCCCGTCCTAGGCCGACCCCGCCGCCGCCCGACACCCGCTTCCGACCCATGTCGGCCCCTAAGCTGCCCACAAGGACCCGTCACACCAGCCCCGCGCGGCTCCGCTCTGGGAGATCCGCTGCGCAGGCGCGGCCGCCGGCGGAAGTAGTTACTAGAGGAAGAGTCCAAGCGAGAGTCCTGGGGGGGAGGACCAAAAAGGGGCGGAGCCCCGGGGCTGCCGGCGCCTTTCCACCCTCCCGGACCCGTCCCGGGCCACGTGAGGTCAGACGTTTCCCGAGGAGTCACCGCGAGTGCGGACCCTTCCTCCTGTAGGTCTGAGTAATGGTACAGTCCATGCTGTGCGCAGCCAGAAGGGTTCGGCGAGAAACGGGTGCTCCGAGCGGAAAGGGGCCGCTCAGACGATCCGGGCGGGCGGAAGGGGTGGATCCCGAAGGAGGCGGGACACGAGCGCGTCGTCTGCCACGTGACTGCGGCTCCGTTCCAAGCTGACTGGCAGTCTCCCGGTGACAGTAGCAAAAGCTTTTCAAAAAAAAACCAAAAAAAGCTTTTCTAGCTTAAGAATTCCATTAAGATAATGTGACTTGGAAGAACCAAATGCAAAGTCATTCATTGCCTCATTCTGGGGGAGGGAGGACATCCCACAATGCCTTGGGGCACAGTTTCCAACGGACTTCCCACAGGGAAACTGAGGCCCGGGGAGGGTCGGTTAGTCAACGAGCATCTATTGGGTGTTTCCCTTTCTAAGCGCAGAAAACGCAAAAACGCGGGCCCTGGCGACAGGAGCTTCCTCTCTAACGGAGGCCGAGAACTGCAGACGCTCGGGGGAGGGGGGGCGTCCCAGGGACAAATCCCAGGGGACCTTCCGGGGAGGCGGCCTGCTGAGTCAGGGAGACCCCAGTCAGGCTCTTCCTAGTGGGGGAAGCCGGGCGACCCTCTGCCTCGGTTTCTCCCTCTGTAAAATGGGGGTAATAACAGCACCCTCTCCCAGGGACTGCGAGGATCCACTGGAATTATATGGAAAAAATGATTTGCAGACTTTGAAGTTTTCAAATAAAGCCTGACTTGTTAATGAGTCTCGAAGGAAGTCAGGGGAGTTTAAAAATGGAGATTAGGTAAAGCCTTTCAGTCATTGGGAGCCCGCGTGGAGGCAAGAGACGGGGTGCTGTGTGCAGGGGAAGTGGGGAATGTTCCTTCTTTCTCCTTGCAGCGATTTGTTGGAAAGTCACATCCTTCGGATGATTCTGGATTTTCTCTACAATCTTGCCGCTGACCCGGAATTAGGCAATCACCTCGTGGCTGGAATTCTGGGCGGGGGTCTGTGCTGTCTCTGGCTTTTGAGCCCCCCACCCTCCAAGCCTCTCTGCACCCTTTTCAGCTTTTCCCTAGAACGAGTGCGAGAAGCCGTCTGCAGTTTCCGCCTGAGAATCCACTGAGAGATCCTCTGGACAGTTAATGTCAAGAATTTGATATTGGAGGTGGGCAGCACCCCTCAGTGGGGAGCCCAGCGCCGTCTGCAGTGGGAGTGGGAGGGACCGATGCAGTCAGAGGTCTGGGATGCTACCAGAGGCAACCTGGGAGAGTGAAGTAAGGGGGGAACAGCAGGCTCCTCTTTCCTGGCTCTGCTCCTACCTGCTGATGTGCCCAACTCACCTCCAGAGATCCCTTTCTCCAGTTGGTCATCTCCCCTGTACCAGGGACACCGGCCAGCTGCCTGCCTTCCCACTTCTTTTGCCTCAGCTCCTTTTTGTGGGATGTCCTCCCTCCCCCAGAATGAGGGCTCCTGGAGGGTGGGGGCTGTCTGCTTGTGTAGTTTTTGTATTCCCGGCACCTTGACGAGGATCTGCCACACAAAAAGGCTTAATAAATGCTTGTCAGATGAATGAACGTGGGTAAAGCACTTGCAAATCTTAGCAAGACACACGAATACTAGTTCTTGTTATTTGGGCAGTTCTCGTCTTGACTCTGGTGGAGTCACAGCTTCCTCGGGGATCAGTTTCCTTATCTGCAAAGAGTGCCTGCTGAACCAATTCTAGAGATCTGCACAAATCAACCTGATGCTTCCCCTTTCTTGTTATCCTGCCACTTAATCCATGTGTATTTGCTGACAGCCTGATCAATGAGTTCAGATACAGGTGTCATGCCCCCTCTCACGTCCCCCCGTGGGATTCAGAGAGACCCACCAATCCAACTTACTTGTGAACTCTCTCTGCCAACATCCCCCAAGAGGAGCCGGCCAGCTCTGTTGAGGACATGTAAGGAGGTCTTTAAGCACTCCACCCCCAGCAGGAAGAGAGACCTCACTTTTGATGGCTAGCCAAAAGGTAAGACTTCAATGAAAGGAATTCTAATTGAGCAAAGCTGTGGCCATTCAGGGGAAAGGAGGAGGTTTGGGAGGCAAGGAGGACCCTGGGAGAAGTCCAGTGTGTAGACGTGCCCCTTTGCCTCTGAGAGAATCTCCACGGCACGGGCTGACCTAAGCTCCCGGACTCCCAATCTGGCACCAAGTGTAAGGAGTTGTGAGCACAGAGTTCTGTGTTTGTGTAACTTGTGTAACTGGACTTGCACCACCAGGAAGACCACAGGTTTTGAATATAACACACCCTCCGTAATAGAGTGTGGGATAGCTGCGCTATTTCTGAATTTACCCAGTCAGGGAGGCTATTTGCAAGTCTCATATGGGCCCATGAAGGGCAGATAGATGGAGAAGTACACAGAACACTGGCCGGGAGGTCCTGAGTTCACATGTGACAAACCAGATAAAACCAGCTAAGTGCTGGTTAACGTTCTACTCCTATGATTTTATGATGATCCATCAACTTCGGGCACAGGCAGGTAGATGGCACAGTAACCAGAATGGCAGGCCTGGAAGGAGGAGCTCCTGAATTCAAATCCGGGCCTCAGATGCTTCTTAGCTGTATGAACTCGAAATCACATCACCTGTTTGCCTCAGTGTCCCCATCTGCAAAATGAGTTCAAGAAGACAGGATCTCTGCCGAGAACATCTCCAATGGGCTCATGGAGAGTCAAACTGAACAACAATCAAAGTGGCTTAGGGGATGGGCACTGGACTAGCCCTAAATACCAGCAATTGAGGGAGCTTAGAGGTGGGAAGGGGCTGCAAATCTTCCCTGTATGTCAGTATTTGAAAATTCCACCTTCAGGGACTCAATCTTTCACATTAAACATTGCTCTTCTTTTACCCGTTTAGAGCTAAACACATACATATATTTGCATCAATATATTTCTTTTTTAAAATTTATTATAGTTTTTTATTTACAAATTATATGCGTGGGGGATTTTTCAGCATTGACAATTGCCAAACCTTTTGTTCCAATTTTTCCCCTCTTTTCTTCCACCCCCTCCCCCCCCCATGGCAGGTTGACCAATACGTGTTAAATATGTTAAAGTATAAGTTAAATACAATATATGTATACGTGTCCAAACAGTTATTTTGCTGCCTAAATGTACTTTTAAATGCTTTTTAAAAAGTAGATAAAGGGTGAGGGTTAGCAAAGAACTAATGACTTGTGAGGTTCATATAACCGGTAGTCAGTGTTGGAGCTAGGATTCCCATAATGCCTGACTCTGTCCTGTCCCAAACTAGTAGAAAATCGTCCTGGGAGGACTCGTTAAGCTCCCAGTGCTTGAGTCCAGCTTTCCTGCTCCCCACCCATCCTCACCCATCATGCTGGACTTTACTTTTTATCTATTTGTTTACAGTCACTTAATACAGTTACTGGATTTCAGCAACATCAGTGTTATTGTTACAATGTAACAATATGGAATATTTATTGCAGGTAACAATAGTAGCAGGCTTTGTTTACTCCTTTGTTAGAATGAAACCTCAGAATGGTGTAGGGGTTGTTAGACTGTAACAACATTCAAATGTTTGTTCTACTGGTCGCTCCATAGTAACAATAGTTGTTAGATTGTAAAACATTAGCTAGAGAGCTCCTTTCCAGCAAAGACTGTTCATTTTGTTTGTTTTTGACCTCCCTCCCCCTGCTCTCCATTGATTCTTCTTTTATAAGAAAGGCTGTAGAACCGGGTGTTGGTGAAAAGGGAAGACAAGGAAGGAAGCCAATTAGCTGGCCCCGAGTTGTCCTTGACATTTTACTGAAGGCCAGGCCCTCAAGAAGAAGAGGAGGAAAGCTAGTTGAGTGGGAACTCTCAGGATACCAGATGGGAGGCAGATGGTGTCATCCTCACCAGCAGATAGCCAAGGATTTGTTGGCCTGGATGCCCAAGAGCTTCACTCCTGAGGTCTTCTGCCACAAGGGCAACCTCAGCTGGCCTGGGAAGAGCGTCTCTAGGCTCAGCAGTGACTCAGGCAGGCTGGACCATCTCGGGAGCCCTTACCCCAGAGCTCGTAGATCTGAGCTGGGCAGCTTGCTCTGCTGCTGGGACTCCCCCCAGCCTAAACAGTGAGAATGGCAGAGTCCTGCTAACCCCACCTCATCCCTCTGCTCTGAAAGGCATCCTTGGTCTTGTACGCTGATGGCTGGGCAGCCACCCCCACCGCGGGGCAGCCATCCCCACCGCGGGGCAGCCATTGCTGTGGTTTGAGCTCAAGAGCCAGGTCTTTTCTGCAGCCAGTTTTGCTCCTGGCCCAAGACCCAAACCCCAACTGGCTGACACTCGTCTGGGGTGTATTCTTCCTCTTAGGGCTTCTTACCACTTTTGTCTCCAAACTACTCCACTAGCTCTTGACTTATAAGTTCCAAGATCCACACCCAGACCTAAACCACCAGGAAGCGGCAAACCTGAGCTTTCTCATCCCTCCTAGAAAAAGAGGAAGGTGGAATCCTTCACATGCCTTTCCCAGCACCCAGTTCTAAGGTAAAAAAGTCGTTTGGCATTGTGGGAGAAGCAGAGGGCTCTGGGACACAATGGATCCTAAAGCTGGGAACTGGATCTCAATCCTTCCCTTCAGTCTGCTTCAAAGGGAATATAGTGCCAGGTACCTGTTATAGTTATTGGGATGAATCAGACTCTGGCAGCTTCTGTTCCAGTTTGCCTCTGGCCTCCCTGGCCTCTCTCTAAGTTCTGTTGTCCATCTTCCAGCTGTTTTATCTAGAGAATGGGTGGAGACCCACCTGGGGGTAAGCGGCAAATCTGAGCTTCCAACATGCTTAAAGGCCTTTTCTAAAGGCACCGACCATGAGCTCAATTCACCTGAAGATTTCTCAGCCCTGGATGTTGTGAACTGAAATGGCAGTGTCACGTCTTAGACAAGAAAGCCAAAACTCTGGATTCGGAGTCCCAGCAGGAGTTTGGATTCTGGCCAAGTCACTTCCCAGAGCCTTGATTTCTTCATTTGGAAATTGGACTAGATGCTCCAGTGTGCACCCTCGGTCTACATTTATGATCTGATGGAGTTGTTCCTCAGTTCAGTGAATATTTAAGCTGTTCTTCAGGACAGACAATAACAAATTAAGTCAGCCAGCATTTGTCGAGCACTTACTTTGTGCTGCCATTGGGCTAAGCATCGGGGTTACAACAAAAAGCAAAAACTTGGATCCATCCCTGAACTCAAGAAGCTCCAGGTCTGGAGAAAAGGTGTCATTATATGTCAGAACTCAGATAAGGGCCAAAGTTCCCATGGCTTTGGGCAGACTCACATGGAAGCAGGCCAGCTTGTTCATAAGGAATGCTGGGAACAAGGCATGAGGCAGGTTAGAATCAATTGAGATATGAGGAAGACAATTCCAAGATCCCAAGAATTCTCTGGTCTGGTGGTCAGCGGGGGCTTAGCAGAGGGTGGACCCGTCAGGGCCTGGAGATCTCTCACAGCCACAGTCACAGATCTTAAAAGTCATCCCAAACAGACAAGTGCATGGCCAGAGTGATATTAACCAGTGGGTTCCAGTAAAATCTGGTTCCTGGACTAGGGCTCTGAGCCCCTTTGTTCTGTGTAACTGTCATTGTCATCAACTCTAGAGCCTGACCTTGAGTAGGGAGCCTTCCCACTGCAGCAAATGTCCTCAAGGGTCACTTCAGATGATGGCAATTTAACCTTTAAGAGGTTCAAGAGGAGGAGTTTAACAAAGCAGCAGTAGAAACAGTGGTAATGTAGCAGCAGCAGTAATATTAATAGTGGTACATAGTAGTAGTAGTAGTAGCAATAGCAACAGCAGAAGCAGAAGCATTACTAGTAGTAGTAGCAACAGCAGTATTAATACTAGCAACAGTACTAGTAGTAGTAGTAGCAACAGCAGCAGAGGAAGTAGTAATAACAACAAAAATAATTGATATTTACATAGAGTATTGAAGTTCATAAAATATTTTCCATATGTTTTCATATTTGATCCTCACAACAACCCTCTAAGGGATAGTACTAGTATCCCATTTTATGGATAAAGAGATTGAGGCTAAGTGGGATTAACTGACTGCTCCAGATCTATACAGACAGTACAGGTGTGAAATAGAATTTGAATTCAGTAATTTTGGGACTCCAAGTCTATCCACAACCTACTTAGCTTCCCTTGATGATCTTGGGCAAATCCAGGCCATACATGTTCAGAATTGTTTAGTCAGTCAACAGTCAGCAAGCATTCATTAAGTATCTACTAGATGCCAGTTATTTTGCTAAGCCTGAAAATACAAATGCAAACAGAACTGTGGGTGATTACTGATTGAGGGATGTCGTGTCACTCTGCAGGATCCTTTCCATGTCCAGTGACCATCAGGCCTGGCCAAGGGCAGGCATGAAACCCTGGGGCGGTATCCCAGTGCTGCTTCTTACTAATGTGACCTTGGGCAAAGCACTTCATCTCCCGGATCCTAACTTTCCTGTCTCTAAAATGGGAGATTTGGATCACAGAGAATGTCAAAGATCCCTTCTGACTCTAACACCTATTATTTTGGGGTGAGAAGCAGAGGCTAAAGAAGAGGGCATTTTAATACTGTAGCTGTAACATTTTAAGATATCGTTTGTCTTAACATTTTATTACTTATAGTGAGCCCTCTGACGTTACCACTGATTCAATTGTGAGTTGTATCAGGCTAGTGTTCCCTGCCTTTCCCTTTGCAGATCCCGGCCTCTCACTCTGGCTTCACTGCCTGTCCAGGCCTCTGTTGGGGCGCAGCAAAATCATTGTACAATGATCTGTTTCTGCTCGCTTTGTGCAGCATCTGTTCCTGTAAGTTTCTCCAGACCTCTCTGGAATCACTCTGCTGGTCATTTCTTACAGAACAATAATACTCCATCACATTCATATACCATAATTTATTTTGCCATTCTCCAACTGATGGGCAGCCACTCGGTTTCTAGTTTCTGGCCACCACGAAAAGGGCCGCCACAAACATTTTAGCACATATGGGTCCCTTTCCCTCCTTTAAGATCTCTTTGGGATATAAGCCCAGTAGAAACACTGCTGGGTCAAAGGGTATGCACAGTTTGATAACCCTTTGGGCATAGCTCCAAACTGCTCTCCAGAATGGTTGGATCAATTCACAATTCCGCCAACAATGCACTAGCACCCCAGTTCTGATTCTGGCTGAGTTCTCCTTCCTCCTCCTCCTCTTTCTTCTCCTCCTCCTGTTCCTCCTCCTTCTTCTCCTCCTCCTCCTCCTCCTCCTCCTCTTCTTCTTCCTCTTTCCTCCTCCTCCTCTTCTTCCTTTTTCCTCCTCCTCCCCTTCTCCTCCTCCTTTTCCTCTTTGTTTTGGTTCTCTGAAGAATTTTGCTCTGACTTTGGGATGGAGGGATTGACTCAGGCTCAGAGCCCTTTCCCTGTGGGGGAAGAATTAAAGAAGAAAAACTGCAGAAACTGAAGCTGAGGTCTTAGCCCTGGAAGCTGGAGTCTACTGTGAATAATGAATGCATGGGGACTCATGGGTCCAGCTTTTCTGAAGTCCCTTTAGACTCCAGATGGAAGGTAGTGATGGATTGGTTTGGGGGGTTTTTCCTCTCTCCCAGGGGGTCAGTTTTCTGTATCTGATGTCCCCTTCCCTCTCCCAGGCGAGGCTTACTGTTTCTTGAAAAAGTTTTACTCTGTTTTGTCTGACAATCGTGCTAAAGCTGTTAGCCCCCAGCCTGGCCAAACAGCATTATGGTTTGTGTATATCATCGAAAGGATATTTTGGGAGCACACAAGAGATTTAAAATACTAGCTTTTCACTAGAGTAGTGTTTCTGGGTGGGGACTCAAAACCATAACCTAGATTGTTTTTAATTTTTTTTTTTTTTTTTTTTTTTGCCACATCCCTGGGTATAGATTATCAAGGTTTCTCTCCGCAAATGAGTCACCAGCAATCTCTGGGACAGTGGTTGGCTGGGCTGCAGTTGAGATGGTGTCTGTGATTTCTATGGGCCTATCCTCCCTGTCAGTGCTCAGAGTAGCACTCCATAGGTACTATATTATTATCATTCTCACTTTACAATTGAGTAACTTAAACTAGCTCACAGAATCACCCTGCTGATTAGAACCTAGGATTTCCTATTTCAGAGACTAATAGTTATAGGCCAGAGCTGATTCTTCCCCATCTAGTGCTTCAGGGTTGGGATTAGAATGGTATAGACACTTACAGACCATCTAGCAGTGAACAAGATCACACCGACGTCCCCCACAGCAGGGAAAGCATTAGCAAAGATACACAACTGATAGCCTGCTCGGGTGTTGGCCATGTTGGTCTGCCAGTCAGAAACCTGAAGGAAGAGGTCCCGAGCCCCAGGAAATATACCAGTGGTTGGAGCTTCACTGGTCTGGGCCAATTAGGTCTTAAGGACGGCTTCTTATAGAACAATAATATTCCATAACCTTCATATACTGTAACTTATTCAGCCATTCTCCATGACGGGTGTCCACTCAGTTTCCAGTTCCTAGTCACTACAAAGAGGGCTGCCACAAACATTTTTGCACATGAGGGTCCCTTTCTCTTTTTTAGGTTCTCTTTGGGAGATCATAGCAGTAGTGACCCTACTGGGTCAAAGGGGAGGCACAGTTTGATAGCCCTTTGGGGATAGTTCCAAATTGCTCTCCGGAATGGTTGGATCAATCCACAACTCCACCAACAATGCATTAGTGTCCCGTTTTCTCACATCTCCAACACTCTTCATTATTTAAGGAGAGTTTCAATGCCATTTAAGGAGAGGAAAAAAGCAATAACACAACAATTAGCTGATTTAAGATCCCCCTTAGGAGAAACTACTTTGTCCCATGTGGCAGAGATTTGAGTAGCTGTAGCTCCCAGAATGCCAGGATTCTGCCCTGTGATCCCCCTCTGAAGTGATGTTCAAAGCCCATCACTCCCCCAGCCTCTTCCTGTCTGGTGTTCTCACGGCCTCCTGGTCTCTCTGTGGCCTTTGGAGTGCTAATGTTGATCTCCTTGCCTTTGCTCACAAGAGACAATTTATCTCTGCGCCTTTTCACTGCTGGAAGGCCCTTCCTTGCAGCTAAATCTCCCCTGAGATTTCTTCAAGTCCCAGATAAAGTCTCACCTTCTACAGGGAGCCATTCTTGATTCCTCTTTATGTTAGTCCCTTCCCTCTGAAATCAATCTTCATGTGGATTAATTTTGCATCTGACTCCCTGAGATCCCTTTTGGGATTTTCTGTGACCAAGATTCTAAAGCGGTTGGCCGTTTTCTTCTCTAGATCATATTGACAATGAGGAAACTGAGGCAAGCAGGATTTAGTGCCTTGCTCAGGGTCACACAGCTAGGAAGTGTCTGGGGCCAGATTTCAGGAAGATGAGTCTTCCTGATCCAGGCCTGGTTTTGTGCACCATGATTGCCCATACTAATAATCCGTCGGGTATTATAAACAATACAATCAAGATAATGAACATAATTGTTATATTGGCCCCAATATGTCTTGTTTGTACCTAGTTGTTTACACATTGTATCCACATTTAAGGTCCTCGAGGACAAAGGCTGTCTTCTTTTGCCTTTCTTTCTATCTGCTGTGTCTGACACACAGTAGGGCTTAATAAATGCTTGCTAATTTGTAGACAATGCTACTCGCTTTTCACAGACCGGCGAGGACGCCGACTTCCAGATGGGTGCCTTCTTTTAGAGTCATTGTCTCGGGAGGCTGGGTGACAGGGCCAATCATCTTTGGCAATCCGCTTCGGTCTTCTGGTGTCTGGGAGGGTGAACAAGAATCACAACCTATAAAGGGACTTGGCTGCTGTGTCTTGGCTCCCGTGGCTGCTCAGGGGGGCACCAAGACCTTTGGGCTCTTTGGCTGTGACAGGAGCAGCTGCAGCGGCAGCCGAAGGCCAGAGAGGACCCAGTCCCCTCACTGCCTCATCAAGGGTGTCTTGGAGGGAATCGTTCCACCTGGGTCTGCGTATTATGGTCTCTTATCAAAGGTGTGAATCCTGTAGAACTCTAGTAAGTACTAAGTACATGGGCTGAACTAGAGAGCTGCTAAGCACCCCGCTAAACAACCACTGTCTCTATCCATTCCACTGACTTAGCCCCTTGTTTCAAGTTCTGGCCCATACCAGAGCACGGTCCTAGTTTTGTCCCAGCTCTCTCTCTGGACAGGAATTCTGCTGAAGGCTACTCTCCCAAATCAGCAGCACAGGCCCAAGCCTCCGCCCGAGAGCTCACCCTCGTCTGGGCTGGCTCCGGGCCCGGGCTGGCCAGAAGGCAGAAGCCTCCCTCCTATTCCTCCCCCAACTCTCCTGTCCTTTAGGTTTTAGGGTTAAAATAATGAAGCAGCGTCAACGGTCCTAACAGAGCCCCAGAGACACATCAGAGAGTCGGGGGCTGGCTTGTTCAGGTTCTGGAAGCTCTCAGAAGCAGCTCTGGGAAGACAGGAACCTTTTTGATACCCAGCTTAAGAGCTGACCAGAGAGTAGCTGAAAAATGTTCTATATGACTGATAGTTCTATAACCGTAGAACTTGGATAAGCGACATTTACCAAAAGCCATCACTTCTATCATGGGGAATAATAGCGCAGTGCCCGCTGCTGCAGCAGAGGCGTCATCCATTTTCATTCGTTCATGATTCATTCAAGAAACATTCAGATCCTTGGAAAAATCCGTGCCTGCAAGAAATGGAGCCTTGTTCTTGGGACTGGAGGAGAAAACTGGACCTGGAGGGGAAGAGGTTTATGTTCTATTCCTGGTGTTCCCCTTATTAACTGTGTGACCTAGGACAGACTCCTTCCTGTTTCTGGGCTCCCTCCCATGGTCCCTCCTGCCCTTTGGAAAGATTGGAGGGAAGGTCTGAAGCCCACCTTCATGACTGGGGGGGTCATGTGGGAAAAGACCCAGAAATGGTCACTCTCACCCATGCTTCTGATCAAAGGCTCAACTCAGGGGGCTGCTGCTCAGAAGTTCTGGTTAAGGCCAGTAGATGGCGTGGGGACAAAGGAAAGCCCTTCCCTCCCTCTCCCTGGTCAGCCCGGCCCCACGGCTTCCCTGCCATCTCTGCCCCTTGCTGCAGAACAGAGAGAGACCCGGGCTTCCCGGATGAACACAGGTCTCTTTGGCGGCCCTCCCCCTCACCTGGCAGAGCTGGTTGCTCAGCCCCAGCTCAAGGCCAGCTTGGCTCCTCACCCTGCAAGGTAGAAGAACAGGGAATCCTCTGAACGTGGCCTTGACTATTGAGGGAGGCTGAAAGGGAGTTGGGAGACCTGTCACTGCCTGAAGGGGCCCACTGAAGCAGTAGCATGGGGGGGGGGGGTTTACAGGAACACCAGAGTAACCGCCCAGCTCACCAAGTTAATCCCTCCAAAGGGCATGGGAAAAACCAAGATGGCAGCTCCTTCCAGGCAGGCCTTGTTCCTCCTCCCCCTTCTCTTCTCTTAGAGACCTAAGCATCTCCAGGCACCTTAGAAAGTGAGTTAATTGAGCACATTCCCTGGATTAGTTCTCTCTCCTGGAGAGAAGGCCCCGTGGTCTCTGAGCCAGGGATTCTCAGGGTTTCCAGCGGCCCCTCCTCAAGGAGTTACTTATTCCGAACAATATGGAACGTGCCCAAAGCACTGAGCAGAATTTAAGAGCCGGAAAGGCCCCCGGAGGCTTCCAGTCCTCAGGCTTGATTTCATTTTAAAGGTTCCTCCTCTGGGGAACACACTCTCACTTTCTTTCTCTTTGGAAATACACTGGACGCCCCCCCTCCCCCCCAGGCGTCTTTGGAATTCTGAATCTTGGTGCCCCGGGGAGTTGGGCTTCCCTGCATATTCCTTTCACCTTTTCTCCATGATTGCTTTTGCAGGATATGTAGCACTTTGGGGGAAACTGTGCTTAAGCTACTTTCTTGTTAGTCTGAGCTGGGAAGGAAAATTAGACTAATGTGAGACTGACTGTGAGTCTGGCAGGCTGTATGAAAACCAAACAGATCTCTTCTCCTCCTTGAGCCTCAGTTTCTCCACGTGTCAAGTGCCCCACCTCCCTCACTGGATAGTAGAGAAGAAAGCAATCTGCAAATGAGAACATCCACTACCTTTTGTTCAGCTCCTAAATGACAAATAAACATTGGGTGACAATAGGAACAACCATCATCATGATACCCCACCCCGCCCCCAATGTTGGTCTCATAGAGTCCCTGAATTCTCTCTCACACGTGCCACAGAGAGCTGCCCAAGCTCCAGCTGGAGAAGAGAAATGATGAGAATTGCTGACATTCGGACATAACTTCTGGCTGGCAAAGGACTCTCACTGGAGCCAACTCCAGATGCTTTGTTGTACCCATCATATAGATGAGGAAACTGAGAGTGAGAGAGGCTTTTCTGACTGGGTCCAGCCCTCTTCCACGCTGCATCAGCTGGTTTGAGGAGGCTCCATGTCTCTCTCAGACTTTGGCAGCCTTGGCATGGGAAACTGTGGCTCTGTTCACATAATGAGCACAGGTACGGAAAAGGCAGCATCCCCAATGAGGTTTCAGGGGAGTCCCGGAGTGGGGGATCACTCAGGGGAAATTTGGCTCCATTGTGAAGCTGTGATCATTGCTCCACATCCTTTGAGCAGCTGCTTTTAAGCTTCAGAAGGCAACCTTGGGCTGAACCAAATCTACCGGACGTGAAGATGAGTCCCACTGGAACCTCTCGAGTTACTCTGGGGCCCGGTGCGTTACTCTGGGGCCCAGGCGCGTTACTCTGGGGCCCTGGCGCGTTACTCCGGGGCCCTGGCACGTTACACTGAGGCCCGGGCGCGACAATCTGGGGTTCTCTGAGACCCAGAGAGTTACTCTGGGACCCGGGTGCGTTACTCTGGGACTTAGGTGCGCTCCAAGATTTTGATGAGCAGAGTTGAGAGGAGTGCAGGGGAGGCTGGCCAGGCTGCCTCTGAGGAAACGACCCTGGGGTCAGCTACTGAGTGAGGCGCTCTCCTCCGGAACAGCTGGGTGGGGTGGAAGAGAACCCCCTCACCAAGGCCCCTTCCCCGCTAAGGAAAAACTTGGTGACTTTGTGCAGAACCAGATGGTATCGAGTGAGTGACCTGAAGAGAAGAAAGGAGCTGGGAGAGGGCCAGCTGGCTAACTGCTTTGTTTTCAGTGACCCGGATGGGATCGGAGAGGAAGGCCCTCACCTGGCAGCAGCCTGGCAAGCGGAAAGCTGTGCAGGTTCTTTGGAAGCCTGTCTCTCTGCTGACATAAAGGAGAATCACTGCCCCCCAACTCCAAATGGCCCGCATAGTCTTTGGGGAAGGGAAAGAGGCAGATGATGAGCGGTTATAGTGTGCTTTATATCCCTTCTCTCACTTTTTCTCTTTGAGCTTGGTGAAAGGCCTACTGGACACATAAAGACACAAGGAATCGTCCCTTCCTTTCTCAGGGGACATAACTATGATACAAGTATCTTCAGAGCAAATTCAGGTAAGTTGGGGGGAAGGGCACCGAGTAGTTGGGAATGAGAGAAGGGGGCCTGGTAAGGAAGAATCACGAAAGGCTTCCTGGAGAAGGCAGTGCTTGATGAAGGGATTGCCCAGGGTCACTGACGGTCCCCAGTCAGATCTCTCCACTGACCCTCACAGAGGCTTAAAGCGGGGGTCAGCTAGGGAATGACCACCGAGTACTATTCTATTGTTCTATTAGAGGCTTGGGTGGAACAGGTCTGGGCCCATAAGTGACTAACAAGTGTTTTATCAGTTGCTTCTGGGCTCTAGCGCACATATCCCCGGGCCTTTGCATTTGTCTCATTTTCGGGTCCAAATAATGACTGAGCCTCCAGTCGGGGACGGCTTGTGCCGAAGCGCTCGCATCCCTTCTCCTTCTCCTCCCCCTCCTCCTCCTCCCCCCTCCTTCTCTGCCCCTCCTCTTCCTCCGCTACATCGCCAAGACTTAGGCAGAAGACCATCCTCAAGCGCGTTGACACTTTCCATTTGGTCAGTTTCAGGTCTAGAGGGCTGGACGGCGGCCCTCCCGCTCCCCCTTCTGGGGCATTTCCCGAGCTGGCCGCGCCGGGGCTCAGGGCCTGTTGGGGGGCCTGGGATGGGGCACCGGCCTCGGCCACTACCGCCTTCTCCAGTCCTCTTCTCCACGACTGAAATGCTCGGGCGAGGTCCCTTTAAGAGACCAGAAACCACTAGGGCTGGCGTCCGGGACTGAAACTGATTCAGAGGCGGCCCGGGCTCCTCCCGCGGCCACCCCTGTCCTCGACGCCGAATGGTTCGCGCCAGCCTATATTTACCGCAGATCTTTCTCCCTGGCCACAAGGATGTGAGACGAGCGGGGGGAGCGCAGGAGGTCAGAGCCGAGCGGGAGCCGGAGCCGGAGCCGGGAGCGGCGCAGCGGAGCCGCAGCGGAGCCGGGGAAGGAGGCGACCGGGAAGGCAGTGAGGAGAGGCTAGCCGGAAGCGCAGCTCGGGACCAGCGGAGCCCCGGAGGATAGAGCAGCCCAGTCCAGTCCCGGAGGAAAGAGCAACCCAGCCCAGTCCCCCCTTCTCAGCCGAGCCCCGGAGGGGACAGCAGCCCAGTCCAGTCCCGCCCCCCCTCGCCTCAGCCCAGCCCCGGAGGGAAGAGCAGACTCGTCCAGTTTTCTCCCCCAACCCCCCCTCGCGCCAGCCCAGCCCCGGGAGTTAGAGCAGCCCAGTCCCAGCCCTGGAGGGGAGTACAGCAGTGGAGAGCCCCGGAGGAGAGCGCAGCCCAGTTCGGTTCCGGAGGGAAGCGTAACTCAGTGTAGCCCCGGAGGACAGCGCAGCCGAACTCTGGAGAACCGCACAGCCCAGCCGGGCTAGGCTCAGAGTAGAGCCGAGAGGAGCCCTCAAGTCCCGCAGAGCGGAGCCGAGCCGAGCCGAGCTCAGCCGAGCGCACACAGCCCAGCGCCAGCCGCGCCGCGCCGCCCGGGCAGCCAGGCTTGGCAGAGACACCATGCCTCCGTCCTGCCCCGTGAGCCGACGGGAGTCGCACGGAGCCCCATCCCCGCAGCCCGGGGCCCTCTTTTGTTCCTGAGGGTCAAGATGCGGTAAAGCCGGGCCAGGCCAACGGACGGCAGAGCCCTCCGCGAACGTCCTTCCCATCCCTCCCTCCCTGCGTCCGGGGGGAGGGCAAGCTCAGCTCCCCCCGCCCCAGCTCCCCGGCCCGCCTGCCTCCTCTGCCCGTCAGCCTGCCTTTCGTACCCAAACTGCGGAGAGCAGGGAGATGCTGCCGTGGAAGAGAAACAAATTCGAGCTGATCGAGGAGGACCCCAAGCAGGCGGCTAAGGCCAAGGGCTATGCGGTGAGCCTCCACTACTCCGCGCTCACGTCTCTGGCCAAGGCGTGCCCGGAGAGCGCCCTCACCCGGGTGGGCAGCATGTTCAAATCGAAGCGGAAAAAGGTCCAGATCAGCAGCGAGGACCCCACGTACACCGTGCTGTACCTGGGCAACGCCACCACCATCCAGTCTCGCGGCGAGGGCTGCACCGACCTGGCGGTGGGCAAGATCTGGGGCAAGAGCGAGGCGGGCAAGCACGGCACCAAGATGAAGCTGACCATCAGCGCGCAGGGCATCCGCATGGTGCACGCCGACGACCAGGCGCTCAAGCGGCCGGGCCACCTCTACCTGCTGCACCGCGTCACCTACTGCGTGGCCGACCCGCGCCTGCCCAAGGTCTTCGCCTGGATCTACCGGCACGAGCTGAAGCACAAGGCCGTCATGCTGCGCTGTCACGCCGTGCTCGTGTCCAAGGCCGAGAAGGCCAAGGCCATGGCGCTGCTGCTCTATCAGACGTCGGCCACGGCCCTGGCCGAGTTCAAGAGACTCAAGCGGCGCGACGACGCGCGCCATCAGCAGCAACAGCTGGTGGGGGAGCAGAGCATCCCGCTGGTGCCCCTCCGAAAGCTCCTGCTGCACGGGCCCAGCTGCTACAAGCCGCCCGTCGAGCGCAGCCGCAGCGCGCCCAAGCTGGGCTCCATCACGGAGGACCTGCTGGGCGAGCAGCAGGAGCAGCAGCTGCAGCAGGAGCAGCAGCAGCAGCAGCGGCGGCCGCGGGAGCGGCTCCTCGCCGACGCCGAGCGGGACCCCGGCCCTCCGCGGGAAGGCGAGGACGAGGCTGACCTGAGCCTGGACTTGGACCTGAGCCTGGACGGGGAGGGCGAGGACGCGGACGCGGACGGGGAGGCGCCGCTGCAGCCTCCGCTCGGGGCCTCGCCCTCGGAATGCGGAGACCTCCTGGACACCTGGGACCCGCGGCGCCCCGGCGCCCGGCTGCCCGCCGGCTCGGCGGTCGGGGAGCGCGAGCTCTCCCGGCTCATCAGCGACCTCGGCGAGCTCAGCATCGGCAACGACGTGCAGAGCCTCCGGGCCGACCTGCGCGTCACCCGGCTGCTGTCGGGAGAGAGCACAGGTAGCGAGAGCTCCATCGAGAGCGGCTGCCAGGACGCGGGGGGCTCGCCGGGCCTTGCCAACGGCCTGGACGAGGCGGGGCCGGAGCCGGGCCCGGGCTGAGCCTCCGCTCTGGCCGCTGCGGGCGACCTAGGACTGCAGGCGCCTTCCCCGCCGCCGCCGCCGCTTCTCCCCCTACCCCCCTTCCAGCGGCTCCCGATCCGCTGCTGCTGTTGCTCTCGTTGCTCCCATTGCCAGCCGCGCACGCCCCGTCGCGTTGCTGGGGCACCGTACGGCGGCGTGGGCGCCTCCCGGCCCCCCTCCCAGCCGAACTCCGGGAGCCCTCGGCGGCAGGGGCAACAACGGACGCCTAAGCCCTGGCCTCCTCTTTCTGGGGATCAGGCGGTGCTGGCCGGACTGGGCGCAAAGCCCTGCTGGTTGTTTCTCCCTCTGGGCGCCTTCCGGGGTGGGGGACGCGCTGGGAGGCCTGGCTGGGAGCGGGGTTAGCAACCCGCCAATTTCCTCCGGCTGCTTGTTAGGGAGGGGGAGTGTGTGTGTGTGTGTGTGTGTGTGTGTGTGTGTGTGTGTGTGACAGAGACAGAGACAGAGAGATCATAGCTCTCATTCTGTAAACAACCCTGCCTGTCTGCCTGCCTGCCGATCACTGTCATTGCTCAGGCCCTGGCCAGCAGCCTCCTCCATCTCCTCGTCCTTGTCATGTCCCAGCAGCGACAACACACACAGACGGTCGGGGCAGAATCTGGAAGCTGAGGGAGAAGGCCGCCGGCCACGGGAGGGGGAAGAGAGAGCGTGCAATTGTTCGAGTGGAGGCTTCTGTCATCTCCGGATGGCTGAGAATTTCCTGTTTTTCACCGTAACTGGGGAACCGACAGAGGAGGGGTTAACTTCCTTTCTGCATACGGTAACGTGAGGGCCAGGAGCTTCGGGTCATTTTCACGTCTGTTTCCATCCCCTAAAGCAAACCTGTGTGTGTGTGGGGGGGAGGGCTGTGTGTGTGTGTGTGTGTGTGTCTTTGTGTGTGCGCGTGCCTGTGCCAAGATCTTGGGTCTCTCCCCCCCCCTTTGGTGCATGAGCTTGGGTTGTTTACCTCAGACTCAGACCCTTGAAAATCTGCCAAATTCCTTAAATGACTGTCTTGGGGGAGATGAAAGGGAGAAAAGTTGCGTTTTGTTTACAGTCCCGAAATCCAATCTCCAGAAGGGAGTTTTCCTTGACAAAAAGACCAGAGATCATCCTCCCCAGAAGGATCTCATTCCATGAGCTCGTGTAAAATATTTTTGCACTGTTGTGAAGTATTTTTGCCATCTCTTTTGTACATAGCGGTGTTCTCAGATCTAGATGTTTATAATCTTTTGCTGTGCAAAAGGAAACTTGAAAAAAGTGGTTCCCTTGTACATACAGAAAACTCTATAAAACACTTGGTTATTTTTTAAGAACAGCGATGTTCTGATGTTGTTTGCACACGAGTGGAGGTAATAAAGAGGCTAACTTAACAGAAGGACGTGTCTGCTCCACTGCTCCTAGTGGGGCTGGGGGGAGGGGGCACCTGGGCTGGCCAAGGTGGAAGGGGGAGGATGAATTTGACTCTTTGATTGTGGCCTGACAAAGGGATGGAGAGGCCTCTGGGAGTGTCCTCCTGTGCCATCTAGTGGGCTCCTCTGAACCTCCTTGGGCGCTGCACCAAGGGATGGAGGGAGGGGGGGCGGAGGGGGGGCTTCCCTCCCTGTGGCTAGGAAGAAGGGGATCCAGCCGAGGCTATTTGAAGTTTTCTCTGGGGCTGCTCTCGGCTCAGCCAACCGCCTTTCCTGTCCCAGGACCTTGCCCCATGAACGTCTTCCTTCCCTTCTTCTAGAGACTGTTTTTGTTTGGAGGCTTCCATCAAGTTTGGGGTTTCTTTCTCCTCTTTCTCCCCTCCCCCAAGCATCTGAGGTATTTGGAAGAGTTGATCCTCTTCAAGAACGAGAATGAAGGACAAACCATTGGGAAGAGTGCAGTGGCTTTTAAATAGAGAGGCTGACCTTCCCCCTTGCTAATTAAGGAGCCAGCCCGAGGAATCCCCGAAGAACAGGCGCCTGGCTGCTGGCAGAGACAGGGAAACTGAGGCCCATTTCCAGTGTCATAGTATGCCGTGAGAGGGGGAAGGTGGCTCAGGAAAGCCGCAGACCCTCCACAGACCCAGCAGTCACAGACACTTCCTCTCTGATGGGCTTTTGCTGATGTGGAGAAGGGGTTACTGAAAGTTTTGCTGCTTTTTTTGAAGTTTGTCATGCTTTCTGAATGTTTGTTTCTCTTGTAAACTCCCAACAGATGTCTCTTTTGACTACAGCCGCTCAGCTGGGTGTTGTAATAAGACCCGTTCCAAGCTGGGTCTTCTGGGGCTGTTTTTTTCTCTTCTCTTTCTTCTCCTTTTTAGCTGGGGCCTCAGGTTTGCCCTCCTCCTGCTCTGAAGTCACATTCTCTGGCCTCATGTGCCTCAGGGGCTCAGAGGGATCAGGGAGGGCTCAGAGAGGGCTCAGGGAGGGCTCAGGGAAGACTCAGGGAGGGCTCAGGGAGGACTGACCGAGAAAGCCTGTCCCCAGGGTCCCCGAGCAGAGGCAGAGGTTGTCCACACATAGCACCAGCTCTTTCCTCCCTTATAACTCAGAGTTGCAGACCAGGGACCTGCAGAGCAGGAGAAGCAGGCAATGTGATTCAGTCCTGGTTACTGTGGGCAGAAGGACAGACCCCGTGGCGGGCTGTAGTGGCCATGAACCAGGGGTCCAGCTCGGGGAGCTGGCGGCAGGGCTGTGGCCTCGGGGGCCTTCACATGCTTCCCTGGAAAACATGAGCTAAAATCTGAGGAGAGGGCAGGAGGGACCAAGGAAGCAGGGCAGCTAAGGCAGAGGGAGACACACGTGGTCCCCACTCCTCTCAAGGAGCATGATCCTAGTTAGTGCCTTTCCCTTCTTCTTGGACCTTCTGGGTGAAAGCTGCTCCTTCCCTTCCCTCCCCTGCTCCCTCTTCCCTCTCTCTCTGCTCCTGGGCTTGGGGGCTGAGCTGCCTAGGCTAGGCTTTTGTAGGTGACGGGGGAAAGGGATGGTGCCAGAGGCCCCTGAATTAGATTGTACCTTCTGCTTAAGTCAGAAGACTGTCCAGGTGGCCTCTCGCTACGCCATGATGAGCAAGGCTGGGTCTCGCTCTAAGGGTTTAGACCAATGAGAGTATCGGTGACATTACCAAATATTTCCTAAGCATTTCCCCTGTGCCCCAAAAGCCAGCTCTGTGCACAAGGAAGTTCCGTTGTGCTGAGAGACGGAATCCGAGATCCGGGAGGAGGAGAATGGGGAGCACTGGGGAAAGGCTTGCTTTAGGAAGTGGCAGGTTAGTTAAGATGGAAGGGAAGCTGGGCATTCGAAGAGGTGGAGGGCACACCGGCAGAGGGCCCGGGCACGAGTTTGGAGGCAGGAGACGAAACCTTCAGCCACAGAAAGGCTAGTTTGACTGGAATGGCAGGTACACTGAGGGCAGTAGCATGAAATCCACTTGGAAAATGAGCTTGGAGCCAGACTGTGCAGAACTTGACAGACCAAGGAGAGCTGGCATTTTCACTGGGACGCAGAAGGGAGCCACTGTAGTTTCCTGAGCAGGGAAGTGACACAGCCGGCCTTGTACTTTAGGAAGTTTATTTTGGCAGCTGAATGGGGAGGGGGAAGGACAGGAAGCCAGAAGCCCCATTAGGAAGCCCTTGCAAACAGTCCATGCAAGGGGTAACTGGGACTGAGCTGGGGTCAGCCAGGCAAAACACTTAGTAAATGCCTACTGTGTACAAGGCGCTCTGCTAAGTGCTGGGGATACAAATATAAGTGAAAAGGGAAAGTCCCCCCTCAAGGATCTCACAATTTAATGAGGGAAGACCACACACACACACACACACACACACACACACACACACACACCCTAGGGGGTATGGAGATGGGGAAGAGAAGGTATAATAAAGTCCGGAGATGTCCCACAGCAGTGGAACTGGTGTGAAATAGGGTGAAGTTTCAGCGGAGTCCCTTCCTTAAATGGAGGTTCTAGAGTCCTTGGGCCTGCCCTTCCAGTCAAAGATCCCATCAGGGGAGCAGAGGGGATGGATTAGATGTGAAGACCAGGCAGATTCAATCTTCAGGATGAAAAGGTTTCCCTGGAATGAGTTTCTTGAGAAGCAAAGTGTGAGGGAGAGTCCTGAGAAAATCTAGACCCTGTATGAGAATGAAGGGGACGTGGAAATGATTCGGACAAAATGTGACGAGTGAATCAATTTGGAAAGTCAAGAAAAAGGGAGCACGGCTTCAGAATCTGGTCCCTGGGTGATGGGGGGGGGACCTTAGCCAAAATGGAGAAACTCAAAGAAAGGAGGGGAATGTGAGCCCTTTCTCTTGGTGCATGTAGGGTTTGAGATGCCCAGGAGCCATCCAAGTTGGGGCTGCTGGGAAGGAGGGGATTCTGATTGCAACCAAGCTTCCTTCACGGTCCTCCTTAGCACAATGCCTGACACATAGTAGGTGCTTAATCAGTACTTGCTGACTTTTTTTTTGCTATAATAGCTAGCATTTACATAACACTTTGAGGTTTACAAGCCTATGCTATCTTATTTGATTTTCATAAGAACCCTGTGAGGCAGGTACTATTATTATCCCCATTTGACTGAGGAGGGAACTGAGGCAGACAGTGGTCAAACGACTTGTCCAGAGTCACACAACTTACCTACGTCTGAACTGGCTTTTAACTCAGGCCTTCCTGGCTCCGGGGCCAGCGTTCCTTCTGCTGTGCGACCTGGCTCTTCTCAACTGAGAGTAGGTATGTGCACACCCACACCTGCAAAGTGCACATACTTGGGTGCTGGTGGGGAGGGGGAGGGGTTGGAGAACTTCTGCCAAAGCCAAAGGTCCTCTTGCCTCTTTCCAGTTTCCTGTTGGTAGCCTCATAACCAACCCCTTTGGAAATCTGGGAAACCCTTGGGAGCCTCCTTAAAATTGTTTATAACTGGAAAAAATTACCCAGTATTATGGAGGAAACTATCTATTGAAATACAATCCTATCTCTATCCATCCATCCATCTATCTATCCATCTGTCTCTCTCTGTGTCTCTCTCTGTCTCTGTCTCTCTTTCTCTCTCTCCTTCTACCGGCTTTAACCAAGTCCCCTGACCTCCCAGTTAAGAAACCCCCAGCAGAGGAATACTGAAGATGGGAGGCTTGCTCTGTCTGACATTTCTGGCTTTCTGAGAGTCATAAGAGAGTTTTTAAAGTTTGCCAAAGGGAAGACAGAACCTCTTCTCTGGCTCCTTTGGGTGCCTCCCAAGGACGGCCATGGTGGGTGTTCCTTGTCCATTTGCCTCACCGCTGGCCAAGACTGAGCTCTAATTTTCCAGCCCGAGATCGGAGCCAGGGTTTCCCGAGTCTCTCCCCGGCTCCTGGAGCCGCTGAGCGCTCTCCGGAATGTCATGCTGCAGAGCCCGGAATAGAGGCTGGTCCGGTGCCTAGATGGGATTGTGACTATTCCTGGCCCACACAACCCGTGGAATAATCCAGCTTTCCAGATTACTGGGTAGTATAAGTCACAGCAGCACACTGAGAGTTGTCAGACTGTCTTACAGCACAGGACGCTTCCCCTCCTCCTACCTCTCCCCCAGCTTGAAAGCCACGAGCACGCTCAGGCGGTCACAGAGCCAGGATTCCCACCTCCCCAGGAACGGGGGCGTTTCTTTAGGACGCGCTTTGGGCAGAGACAAGAACCCTGGCACGGCCTCCCGCCTGGCAGTAGGAGAGACAATCTCGGCACTTTCTGAAGTGTCCAGAGCGCACAGGCTGGGAGCCGGGAGCCTGGGAGGGGGCTGTACCTGCAGGGTCTGTTACGCAGTGTGTTCCGAGCCTGCAAATACAGCCTAGAAGGCTTTGTGCTAAGAGCCTTTCATGCGTGAACAGCTACCATATGGATCTCGGTAACCTTGCCATTGACCTTATAAAGAGAGGTGACTCCATCCAGCTTTCCAGTCGAGGTCCCCATCCCCCCGTTTCCCATGATGACTTCATCCCCATTTTGCATTTAATGAAGACCCGACATGGTCTTGCAGAGCGACCACAGCGGGGAGTAACTGGAAGTGGGAGAGCCCAAACTCCATCACCTTCTCTCCTTCCTCCCTCTTCTTGTTAACGTCTCCCCTCCTCATCCATCACCATGCCCAGCACACTCAGGACCAGCCTTTTCCTCTTTGTTATTTCAACAAATGTAACTTAGACCTGTAATCTCCAAAAAGAAAAAACCCCAATTCCCCCCCCCCCCAAGAAGCAAGTGCTCTGCCTTAGTCCAGGTGCCTCTTTGACCTCCTCTCCAGATATCTTGGGCAGGGAGCCAGCTGGGAGATGAGGTCTACAGTTCGAAGCCTTGGACGGGAATCAGTGACCTGGCTCATTCTAACACATGCTTTGTGCTACCCTACCTCAGTGTCCCAATTTGTAAAACCTGGAGAATAATCCTCCCCCTGCCTAGGATGTCAGTGAGTGAGGGTGTTGGGGCTGGGGAAAGTGTTTTGTCAAGCAGATCCCTGGAGAAAAGGGGGTTCTTGTTCAAGGTCATGAGGAAAAGTTCCACATCTTGAAATCCTCATCTTAAACAGGGTCTCATTGAGAGATGAGGTGGTGCTGATGGGTTGGCAAGAAGTACCTACTATGCGCCAGGCATCTGGGGATACAAAGCAAGGCCAAAGAGAGTCCCCGTTTTCAAAGAGCTCGAGGTCTAAGTGGGCCGAGGGAGAAGGGAGTTTTAGGGGGGTACCATGCAAACTGCTCTGCACGAACAAGCTCTGGATGGCTGAGGGGATATTTTCAGAAGGAACACAGAGAAACTGAGACTGAGAAGGACTCCCTGCAGAGGGTGGGGCTTTGAGGGAAGCCAGGAGGAAGTTGAGGAGGATAGGGTTCCAGGTATGGGGAACAGTCAGAGAAAGAGCTCAGGACTCAGAAATAGAATGTCTAGTGGGAGGAACAGACAGGAAGCCGGGGTCACTTCCTGGTACCTGGCCACATAGGTGGGCTACGTGTTTGGTCTTTGAGTTTGAGCTGGAAGGGACCTCTGTCCTCCTCCCTCGTCTCACAGATGAACAGACCGAGTTCCTCTGAGGGGAAGTGACTCATCTAGGATCATACAGAGATAGTTTGGCTCCAAAACTAACACTCGGTTCACAGCAGTATTTAGATACGCAGGTGTAGGTGCTTAATAATTACCTTTCTACCAAGGCTGCTGAGCTGGAAAAGATTTCTCCACTAGGGCTTGGCACTCCACAGAAATCTCCCCTAGACTTTGAATCAAAGGACTGAGTTTTGGTAGATTAATCTCCTCAGCAATGTGTAACGATGAGGAGAGCTGATTTTGAATTAAGGCTCTCAAGTTTGCGGGCACTCTGTGTGGATTAGCATCCCAGGAGGTGGTTGCTGGGAGTATCGTGCCCATGTTACAGATGAGGAAAGGGGATGACTGAGGTGACTTGCCTTCAGTGACAGAGATCATTTCAGTTGTGTCTGGCTCTTCATGGCCCAGTTGGGAGTTTTCTTGGCAGAGATAATGGAGGGATTTTCCATTTCTTCTCCAGTTTGCTTTACATGTGAGGAAACTGAGGCAAACAGTGGCCCGTCCAGGGCACACATCAGGTAAGTGTCAGCTGAGATTGGAGCTCAGGAAGAGGAGTTTTCCTGGCTTTTAGCCCCTGCGCTCTGCGCACTCTGGAGCTACCTGGCCAGTAAGTATCAGAGGCTGCAGCCCGGTCTTTCCTGAGCCCCAAGTCCCGCCCTCTTTCTGATGAGCCAAGAGACTTTGAGTAAATCCTGTCCTTCTCTGGAAGATTGAACCTCCTTATCTGCAGCGAGGGCCGTCCCTGGGAAGAAAGGGAGTAATGAACATTACGGGGTCATGATGTCATGGCCTTTGCCTTCTTGGTCTTTGGCTGACCACACAGAATGGGCCCCGGTCACTCTCCCCCGGTTGGGTCTGAAGAGCCCCTTCGGGGAACAATGGTGGCCGGGGACGGCCACCCACCCACGGACCAAGCGAAGCTCGGCCTTCCCCAAGGGCCAGGGTCAGCATGGGAACCGAAGCTCACACCCAGACACACCTGGCCAGAGGCCTCTGCAGGGGCAAAAAAAGTAGCGGGCAGAACAGAAGCCTGTATCTCGTCCAAATCCAGCCCCAGACCTGCTGTGTGATCTTGGCCAGGTCATTTTACCTCTCCTTGCCTCAGTTTCCTCAGTTGTAAAATGGGAACAGTAATAGGCACTTGACGCCATGAATATCAAATTATATATTTGAAAAGTGCTTAGTGCAGTTCCCAGAACATAGTAGGCGCTGTATAAATGCCAACTAGTGGTAGTTATTACCATCAATTATAACAATAATTATAATAAACATCAGTCAAGCCCCCATTTTTGACTCCTAAGCAAATCTTCCTGATTTCCCTGATTCTCACCCTGCTTTCCAGTTCACATGGCCCGAGATTACTCCTCCAAACACGGTCTGCTTGGGGCAAAGGTCTGTGCTCCTGTTACCCGCACAGTTTCTGGTCCTCCGTTCTGGCCCAGGATGTCGTCAGCTCTCTGGTTCTCACGCTGCTGAATCCTCCTGACCTTGGACAGGAAAGGTCCTTAAATAAAAGTCTTAAATGATTCCCTCAGGTCTCTGGGAGCCTCTGTGGCTGATACCCCCCCCCCCCCAGCTTAAAGACAGCCAGACCTGCAGTCTCCCACCAGGTCACTCTTTGTCCTCCTGATCCCAACATGAGTCACCAGTTTTTTTAGGCATTCACAATTGTTCTGGGTTTTAATCCTTTGGGGTCTTTTTGACGGGGAGCTTCCAAAAAGCCAAAAGCCTTTGTGATCCAAAGGGATGGATCTCTATGATAGACTCTCCTTCACCTTGAGGAAAAGGAACTATTTGGGAACAAAAGTTCAATCAGTCAATTCACAAACACTTGCAAAGCACCTACTATGTAGTAGATATCGAGGCATGGGACTACCAAGAGCCAAGTGTAGCTGTCCCATCTTCAAGGAGCTTCAGCTCTACAGGGGGAGCTGTCACAAATGTTCTATTTCATCTACCCCTCAATTCTGCAGACTGAATAATCCTCCAAAAATGATGTTTTGCTGAGGGGGGAGGGGTGTTATATGCTGTTGAGAGGATGTTTATTATGTTTAAACTCCCTCTTCTCAGGCAGTCATAAGCTCATGAAGATGGAAGAAGAAAGATGGGATTGGGGAAGGACCGATGTCCTGGTTTTCCAAAAAGGTATGTTAGTTAACTTAATTAAATCCCTGGAAACCTCCCCAAATGGACCATCGAGAGATGGCGGACAAACAGATATCTGGAAAGAGAAGCCGGGGCCTCCAGCAGCCAGCGGGTCTAAATAAGAGAGAATCTACCGGATTTTACTTTGGCTAAAGTAACTTGGAGATGAAGAGACTGGGACCAGCGCCTAATACAACCCACTGATTCTGAGCTGGGAGGAAGGCTGGACTCTGAGATTGGGCAATGACCCCTCGTCACTGTGCCGGGAGGTCTGCAGTGGGTGCCGCCGGGCTCCGTGCTGTTTAACTCTTTTATCAAACACTCATCTAAAGCTCAGGATGAGCTCATCAGATCTGCAAATGACACCCAGCTGGGAGGGAGACATAATGAAGGACAGAGCCCGGACCAAAGGGACCTTGACGGGCCAAATACAGCATTGAGCTGAAACCTGCAAGGCAACAACGGATTAATGCAGCATTTTGCATCTGGCTCCTTTGCAGGGATAAGAGATACTCCTATGTGTCAACTCTTTCTTTCTTCCTTCCTCCCTTCCTTCCTTCTTTCCATTTTTTTCTTTTCTTTTCTTTTTCTCTTTTCTTTGTTTCTTTTTTGGTCTCATTTGATCCTCATTTGAAGACAGACATGGATACTACTCTTATCTTCATTTAACAGTTGAGGAAACTGAGGTAAAAGAGGCAAAGGGATTTACCCAGGATTCCACAATTCTTGTGTCTAAAGTCATATTTGACTTCAGGTTTGTCTGACTATTCACTGAGCTGTGCAGAGACAGTTATGGAGTAAAGGCAAATACTTGGGATGTGCTTTGGAAGAAGATCGGGTTTTAAAGGTGGAGTCTGGGACAGAACATAGTCCAGGAGGAAATACCTGCATAGGGAGCAGGTGCATTAGAGCCGAGGATTAGAAGAGAGCATTAAAAGAGCCGAGGACAGTGGAAGAAGCTTCCTAAGTCTGCCAGTAAAGGTGCCAGCCTCCCTTTTCCTGTCCCTTCCAGGGTTAGGGGGCGGCCTGGGTCAGTGGGGGATCCCCTAAATCAGACACTGGATCTGCTGCCCGACACTCTGATTTAGAAAACCTCACACGAACATTAGCCGTGTCCCTCTGTGTTTTTATTTGTTTCATTCGCTATTTCCTAAGGACATTTTGAAGAGGTTCTGGTGACTGTCCCAGGGATGCACCTGACCCCTGTGGTTCAGAGCAAGGAAATGGGAAGTGAGCTGCCCAGAGCCCCAGAGGCGGTATCGGGCAGGCAGGTTCTCTACAAGGGGTGGAATAGAAAGTCTGGCTGGGGAGGTGGTTTCCAGAAGACTCTATCTTAGAGACAAGAAGGAGCCTTTGAAGGTGCTTGAGCACGGCAGGACCAGGAGCAGGTCGGGACTGCAGGAACATCACCTGGCCAGCTCGTGGAAGCCCGACCAGAGAGGGAAGAGACTGGAGCCCACTGAGGGAGGCATCCCATGGTGCAAGTGAATGAGGTTAAGCATTCCAGCTAGTGCCAACTCCCCCCCCCCAAACTCCAGCTCCCCAGGGCAGCCACACAGGATGGCGCTCTCTCCAGAAGTGCCGCTTGCTTCCCTTAGCACCTGTGGGGAAATGGGGCTGCCTCGACTGGACCTCGCCGCCCTCCTGATGTCCCTCCTGATCCCTTCTGAGCTTTCTTCAGTGAGGGCTTGGACAGCGACTCGGGAGCCCGGCCCAGGTGACTGGCGTTCCCCTTATCTTAATCCTTCCAGCTGGCATCAGCTTTCCCTTTCACCGGGCGAGATCTGAAGCCACAGGTAACCCTCTGCACCAACTCTGGGGACAAGGAGCCAGGCCCCCTAAAAGGCTGAGTATGAGACAAAGGATTAGGTTCCTGAAAGAAGTCTGCTCTTTGGGACCCCGGGCTAACCTGTACCAGAGGTAAAGAGTGTGTGTGTGTGTGTGTGTGTGTGTGTGTGTTGTGTAGTTCTGTGTGTATGAGTGTGCATGGCTGTGAGAGACAGAGAGAAAGCATATATGTGTATATGAGCATGTGAGTGTATGAGATTGTGTATGTGAACATATGAGTGTGTGTAGTGGTGTGTGTATTTGTGTGTGTGTTTGTGATAGAGAAAGAGAGAGACAGAAAGACAGAGAGACAGACAGAGACAGACAGAGACAGAGAGACAGAAAGAGAGAAAGACAGAGAGACAGAGAGAGGCAGAGACAAAGACAGAGACAGACAGAAAGAGAGAGACAGAGAGACAGAGACAGACAGAGAGAGAGACAGAGAGACAGAGAGAGACAGAGACAGAGAGAGAGACAGAGAGAGAGAGAGAGAAGAGAGAGAGACAGAGAGAGGAGAGAGAGAGAGAGAGAGAGAGAGAGAGAGAGAGAGAGAGAGAGAGAGAGAGAGAGAGAAAGAGAAAGGGAGAGAGAGAGAGAGGGAGAGAGGAAGAGAGGGAGACAGAGAGGGAGACAGAGAGGGAGAGAGGAATGATAATTCAAGTCCCCTCGCGCCTGTTCATTTGTCTTCCTTTCACAGGGACCGTGAGGTGGACTCGGTGCCAAAGTGGACCTTGGCAGTCGCTGGCAACGGTCCCTGGCCCTCGTGAGTGGCGGGCTAATGAGGGAGTTATCCAGACTATCCCGGATTTCTGCCAACCAAAACTTGCAACGGAATCGGCCGGGAGTTTCGGCAGGCTTTGGAAAGAATGCAATTGCATTTCAGTGGCTCAGCTTTGAGAAGAGCTAACTTTCCTGGGGTGGCCAGCGCGGGCACTGTGCTCATGAACTGAGGCTGGGGCTCTGGCAGGCTGGGATGCAGCTCCCTCAGACCTCATCCCGCCCGTGGGGACAAAGGACGCTTTCTGGATGGCCTTGGGGAGCGCCGGGGTCCAGGAGAGGCTCGGGAGCCAGGATTTATTCTGGGCACTGCGGGATCACTGGCTGCTCCATTTCCGAAGCTCTTTGCTGGCGCATCTTTGCAAGGAGCCTCCATGACGCCCCTCCGGCGTGCCAGGGAGCATTCTGGTCCTTGGGGTTGGACAGAACCCCAAGCTCTCTCTGCCCTCTATGAGCTTAGATTCTGCCGGTGAGAAATAACAGACCAGTGAATAATAGATGACAACCGTCCACAGACTATTTTGGGGAGAAGGCGCAGAGGAGGGTGACAGGAGGCCCAACTGTCCCCTAAGCTCTGCAAGGCAACACGGGAGTCTCCTAGTCACCTTTCGGAGCCCTCCACCTTCTTCAGTTGATTTTTCTCCTGCCTGACACACAGTAGGCACTTAATACATGTCCATTGACTGACTGAAAAGCCGAGCCAGGGGGAATATTACTGACGACTGATTTCTCTGTCATCTTTGTTACTAGGAAGCGGCCACATCTGGTGTGTGAGTGGCTCCAGGGCAGCCGAGCAAGAAAGGCCCTTAACTAAAAGTCTTAAATGATTCAGAGGTTCCCCTTCCATCCCCCACTCTCTGCCTTCACTGGGACGGGTAGTACCTCTTGATCAAGTCTTCCCTTCTCCAGCTAGACACTCCCACTTCCTTCAACGAACCCCGTATGAAAATGTTTCCAGCCCCCCAAGGAACTTTGGTTCCTTTTCAGCTGGTCCCCATCCCTCCTAGGGCCTGGCTCCTGCTTCTAATCCTCCACTTTTCTGACCAGGGCAGAGGATGGCTGGGGGGACGCGGAGCTCTCTGGGACAGGATCCTCGGCCTCCTGGAACAAAACCAAGGAGTCGCTTAGACTTTTCAAGACTTCCATGGCTTGCTGTTGACTCACACGGAGTAAGCTTTTGATGTGCTAAGATCCTCAGATCTTTTTCAGCCGAATTGTCGACGCCTCCCCCATCCTGTCTGGATATTTGTATCTGCTTGTTATTCATCAGGTTATCTTATTCCAACCAAGCCAAAGTGCTATCGGGACATTTCCCCATCCCCGCGGAGGCTTCCATCGGAGACCTGTCGTGTGCTGGCCCAGCCCGCCGCCCCTCACTCTGGGGACAACATTAATGAGCATGTTTTCCTTCTCACGCTGGGTGGTGATCGTTGAACCTGGAAGGGCTGGTCAGAAGGAGAAGCTAATTTTGGAAGCTGGAGCGAGTCTCGTGTTGGAAGAATGTCGCAGTGGGGGGCTCGGGCAGCAGACGGTGGCACTGGGGCCCGGCTCACCCGGGAGCGGTGGAGGGGAACCACTGAGAAGGGGCAGGGGAAGGACAACTTGGAAATCAGGCCTCAAGTTGGCCCCGCTTGCAGAAATGTCAGTGAGACGTGCTAAGCCTGGAGGAGGGGCCGGAGTGGCTGTAGGATAGGGGTCAGGGGGCAGAGGTTGGGAGGGGGTCAGGCGGAGGGTCCAGGCAGAAGATTATGGTCTAGGGAGGGCCAGATTCCTTGTGGAATAGGAAGCAAAGGATGAATGGGAGTGGAGGTGGATGGAATTGCAGGGATGGGATGTCCAAAGTGGGTCTAAAGTGGGGGAACCGGTCCAGAGGAGAATGGCAAAGAGTGAAGGTCGTGAACATTCACAGAGCACTTTGAGGTTTGCAAGGTGCTTCGCAACATTATCTCATTTGATTCCCACATAAGGCTTGGAGGGGGTTTGGCGATTGGCATTTTACAGACGAGGAAATCAAGCGGAAAGGGTTCAGCGGCTTGCCCGCCGTCACACGGTCGGGCACGTCTGAGGCCCCCGTGTCTGAGCCCAGTGCTCTCCCAGGCTGCCACCTGACCGCCTCTGACAAAGGACGAATCCCAGGCCAGGATCAGAGAAAGGTCGGGGAATCGGCATCTGGAACCGGGGGCCCTGCCGGGGACTAGACGTGGTCAGTGGCGGGGCTGGGGCAAAGACAAGAAAAGTAGTCAGTCCGTCGGCAAAGCATCGGCCCAACGCCGGGCATTGTGCTGAGAACACAACACAAGTGCAATGGGTGGCTCAGAGTCTATTTGCACAAGACTTTTCATTGTTGGAGGTTATTTGTTGGTGAAAGTTTGAGAGAAGAGAAAGTCTGGTTTCCTGGCTTCAACTGTAGGAGAGAAGCCATGTGCTCCTAGCCCTCATCTGGGGGTCTGAGGGGAAGAAGTTGGCGTGCCCCTCTCTGGTGTCCTACCCACAGCTCACAGGTTCTCCGGGGGATCCGGGGCTCCCTCTAGGTTATCTCCATTCCAGTGGGAGAGCTCCTTGATGGGTATTCTCTGCCCTGTCTCTTCATGTGTCGACTTTCTCTGACTTCTGTTTGCTACTGACTTGGAGAAATGGGCTTATCTTCCATTTGCTATGTATGTTCTCTGTGGAATTCACACTTTGTGTCCAGGGGTTCAGACCTCAGATATATCACCTGGGACAGTCCTTTCCCAATGAAGGATAGTTATCAAGAGCACAGCTTGAACCTAAAACAGTATTTTCCCTACGCTAATAATATATAAGGGAGCAGAAAAATATAATTCTAGCCTAGTACTCCATTTCTCTGAGGAGAGGAATAGCTCATATCCGGCCCCAACTTTTCCCTTCTTCCTCCGGCAGAATCCAAGTCCCCTTCAGAGAAGATTGGAGGGAGGAAACTAGAGAAATCTATTCATTTTTTGTCGCTATATTCAAGTCATTTCCCGCTGCTTGCATGGTCCTTGGTGGTCCTTTCCTTTCTAAGATCCCTATCAGTCATGTCTCATCTTTAATGTGTTCTTTTTCTAGTTTTTTTGAGTTGTGTGCCCAAAAATCATTGATCTCTCTCCCTTTACTGTATTCACGTAAGCACTTAGAGATATAATATTTCCCCTAAGAACCGTTTTGACTGCATCCTATAGGTTTTGGTATGTTGTGGCATTATCATTCTTTTTGATGAAATTATTCATTGTTTCTATGATTTTTTGTTTGACTCGCTCATTCTTTAAAATTGCATTATTTAGTTTATAATTAATTTTGGGTCTATTTTTCTACAATCCTTTATTAAACATAATTTTTATTGCATCATCATCTGAAAATGATGCATTTAATATTCCTGCCTTTCTGTATTTGACTGTGAGGATTTTATGCCCTATACATTGTGAATTTTTTATGTAGATGCCATGTGTCACTGAGAAAAAGATATTCCTTTCTATTCTGATTCTATTTTCTCCAAAGGGCTATCATAGCTAACTTTTCTAAAATTCTATTTATCTCCTTAACTTCTTTCTTGTTAATTTTTTGGTTAGATTTATTTGGTTCTGAGAAGGGGAGGTTGAGGCCCTCCGTTAGTATAGAGTTTTGCCATTTCTTTCTTTCTGTAACTCTTTTTAATTTCTCCACTAAGAATCTGGATGCTATTCCAGTTGGTGCTTAAATGTGTAGTATTGCTATTACTTCACTGTCTATGGTACTTTTAGCAAGATGTACTTTTCTGCCTTATTTCTTTTAATTAGATCTACTTTTGCTTTTGCTTTTTCTGAGATCAAGATAGCTGTTTAACTTCAGCTAAAACATGTTATATTTTGCTCCAGCTTTTTTTTTTTTTTTAACCTTTTCTCTGTATGAATCTCTTTGCTTCAAGTGTGTTTCTTGTAAACAACATGTTGCAGCATTCTGGATTTTAATCCACTCTATCATTTTCTTTCCCTGTTCTCCACCTATTTTCCTATAAGATAAACTGCTATAACCAACTGAGTTCTTATGTTATTCCCTTAAGCCAAAACTGATAAGAGTAAGATTCAAACAATGCTCACCCCCTTCCTTCTTTCCCTCTAGTGTTATAGGTCATTTGTGTTTCTTCATATGATGCAATTTGCCCTATTCTGCCTCTCCCTTTCCTCTTTTTTTCCTTTTTTCACTCCTTATTTTTAAAAATCATCTCCTAAACATTAACTTATACCCAAACCCCCATCTATGTATAATCCTTCTAGCTGCCCTGATACAGGTACAAATCTCAAAAGTTATAAGTGTAATCTTCCTCTGAAGGGACATAAATAATTTAACCTTATTGAATAACATGGTTTTTTTTTCCTTTCCAGTTTACCTTTTTATGTTTTCCCTGAGTCTTATATTTGAAGATCTGGTCTTTTCATCATGAAAATTTGAAAGTCTCCTCTTTCATTGAATTTCCATCTTTTCCCCTGAAAAATTATGCTCAGTTTTGCTGGATAGTTAATTCTTGGTTGCAATCCAAGCTCCTTTGCCTTCCAAAATATCATATTCCACACCCTCTGAACTGCTAAATCCTGTATAATCCTGGCTGTGGCTTCTTGATATTTGAATTGTTTCTTTCTGGCTGCTGACAGCATTTTCTCCTTGACCTGATGATTCTGGAATTTGGTTACAATATTCCTTGAAGTTTTCATTTTGGGATCTCCTTCAGAAGGTGATCAGTGAATTCTTTCAATAACGATTTTATACTCTAGTTCTCGGATATCAGGAAAGTTTTCCTTGACAATTTCTTCAAAAATGCTGTCTATGTGCTTTTTTGGGAAAATGTCTGTCAGGTAATCCAGTTATTCTTAAATTATCTCTCCTGAATCTGTTTTCCAAGTCAGTTTTTTCTCCCAGTGAGACATTTTACATTTTCTTCTAATTTTTCATTCTTTTGATATTATCTGATTGATTCTTAATGTTTCATAGAGACATTAGCTTCTACTTACTCAATTTTAATTTTTAAGGAATTATTTTCTTCAGTTAGTTGTTGTATGTCCTTTTCCATTTGGCCAATTCTACTTTTTACAGAGTTGTTTTCTTCAAGGGATTCTTTTTTCCAATTTGGCCACTTGTATTTTTTAAGGAATTGTTTTCTTCAGTCAATTTTTGTCTTTCTCCCCCCGCCACCTCCGGCTATTAACTCTCTTGCATAGCTTTCTTTTCTTTTCTTTTCTTTTTTTCAATCTTTTTTGAGCTCTTCCAACAAGGCTTTTGGGCTTGAGACCAATTCATCTTTCCCTCTGAGGCTTTTACATTTAGGCATTCTGCCATTGTTATCTTCAGAGTTTGTATTTTGATCAGAGCTCTTTTCTGGGTTTTGACCCCATTTTAGACTATTTCATGATTTTTAAAGTGGAGCTCTGCTCCTGGAGCCCAAAGGGCACTATCCCAAGCTTCTTGTGCTGGGGGCTAGGGACCTGGACTTTCTGTGTTAAGGCCACTGTACTGAGGTGGCCTGGCCAAGTTGTGCCTGTTGTGCTAGGGGTTCACAGGCTGGCAGTTTGTTTTCTGTCCCGGGGCTGAGCCAGGGCTGAGGGGCCTCGGTTGCTGATCAGCACCTGGCTAAAAGCTTCTCTCACAGGCTTTCCTAGACACTGTCTGTTCCCCTCTTACCCAAGTGAGACAGCACTTTCCCAAAGTCTAAGTTATCTTAATCTGGAAAGTTGTTTCGCTCCATCTTTTTGAAGATTCCATCACTCCAGAATCTATTCAGAGGCTCCATTTAGTGTTGTTTCTAAGGGAAAGTGAGGAGAGCTCAAGCAACTTTCTGACTCCTCTTCTCAATCCTCATTCTCCTTGGTGCCTCTGCAGCTTTTGACTCTGTGGGTCACCCTTTTCTCTCCTTGATACTTTCTTCTCTTCGGGTTTTTGGGACACCCCCCTCTCTTTGTCCTCGTTCTCCTCCTCCCTCTCTGACTTCTCCTCCTCCGACTCCACTGCTGGCTCCTCTCCAAACTATACCCTCCAACCACAGATAACCCTCAGAATCTGTCCTGGACCCTCTCCTCTTCTCCCTCTAGGTGCCTCCTCTTGTAATCTCATCAGGGATATAATGACCATCTCTGATGGTTCTCAGCTCTATCTTTCTTGCCCCCAACCTCTGCTGACTATTAGTCTTGCATCTCCAATTGCTTGAACTGAATACCCAGTAGATATCTTAACTTCTGCATGTCCAAAACAGAATGCCTTCTCTTTCCCTCTAACCCTTCCTTCCCCTCCCACCTTCCCTATTACTGTAGAGGGCAACACCCTCCTCCCAGCCCCTCGGGCTCCCGACTTAGGAGTCATCTTGGACTCCTCACTATCTCTCAACCCCCAGATCCAATCTGCTGCCAAGACCAGTTGATTCACCTCTGCAACATCTCTCAAATATGCTTCCTTCTCTCCTCCGAAACTGTTCTCATCACAGGATAGGCCCTAATCACCACTTTATAACCTGGTCTCCTCTTCCCTTCCCAGTCTCCTCGCACCTACTTACTCCCCCAAACGTATTCTTCCATCTAGTGACATTGGGCTCCTGGCTGTTCCATGGACAAGACCCTCCGATTTCCAGACTCTGGGCATTTCCCCATGCCTGGCACGCTCTCCCTCCTAGCTCCAGCTCCTGGCCTTCCCGGCTTCCTTCAAGTCCCAACTAAATGTCCATTTCCTCCAGGAAGGCTTGACTAAGTCCTCTCCATTGCAGGGCCTTCGCTCTTAATTAGTTCCTATCTAAGCATAGAGCCTGCTTTGTATATGTTTGTTTGCATGTTGTCTCTCTGATTATGCTGTGAACTCCCCGAAGGCAGGGACCGTCTTTGCTTCTTTTTGTGCGCTGAGAGCTTACACAGTGTCTGGCATGAGTAAATATTTAATAAATTTTTATTAACCAATTGGTTAATTCTAAAAAAACACCCTAGAGCTCATCCAACCTCCCATCTCTTTATTATTTTTTTTTTTAGCTTTTCTTTGTGTCCCCAACACTCAGCCTAATTCTTTGCACACAGTCAGTGCTTAATATGTGTGTGTTGACTTCTCGATTTGCCTTATAGAAATCCAGCCTCCAAGAAGAAAAATGATATTTCTAAGATTGAGATTTTCTAGGGAAAAATTATTTTATTTATTTGAAAAAACAGTAAGAAAAAAAAAGAAAACAGAAAAGAAATACAAAACATAATAAAGCAAAACAAAAAAGAATATTATCATGTACCCAGCCCAACATCAGGAAGGATAGAAAATATAAAACAACAAATTACCAGATCAAGAAAGTATATATATTTTAGTAGAAGAAATACATGACTACTTTTTTTACTTCCTTGTAAATTGTTCTTTGGTTCTATGCTGTGCACCTTGTTTATTTTTTCCCCTTTCATCCCTCCTACCACTTCCAAGCAAGTTATATTTAAGAAAAGATATATATGTATACATATATAGATATATAGGTACACACACACTCACACCCATACTCCCCCTACATGCATACACATATCTTTCCTATTTTTGCTGCCTCTTTAATTAAATTCTGCTCCATAACTTGGAGGTGACTTAACCTCCCTCCACCCAGGGATCCCTCTCTTGTCTTCTTCCCTCACCCTTTGCTTCCTCACCCACCCATTTCTTCCCCCTTATTTCTTTATACATTTTGGATGGTGCTATACCCTTCATGGTATATATATAGTGTTGCCTATTGAATCCAATCCTGATGTGAGTAGGTTTTCAGAACTATGAGTTCTTGGGGAAAATGATAAGAAATATAAGTTGCATTGAGTTTGCTACTAAGACTTAGAGATGCCTCTAGGTCCCAGAGGTCCCCAGGGGGGTTGGGCTGGGTGAAGCGCTCTAGGCTTACCCCCTTCCCAGTCCCAGTACCAGGACATGTCTGGGTTGTCAGCACATAAATGACCGTTTCTACTGCTTGCATTACTGAGGTAGGCAGATGAAGAAGGCCCTTGGCTCAGCACTCAGACTCAGCTGTGTGGCAGGCAGCTCCCTGCTCCTCAGCCACTTTGTGGATGGATCTAGGCAGGAATATCACAAAAGAGTTGTTTCTCCAGCCAATCCTCTCAGATCCTTTGTTCTGTTGGCTGGAAGGCTTCCATTCTGATGGGTGCTTTGAATAATGTAGTTGAAAAGGCCGCCATCAAAGCAGAGGAGGGAATTTATGGGATTGGTGGCCCCGCTCTTGGTACTTCAGTCATTTTGCCTGAAAGGGAAATCCCCAAACTGACTCTCAAGGATGCTGTCGAGTTATTAATTATACTTTATGATGCTTTGAGATCCCCAGTAGGAAGTTGCTAGGCAGATACTGAAAATCAGAGTGAAACACAGCTGAATCCTGACCTTGTTTTGAAGGTCTAAAAACAGGCAAAAGAAAAGGCTTTGAAATTTGACAAGGCCTCCTTTTCCTCCTCTTCATATTCATGGTCATGTTCCTATTTATGTCCACATCCTGGGGAAAACCAGCGGTGATTTAAATCATTTTCTGTCTCTACAGAATCTGAAACAAGTCTCTCCCGGTCCCATGAAGGTGGTTATTGAACAATCGGGATTGCTATTCGCTTGTTGTGGGCAGATACATGAGGAGACACAAGGGGACTTGGCATTTGGCTTTGAAATGCCCTCTCTCCTTGGGAGAATGAGATCCAGAGAAATATGGGTTTTTCATGAAAAGGAGAACACTTTAGAGGCCAAAGACAAATCGGAAGGACTCTGCCTCAAGGACCTAATATTCCTCTTCAAGTCGCTCCCCATTATCTTTGCTCCCCCTCTGCCTCAGACTGCATCTATCCTGGCCAAGAGGCTCTATCCTTGTTTCTTTTTTACCTTGGGCCCAAATTTCCCGGGAATTGGAGTCTTCCTCATTCGCAGTGATAAAGATATGTTGTTCCCTAGGATATCAGCACCTGATCCAGAGGTCTGTAGCCTCACCCTAGTTACACTCTATGTGCTAGTCACTGAGGATTTCATAAAACATTTTGTAAACATCAATTAGCTAATTAAGTCTTGGAACATATCAGGAAACAAAGGCACGCCATTGTGCCCTTTTTATAAAAGGCTGAGTTGAGACAGAGACCTAAGAAAATGGATCTATGAAGGTACCAGCTAATAAAAAACAACAAAAAACACTTGCCTTTGTGATTCTAAGTAGCTGGTGTGGACTTAGCTAAGTAGCTAAGTAGGTGGGTCCCAGCACGACCCAGATGGGCAGGAAGGACTTCAGGAGAGTCACATATTGACAGTCTATTTCTTATTATTCAAAGAAAACCCTTCAAAATTCAGATTTCTTTGTGCTTGCCTTTCGCCATCTGTATTGTGAGCACCTGAAGGACAGTGTACAATGGTGAACTGAGGTTCCAAATGTCCTGCGCCATTTGGATGTTTTCCAAAATACTCATTGAGGAGTTGCCAACTCTTGGAGAGATTCCCCAAGGATTAGATTGGACCCCCAGGCATCTGGACAGATTGAGCAATTATCCCCTCTACAATCCATCTAAATGAGTCTCTGCTGGGTCATAAGGAGTCCATGACCTCCTTAGAAAGCCACTCCCACCTGGGGACAACTCTCTTAGTGGTCTGATATCAAGCCTAAATCAGCCATTTCACAACCTCCTGTCACTCCGACTTCTCCATTGCTGTGGTTGTTGTTGGGTCATTCAGTCATATCTAATTCTTAGTGACCCCATGGACATAGAACACCAGGTCCTTCTGTCCTCCATGACCTCCTGAAGCCTTTCCAAGGTCACATTCATTGTTTCCATGGAGTTACCTCTCCGTGTCTCCTTCAGTCTCTCCCAACATCAGCATCTTTTCCATTGAGTCCCATCTTCTCATTATGTGGCCAAAGTTTTTAAGTTTCAGTTTCAGTGTTTGATCTTCCAGGGAATAATCTGAATTAATTTCTTTAAACATTGACTGATTTGATCTCCTTGTTGTCCAAGTCACTTTCAAAAGCTTTCTCCAGCACCACAACTCAAGAAAGCATCGATTCTGTGCTGATTCCGTGCTTGAATTTCCTTCCATTCTGCTCTCATAGCCAAACATTGTTACTGTAAAAACCAGAGCTTTGGCCCTTTGGATCTTAAAAGAATTCTAATCTTTCCCATGTATTGACCTTTCCAATATACATAGGAACATTTAATCAATGTTTTTTTCCTCCCTCCTTCCTTCCCTCCCTTCCTCTTCCTTCCTTCCTTCCCTTCCTCTTCCTTCCTTCCTTCCCTTCCTCTTCCTTCCTTCCTTCCCTTCCTCTTCCTTCCTTCCTTCCCTCTCTTCCTCTTCCTTCCTTTCTTCCCTCCCTCTCTTCCTTCCTTCCTTCCTTCCTTCCTTCCTTCTTTCCTTCCTTCCTTCCTTCCTTCCTCTCTTCCTTCCTTCCTTCCTTCCTTCCTTCCTTCCTTCCTTCCTTCCTTCCTTCCTTCCTTCCTTCCTTCTATCCTGCCTGACTGCAGTTCTATTCATTGGATACTTGGGATATGCCCAGAGCTCTTCAGTTTTGTGGTACCACAAAATGATGGCAGATTGGCTGCTCTCAAGCACCACCCAGTCTCATTGAAAGATGAAAATACCAGCAAAGGCAGTGGAGGCTCATGGGACAGAGTCCTGGCTAGGTTACAAAATGTACTCAGTTGGGATGCCCATCAATTGGAGAATGGCTGAATAAATTGTGGTATATGAATATTATGGAATATTATTGTTCTGTAAGAAATAACCAGCAGAAAAATTATCAAATTGTGCATACCCTTTGATCCAGCAGTGTTTCTATTGGGCTTATATCCCAAAGAAATACTAAAGAAGGGAAAGGGACCTGTATGTGCCAAAATGTTTGTAGCAGCCCTGTTTGTAGTGGCTAGAAACTGGAAAATGAATGGATGCCCATCAATTGGAGAATGGCTGGGTAAATTGTGGTATATGAATGTTATGGAATATTATTGTTCTGTAAGAAATGACCAGCAGGATGAATACAGAGAGGACTGGCGAGACTCACATGAACTGATGCTAAGTGAAATGAGCAGAACCAGGAGATCATTATACACTTCGACAACGATATTGTATGAGGACATATTTTGATGGAAGTGGATTTCTTTGACAAAGAGACCTGAGTTTCAATTGATAAATGACGGACAGAAGCAGCTACACCCAAAGAAAGAACACTGGGAAACAAATGTGAACTATCTGCATTTTTGTTTTTCTTCCCGGGTTATTTATACCTTCTGAATCCAATTCTCCCTGTGCAACAAGAGAACTGTTCGGTTCTGCAAACATATATTGTATCTAGGATATACTGCAACATATCCAACATAATAAAGGACTGCTTGTCATCTAGGGGTAGGGGTGGAGGGAGGGAGGGAAAAAAAAATCGGAACAGAAACGAGTGTCAATATAAAGTAATTATTAAATAAATAAAAAAAGAAATAACCAGCAGGATGATTTCAGAAAGGCCTGAAGAGACTGACAAAAACTGATGCTGAGTGAAATGAGCAGGACTAGAAGATCATTATATACTTCAACAACAATACTATATGATGATCAATTCTGGTAGATGGGGCCCTCTTCAACAATGAGATGAACCAAATCAGTTCCAATGGAGCAGTGATGAACTGAACCAGCTATGCCTAGGGAAAGAACTCTGGGAGATGACTAAGATCCATCACATTGAATTTTTGCCCACCTGCATTTTTGATTTCCTTCACAGGCTAATTGTACACTATTTCAAAGTCCGACTCTTTATACAGCAAAATAACTATTTGGACACGTATACATATATTTTATTTAACTTATACTTTAACATAGTTAACATGTATTGGTCAATCTGCCATCTGGGGGAGAGGGTGGGGGAAGGAGGGAAAAATTGGAACAAAAGGTTTGGTAATTGTCAATGCTGAAAAATTACCCATTCATATAACTTGTAAATAAAAAGCTATAATAATAATAATAATAAAAGACGTACTCAGTTGAATGTAATTGGTTGCTTGGGTTCAAATTCCAGCTTCTTTTATTTATAAGTTCTCTGAGCTGGGGCACTCATTGTACCCTGGAGGATCGCTGCTCTGTTTTAAAATAAGGGACCTGCCCTAGGAAGCTTCTGCTGATCTTTCTGGCTCTCAAATGTCTGATCTAGGCAGAGGAAGGGCAGCGAGGGGGGCTAGGCCTGTTGGAGTTCCTGGGAAAGACTTCATGGAGGAGCTGGACCTTGGCAATGGACAGAGCAGAGGGGTGGCCGTGGCAGGTGGGGACAGTAACTTCACAGGCTCACCACATCTCCCAGCTTTTCTAGCCCAAGATAAGACACAAACTTGGGTCTCAGCAGACATTGGTTGGCTTCTTACTTTGTGTCAGAAGCACATCCTTATGACTGATTCTAAAATAGATGATCAAAATCTGTGATCCTTCTTTAACTTTCCTCATTAGCCAAATCCCAAGCTTGGGCTCCGTGCCCAAGGTGCCCATTAGTGGTAAGAGTTAGTTATTACTACACTTTGCTTTTTCAAAGAAGACTTACCATCTTTAATAAGTCCCCAAAGACGCCTTAAAATGGGTCTATGTTATTATCTCCTTGTGCAGATGAGCAAACTGAGGAACAAAGAAAACTGAGGATGAAGACAACGTTCCAGAAGGAGTTAGTGACTCAGTTAAATCAGTGAGTCACTCAGACCTGTGGGATAGGGTATCTAGGTGGGGTAAGGCTGGGGATGCCTGATCTCTGATGGATCGGCCCCTTTATTCTCAGCAGAGCCCGAGAGAGGCTTGTGGCTCCTGCTTCTACTTCTCCCACCCACTGATTCCGCACTTTTATGGCATTGTCCAAATTTACGGAGGTCTGTTGCCTGACAGAGATATGGGTGCATTCTCACTGTGCTCAGGGTCGCTGGTCCGGCCCTTGCTTGGGCGTTGTTAATGTTGCCTCCGAGCCTTCCATTTCCATCACGACATGGGGCAGAATTTCAGGCGTCTTATTTCTTTGGGCATTTGGGCCATCTGACCACCTCCTTGTCTTGATGTGGGCAGGGATGCACAGGACGGGTGAAACCTTCCCAGATAGCTCCACTTAGGGGGGAAAGTCTCCCCTCATGTAGAAGCCACCCAGACAGAGTGTCCAGGGCCTTCCGGGGGGAGCGCTTTGGGGGAATACAACATGGGGAAATCCAAGTCTCGAAACTGGAAAAATGGTGACTGCTCACATGACTTCTCGAGAGGTCACCCTGCGGCTCTCGGGGCTCTCAAAGGCTGTAGCAGCTCCTACTGGTCGGGGAGCATGTCGGGGAGAGGACAGCTCCCCATTGTCCCTGGAAGAGCCAAGCTCTCGTCCTCCCCGGTGGCCTCCTCACACTCTTGAGAAGAGGGATCTTTGAAAGATTCATCTCCCCAAGGATTCATTGTAGGATGCGCTTCCACCCCCGTTAGTGCCTCCAATAAACCTGAAGAGATACAGGATGATGGAGTCAGGCAGGCAGTTAACGAACATCTGATGAGCACCTACTGTGTGCTGAGCATTGTGCGAAGTACCGGGGATTCAGAGGAAGATAAAGAGGAGTCCCTGTTGTTCCTGAGTTCACTCTAATGGGGGAAGATAACACACAATAACTATGTACAGCAAGGATACCTTGGGTAGGAGGCACTGGCTGGCACAGGGAAGCATTGAAGGCAGTGACCGGTGTGTGTGTGTGTGTGTGTGTGATTGTATGTGTGTGTGTGTGATTGTGTGATTTTTTTGTGTGTGTGTGATTGTATGTGTGTGTGATTGTGTGTGTGTGTGATTGTATGTGTGTGTGAGATTGTGTGATTTTGTGTGTGTGTGTGATTGTATGTGTGTGTGATTGTGTGTGTGTGTGTGTGTGTGTGTGTGTGTATAAAGAGATGCTGGAGATGATTCCAGGCAGAGGAACAACCTGTGCTGCAAAAGCACAAAGGTGGGACCGACGGAGGGACAAGTTCAGGAAGCAGGGAGCAGAGCAGTTGGTGGAAGTCAGAGACGTCAGGACGTAATGGAACAGTCCGAAGGGGTGAGCCGAAACCTGGCCCGACGCACACTTCCCTGGGAGGGTTTAGAAGGAAAGCGGCCCCCACACTCTAACGAAGCCGGGCTTAGGACGAGCTCCATCTAGAGCAGAGGAACTCTCCAAACGTGGCAGCAATCAGCCAATCAATCAACGGGCGTTTATCTTTGTCAGACACCTAGCCTGGATGAGTCATCTTCATTCTCTCCAAACTTATTTTGCGTGCTTGTGGACAGCCGTGGCGGGCACCTCCTGGAAGGCTGGCAGCTTTCTGGGCAGCTGCTGAGGTGCAACGCGGGGAGCTCCCCGGAAGAGCTCAGCATCGGGCTTCCGGCCCGGAGCTGTCCGCCGTGGGGCTCCCCCCATGTCTGTGCAAGGTTGAAGGCAAGGGAAGGAAAAGCCCTGGGTGAGGCCGGCCTGGAATGGCAAAGGAGGAAGGTGTGAGCCGGGTCAGAGCCTCCTGGATCCAGTGGATGTGACAGCGAGAGGGCGGGGCCGGGCCGGGCCGCAGAACTGCAGCCTCCACCGCACCTGAGGTGGCGACAGCTCCCGGTCCCGGTTTCGCTTCCTGCTTCTGGTTTCCAGAGCGGCTGCTCCCTGGAGATGGGCTGTGTGCATTCCAGTCTTGGGCCCTGACCGCCTGGGAATTCCCGAAGATCCATCCCGGGCTGGGGCCGCTCTGGTCTCCCCCGGCGTGGCCGCTCTGGTCTCCCCCTGTGTGGCCGCTCTGGTCTCCCCGGCTGTGGCCGCTCTGGTCTCCCCGGCGTGGCCGCTCTGTTCTCCCCGGCCGGGGCCGCTCTGGTCTCCCCCGGTGTGGCCGCTCTGGTCTCCCCGGCATGGCCGTTCTGGTCTCCCCCGGCGTGGCCGCTCTGGTCTCCCCGGCGTGGCCGCTCTGGTCTCCCCGACCGGGGCTGTTCTGGTCTCCCCGGCGTGGCCGCTCTGGTCTCCCCGGCCGGGGCCGCTCTGGTCTCCCCGGCCGGGGCCGCTCTGGTCTCCCCCGGCGGGCCGCTCTGGTCTCCCCGGCGTGGCCGCTCTGGTCTCCCCGGCGTGGCCGCTCTGGTCTCCCCGACCGGGGCCGTTCTGGTCTCCCCGGCGTGGCCGCTCTGGTCTCCCCGGCGTGGCCGCTCTGGTCTCCCCGGCGTGGCCGCTCTGGTCTCCCCGGCGTGGCTGCTCTGGCTCACACCAGCCTCGCACCTGGGGCTTCCCAGACTCATCGCTCAGCTCCTTGGATCCCTGACTTATGGGACAGAAGGGAGACTCGCTGGTGGTTCTGGGAGCTGCCCCGGACCCACCTCTGCCAGCCTCGATTTCTTCGTCTGACATGGGAAAAGTAACCCCCGGCTTCTGTGCCCGGGGAAATAGCACCACAGGCATCTCTAAAACTTACTTACTAGAGGAGGATAAGAGAACTCGAGCTCCTGGAGGGCAGGGGCTCTTTCAGTTTCACCTCTGGGTCCCTAATGCCTGATCCAAGCCAAGTGTCCAAGCATTTATCAAGCACTTCTCCTTACTAGAAACCACGTGAAACATGACTCAAAAAAGCGAGTGTTGAATAAATGCCCGTTGAATAAATGAACGAATGAACGAATGCCTCCCTCACAGGCTGTTGTGAAGCTCTCCGATAATTGAATGTGGGCAAGTGCAGAGCTCTGTAAGTGACCTTCAGGATGGGGACATCGAGGGGATTTCTTTCTCTGGCCCCCCCAGCTCCTTCCCTTGCCCCCCGATGCTCCCCATGGCTTCGGCCTTCCCCTCTGGCCGATGGTGGCCAGCCCCAGCCTCCCCCACGTCTCCACTCCTGTGTGACGGGGCGGCTGCCTCGGGCCCAACCCAATGGAGCCCGCCACCTCCCCCAGACCCTCTGCTCTCCTCCTTCCAGCCACCAGGTTTATGCCCTCGGAGCCCTGGATTCCCTCTCCTCCCCCCGTTTCCTCCTCATCACCTCTTCCCTCAGAGCCCTCACCCCCATCAGCCAGACTGCTGTGTGGATGTCCGTGCCCCTGGTCCCTCCTCTCCAGACCATCACCCGTGAGCCAATCACTCACGGGACCCTGGATGTAGAGGAGGGGGCACCTCGGAGCGAGGACGAGGCGGGTCTGGGGGAGTTAGGTTATTGTCCGAGGCCTCTTACAGCGCAGGGTGAGCTTTTCCCCAGAGCCCTTGGATCTGAAGTCCCTTGTTCTTCAGCAGGCTGAAGTCCTGGCGGGCACGGACCCACTGCCCTCTGCCCCTCAGAGCCCGGCAGGGCCGTGGTGTTGGCTCTGGGTGTCGCGTGTTAGGAGGGATCCTGATAAGCTGAGGTGTCCAGAGAGGGAAATGGGGTAAGGGAGAGGCCTGGAGCCCGACACAGAAGCGCCGGTCGAAGGAATCGAGGATTTTTAACCTGAAGAAGGGAAGACTCAAGGAGAACAGCGTTTGAGTATTTGAAGGCTTGCCAAGCGGAGCAGGGCTTCCTGCAGCCTCCGAGGGCAGAGCGGGCGCAGTGGAGGCTGCTTCTGTGAATGGGAGCTCTCCGGGCGGCCTGGGCAGCCTCCGGAGCCCCGGGCTTCCCTCCCTGGGGTCTCCGGGCCGGCCGGCCACCACTGAGGAATGATGTAGAGGGGAATCCACGCCCGAAGAGCCACGTGGCCTCCTTCACCCCGGGGTCTCTTTCCAGGCTGGCGTCTGGACTCTCCGTTCAGATGTTTTCATTTATCCGTTTATCTATTTCTCCTTCACTCACTTTTTCACCCGGCCATTATTGATTTATCGGTGCTTCCTCGTGGTTCTTAGCTTTGACCATCCTTGGTGCGAAGGTTGTCTCCAAGGGTTTTCCATCTGGTTTTTACGTACATGTAGCATTGTTACTTTAGCAGCTGCTTGGCCATTGTTTTCATTGTTCCCATTTATGGCAGACATGGCTCCCGCCATCCCAATGCTCACGAAGCTCCGGTGGCTCACTGTCCCTGCCAGTATCCAGTGCCAAATGCTGTTTGGGGGGCAAAGCCCTCCAGCACCTGCCCCTTCCTCCCAGATTCTCCCATCTACCCCATACTTCTCCCATGGAGTCTCCCACCTAACACCCCCACCGCTCCTTCTGCCTCATCTCCTCACACTTTGCTGGTGACCCCGAGACCCCGGCCCCCATCCTCCTCCTCCCCAAGACCCCCCATTTCTACGTGGCTTGGAACTCTCTCTTTCCTCATCTCGCCCCCTGGCTTCTCTTGCTTCTTTCAAGTCTCAACTAAAACTCCACTTTCTGCAGGAAGTCTTTCCTGACCCTCCTTGGTCCCGAAAGGCCTCCCTTGGGGATTGTTGCCAGTTTCTGCTGTAGGGAGCCGCTTTTTACGTGGTTGTCTCCCCCATTGGAGTGGAAGCCTTTGGAGGGCAGGGACTATCTTCTACCTGTCCTTAACGCAGTGCCTGGCACCCAGTAGGTGCTTAATAAATATTTAGTGACTGAGTTTTCCAAGAGCCAGACTCTGGCTTGGGAAGTTTGGGGTCATCTCCTAAGTTTCCATTTTGTCCTTTATCTGTCCTCCTCACCATCTTTCCCCTGCACTCGTGCGATCTCCCCTGACTTCCTCCAAGCCTCGGTTGGGCTCTGCCCCAGTCCAGACTCTGGGCTCGGTGTGGAGGGGCCACAGTCCTGAGGAGCCTCAATCCTTGCCCCTGGGGACTGACTGTGTCTCCTCCCTCCCCTTCCTCCTTTCTCTTTCTCTTCCTACTTCAAACATCTCTTTTCTTCCTCCTCCATCTGCACATCCACCCACTGCAGGGTTCCTGAGCTGGGGATCAGAATATTCTTTCTGTGGGTGCACGGCTCCCCAGCTTTCTGCCCCTGGCACATTACCCAGGGATCACTCCCTGCTCTGACTGGTCCATGCAGATGGGATTCTCTGGGAATTGTTGCTGCACGTGACAGAGTATTGGGGGCATCCAGGGAACCCCAACAACTTCTCACTCTCTGCCCTGAGCTTTCCTTTTGTGAGGGATTGACTCCTCCCTCACCTGATGCTTGGTAGGGGAAGAAACTGTGACCTGGGGAGGGAGAGAAGCTCCTTGCAGGTCACCAAGTCCAACCTACTACAAGGGCTTAAATCCCAGCCTCCAGGCCCCAGTTTGGTCTCTATCATACACAGACTCTTAGATTTCGAGCTGGGAGGGGCCTCGATCCCCTCCTGATCTTATAGAGGAGGGGGCTGGAGTCCTGGGAGGTTAGCCGGTAGCCAGGGCCAAACCTGGGCTTCCCCCCCATACGACGTGGGATGCGCTTTGGGGAGAAGGGCCCTCCCTCCCGGGAGAGAAGTTAAGAAGTGACGCAGACCTGAATGACCCGGTGAAGGAGGAGGGGGAGAGGTCGGTCTCCGCTGTTGGAGTCAGAGATCTTGCAGGCTTTGGGGGCCGAGTCCGAGTGCTCAGCTGGGATCTGCTCCCTCACTGCCCCCGTGCTCCCGAGGCCATGAACCACCCTTTGCAGGATCTGCATCCAGGGCACTAACCATGGGTGTCCCACAGAGCCCCATCCCAACTCAGCAACCTCCAGTGACTTCCTGTTGCCATTCCTCCAGCATCTTCCAGGCTCAAATGCAAAATGCTGTCAAAGTCTTCATAGCGTTCTCAGCCTCTTCCCACACCTTCCTCTCCCCTTGTGCTCTTTGATCCAGCGGCCTCAGGGTTCTACCAGGACCCTCCATCTCCCCACTCCCAGCGTTCTCTCTGGCTCTCCCCCAGCCTGGAACTTTCTCCTTCAAGATGGAGCTCCAACGCCAAAATTCAAGCAGCCCTCCTCATTTCCCCACCGTGAGTGCCCCCCCTCCCAGTCTGCCTCCCATCTACCCCTCTAAGTCTCCCATGATGCTTGCCCAGGCTCCTAGAGCCAAGGTTCTCTCCACAAATCTTAATTACATGGAAGGGGAAATCGGAGGCTCCTTGGCGAGTGTTGGGCTGAGTTCAGGATGTGTGGGCCCTTTGGCCCCTCTAAGTCATCTCAGAGAGGCGGTTGCCACTGTCCCCTCTGCCAAGGACCAGGACAAGGACCAGGACCAGGACCAGGACCAGGACCAGGCCAAAGATCAGACCAAGGACCAGGACCAGGACCAGGACCAGGACCAGGCCAAAGATCAGACCAAGGACCAGGCCCAGGACCCAGATCAAGGACCAGACCAAGAAACAGGCCAAGGACTCAGGCCAAGGACTAGGCCCAGGACCCAGGCCCAGGACCAGACCAAGAAACAGGCCAAGGACCAGGCCCAACACCAGGCCAAGGACCAGGTCCAGGCCCAGGTCCAGGCCCAGGCCCAGGACCCAGGCCAAGGACCCAGGCCAAGAACTAGGCCCAGGACCCAGGCCAAGGACCAAGACCAGGACCAGGACCCAGGACCCAGGCCAAGGACCAGGCCAAGGACCAGGCCAAGGACCAGGACCAGGACCAGGCCAAGGACCAGGCCCACTGCAGAACCTCCCTTCTGAGGGCACGCAGAGCAGGAAAGTATCCCCTTTTCTGCCCCCTGGGCTCTGGCAAGCGGGTGCACACTACAGCCCAGGTCTCTGCACCGCTTCCAACTGCATAAGATAAAATACATGGGAAAAGGAGCCAGAACAAAGAACGCGCGGGGGTTGGGGGGGGGTGAGGATTCGGGGCCTGTCATTGGATGCCGAGGAGCTGGGATGTGACCCATCCCCAGGGTTACAGGATAAGGGCATCCTCCAGAAGCAAATAAAAGGCTTTGTGGAATCAGAGGGGGTTACCCAGAAGGAAGTGGGGAGGTTTTGCTCCCGCCAGAATCCAGAGTAGGGGTTTTCCTTGTTGACAGATATACGTGGGGATGAGGGCAGGAAGAGGTGGGGCAGGAAGGCTCCTGGCTGGGACCTCACCTTCCATTAGCTTTGGGCGTTACTCTCTATGCATTGCACAAAAAGGCTTGAGAACCGAGCTGGGCTTCCATGGCCGCCTCGACCCCGCTCTGCGGCTTTGACTTGGGAGGAGAGTCCTCCTCCCCCAGAGAGTTTAACTCAAGGGAATAAACCAGAAATCAAGGGATTTTCTAACTCTAAGTTCAAGTCCCAGAACAGTGGTTGGCAAACGCTTTTGCAAAGAGCCAGAGAGTAAATACTTTGTGGGCCCGGAGGTGAAACTGAGGAGCTTATCTAGCTACTTATGACTAGAAAAAAGCCAATTTTCACAAAACTTTTACTGATGAAATTAAGAAGCATACCCATAACAAATGAGCATAATGTTTTATTATATAAATCTACCAACGAGAAGAACAAGCAGCTAGTGGCTCAGGGGATGGAGCTCCGGAGCTGTAGTCAGGACTCGTCCTCCTGAGTTCAAACCTGACCTACCAGCTGGGTGATCCTGGCCAAGTCGCTTAAGACTGTGGCGCTCAGTTTCCTCATCCTTAAAATGAACTGGAGAAGGAAATAGAAAGTCATTTCCGTGTCTTTCCAAGAAAGCCCCAAGTGGAGTTACAAAGGGGGTGTGGCTGAACAATGGATTATTGGGAGGCCAGTATTGTGCTTAATTAGGGTTCAGAAAGTGTCCCCAATCATCAAAATTGATTGTAAATGGTCATTTATTGATGCTGATACAGGAGATTTTTTAAATGAATTTCATCCTTGAATATGTATTTTCACATCAATGCTGCCAAATCCTGACATCCCTGCCCAAGCTTGTGATTTTAATCAAGCACAGTTTTTGATCCTTGCCTTTGAGCACATCATTGTATTGTAGATTACTCACTTCCAATTTGCCAGATTAGGCAGAAGAGCCCCAATTGCATAATCCAATGGATTTTGAAGTGTGGAGATTTCTTTGTTGCTTGTATAAAGGTCTAAAAAACCCTGCTGGAACCGTAGTTGGGGCTCAGAAAGTATAACTGCTGCAAAATTGGGGGGAATAGACATCTTTGACATCGTGGGAAGTGTCTTAAGCAGCTTGATGCGACTTGTGACTTAAGCATTATTAGCTGTCTAAATGATTTCACCACAATCTAAGTTTCACACGTAAGCTTTGTTTCATCTTGTAATTTTAGACGGAATCCATTAAGAAACATCATCGAGTCTGCAATAAAAGCTAATTTCCAGAGGCTTCCAGCATTCATTGGCGGGTGGTACTTCTCATTCAGAAAAATTTCAATTTTGTCCCTGACTTAAAAGTTTGTAAACCCTCCCGTGGGGGGAATTCTCTTGTTTTGACACGATGAAGGTGCACTGAGCACAAAAATAAAATAAAATGAAGCAGCCCAGGGATGCCTCTGGCACTCAGAGCGCTGTTGAGTCATAAACAAGTCACTGATTAGTGGCTTGGGGAAAGGGCCACTTACGGCCTCTGTGACGACCACTCAGGTGCACGGAGCGAGTGTGACGGATAATCCCTAAATGAAGGAAGAGGTTGGGGTCAAACCCTGCCACCCGTTCCTGCTCACTGGGCCAGGAAGCAGACACAGTCTTCAGGGGAAAGGGCCAAAAGGGATGGGGCATCTGTGAAGCAAATCCCTAGGCCTCAGGGCCTGCTCGCTACCACAGAGGGGTTGGACTTCATGGCCTCTGAGGTTCCTTCATCACTGGATCTAGGAGTTTGTGAATGGGGGCTAAAAAGACCCCAAGGGTCAGAGTTCACCAAGAACATGTTAGCATTTCATCTTCCTCCGGAGAAACGATGGAGAGATGTGGGCAAGTGTTCCCATTCCCATGATTTCAGAACAGATAGGAAGAGCAGGAGGGCCCCAGGGGAGACCCCCCCATCTGTATTTGGCCCTGGGCTGGTAGAGCTCTACCAATGTCTTGGATAAAGACATTCACAGTTGCTCACCAGATTTCTGAGCGACACAAAAGAAAGGGGGAGTTAACACAGGGGATGGCAGAGACAGGATCTCCCAAATATTTAAAGGTAGAGCACTAATAAGACCCAATGCAATAAGGCTAAATACAGAGTCTTATTCTTGGGTACAAAAGGGCAGTTTCCTAGAGATTTAGGTAGATCATGGCTCTGAAAAAATGACATGAGGGTCTTAGGGATGCGATGTAGTTGTCTATAAATTCGGTGCCACCTTGGGCTGTGATTTCAGGACCTGGGAAGTGAGAACACTCCTCCTCTCCTTCCAGCAGTCCCCCACCCTCTCCTTCCTTTTCAGCCCCCCTCCTCTTCCAATTCCTTCTCCCCCTTTAGCCACCTCTCCCTGCAAGCTCCCCTTTTCCTACCAGTCCCTTCTCCCCTTCCAGCCCTCCCAGCTTTTCCCCTACCAGCCTCCCCCATCCTGGTGCTTCTGTTCAGAAGTACTAGGTTCATTTTGGGGTCCCGTGTTTCAGAGGGGCGTTGATTGGCTGGGGTGTGTCCCCGAGAAGACCCCCAAGGCTCCCCTGAAGGACTGGACATGGTTACCCCAGAGAAGATTCACTTCTGAGGAAGGGGGGGGGCTGTGCTCCTCCTGTGCTAGAAGGCTCTCGAGGGAGGAAGATCAGGTTTGTTCTGTGTGGCCCCGGGAGCAAAACAGGGGAAAGGGAGCGGTTGTTGCCAAGAGACCAGTCTGGGCTTGATGCTGGGAAGACCTTTCCAGCCAGGAGGCCCCCAGAAGTGGTGGATTCTGGCAGGGCGTGTGGCTGGGGCCGTGGGGGGCGGTCCTTAGTGGGCAGGTTGGGGGAGGAGGCCGACAGGCTCCCTGCAGTCCAAAATCTGGATCAGGGACTTCAGGGAGCATGAGCGGAGGGGGCTGAGCAGAGGCCTGGAAAACCAGCCAAGGCTTGGAAGGGGCCCAGGCCCGGGGAGCAGAGGCGTGGCCCCAGAGCCTCCCCGTGCCAGGTGGGAGATGCCAGACGGAGCACCCAGAGCAAAAAGAACTGGAAAGGCAGCTTGGACGGCCCTGCCCTACATTTCATTGTCTGCGTTCTTCTCCCTGAAAGAGCTGAGACCTGGGTTCGAAAGCCACCACATCACAGGCGTCAGCTCAATATAAGGAATGCTTCTAAACAATGATGATGATGTACAGACTGCCTTATGAGGTAGTGAGCTCCCTGTTACCAGAAATGTTCAGAGAATGGGAAACCATCATCCAGCATGTCTTACATTAAAAAAAATTAACCTGGGGTAATTAAATCTTTTTTAAAATTTGATAACTATTTCAATATATTTGGTTTCCTTTGAAATCTTTTATATTCATTTTATGCCATTAACACCATGATTTTGAGCAGGGTCTGGCCACAGACTTCAAAAGGCTACAAAGGGGGTCTGTGACTCAAAACAGTTAAGACTGGCCTTATGCCCGGGAAGAGAGCTGGAGGGCCGGCCTCAGTCATTGGCATGCCCGGGGACTCTTGAACCTCACAGCATTCCCTAATATTGGGAAATGTTCAACAGAATAAAAATATAACCTAAGATTGTTCAGGTGATTCTGTCCCTTTATGGGCCTGGGGACCATTATTCATGAGTTTTCTTGGCAAAGATACTTGTTGATCTTTTCCTTCTCCAGGGGACTAAGGCAAACAGGATGAAGTGACTTGGCCAGAATCACACATCTAGTGAGTGTCTGAGGCTGGTTTGAACGCAGATCTTCCTGACTCCAGGCCCAGTGCTCTATTCAATGAGTCAAGTAACTGCCCTTTAATGTAATAGAAAAATGTCGGTTTGTGGTTTTCTGAGTGAATATGCAGCCTGCAGGGGTCCTTATGTAGGGTATCTTATTCAAGTCTGACAGCAGTGCTAGACTTTCAACCAATCAGGAACCAACACTAAACACCGAGTTTGCAAAGAAAGATAAAAACAAACCAAAGAAATAAAAGAGAGTCCTTGTCCCTAAAGGAGTTTACAACGAGGAGATGCTAGGCAAACAGGTAATGTACAAAAAGATTATGTATGTATATTATATATGTATTTTATCTATATATACACGTTTTTATACATACATATGTATATGTGTGTATATGTGTATGTTTCTCACACAAAATAAATTGGAGATAATCTGATTATCTCAGAAGGTATTCTCTGAGCAAGGAAGGTTAGGGTGACCTGGAAGAAGCCCGAGAAACCAGGAATCAGAGATGAGGGGGAGTGCATTCCAGGCATGGAGGCCAGAGAAAATGCCCTAAGTCAGGAGACAGAAGGTCTTATGTGAGGATCATCAAAGAGGCTGATGCCCTGGAGCATAGAGTCCTCAGACTGGAATAACATATAAGAGGTCTGGCACTGTAGGAAGGGGCAGGTTGTGAAGGGCTTTGAAGGCCAAACAGAACATTTTGTATTTGCTCCTGGGGGTGAAAGGAGCCACTGGAGCATGCTGAGTAGGGGGTGACACACTCACCCTTGGCAGCTGAATGGAGGATGGGCTGAAATGGGGAGAGGCAGGCAGATCCCTGCAGCTATTTCCATAGTCTGGGTGTGAAGTGAGGAGGGGCTGCGCCAGGGTGGGGGCAGGTCAGAGAAGAGGAGGGAGTGTGTAGAGAGATACTACACAAGTGAAATGGGGGAGAGATGCTGCAAAGGGAATATCTACAAAAGATGCTGCAGTGGTGATATCTACAAGAGATGTTGGAGAGTTGAAACCTATAAGAGGTGTTGGAGAGGTGAAACTGACAAGATACTGACTGCAGAGGTGAAATGGGGGAGAGATGCTGCAAAGGGGAAACCCACAAGAGGTGTTGAGGAAGTGAAACTGACAAGATGCTGCAGAGGTAAAATGGAGGAGAGATGCTACAAAGGGGAAATTGACAAGAGATGCTACAGAGGTGATATCTATAAGAGGTGTTGGAGAGGTGAAACCCATAAGAGATATAGCAGAGGTGAAACTGACAAGATATTGCAGAGGTGAAATGGAAGAGAGATGCAGCAGGGGAGGAAATTGATAATAAATGCTGCAGAGGTGAAATGGAGAGATGCTGCAGAGGGGAAATTAACAAGAAATGCTGCAGAGGTGATATTCATGAGAGGTGTTAAAGAGGTGAAACTGACAAGACACACTGCAGAAGTGAAACTGACAGAACATGCTGCAGAAGTGAAATGGAGGAGAGATGCTGCAGAGCAGAAATTGACAAGAGATGCAGTAGAAGTGAAACTGACAAAAGATGCTGCAGAGGGGAAATTAATGAGTTTTGGCACCATATTGGATTAAGGGTGTGTGAGTGAAAGTGGAGAGTTTAGGAGGGCTCCTTGGGTGGGGAGCCTGAGGATCTGGGTATTGCCATCTAGAATAGTAGGAACTAAAGGAGAAGGAGGGGTTAAGAGGAAAGGCAGCAAGGTGGTTACAGTGGATAGAGTCTTGGACTTTGAGTTAGGAAAGCACATTTTTAAGTTCAGATCTGGCCTCAGACACTTACTGTGTGACTCTGGACAAGTCATTTCACTTTGTTAATTTCAGTTTCCCATTTGTAAGATGAGCTGCATAAGGAAATAGCAAACCACCACAGGATCTTTGTCCAGAAAATTCCAAAATGGAGTCACTGAGATTTAAACACAACTGAAACAACTGAACAACAAAATAGTGAGTTCATTTTTAGACATATTAAATTGAAGATGTTCAGGTCAAGGTATTTGAAAGGCAGTTGGAGATGTGAGATTTGGGGGCGGGATTTGTAGATTTGAGAATCATCAGCATAGAAATGATAATGAAATCTGGAGTTGCTTATGAGATCACCAAGTGAAGGAGGATAAGGGGAGAAGAGAAGAGGGCTCAGGACAGAATCTGAGGGACAACTAAGGTTAGGTATTGTGACCTAGAGGAGGATTTAGCAAAGGACGCAAAGGTGTAGTCTGAGAGAAAGGAGGAGAACCAGGAGGGGTGTGTGTGTATGTATGTATGTATGTATGTGTGTGTGTGTGTGTGTGTGTGTTCTGAAAAGTCAGAAAGAAGAGCATGTACAGACGTGACCCACAATGTCCTTGGCTGCTGAAGGGTCAAGGAGAATGAGGATGGAAAAAAGGCTCTTGGATTTGGCCATGAAGAGACCAAAGTTGACTTTGCAGGAAGCAGCTTCAGTGGAACAATGCCCTGCTTCTGCCTTTCTCTCCCCACCATAAAGACTTCACAACTCTGGGGCCAATGTAAACCAGTTCAGGAGGCTGAGCTGCCTTCCCCTCCAGCAGCCTCTGACAATCAGCTCTTGAATGAGAGCTTTCCTGTGTGTTTGGGCTCCCGGCTCACAAACACAAAGACTGCTCACTCCAAACATGCTTCCCTAAAAATAGAAAACAGAATTGGCAGATCCAGTCCTTGTTCTGAGGCTATTTCACTGGTAGGTAGGCTTCTGAGCAATCAGCGCTTGATTCTGCAGCAGCTTTCCCCTGCGTTAGGATCTAAGCCAGGCAGAAGGAACGCCAGCTTGGGGGAGCCTGGGCTCTCTGACCTTCTGCAAAGTCAGGAAAGCAGCCTGTAAGGCAGCTATGCCGCTCAGAACATTCCTGGGTCTAGGCCCTCTCTGGGGCAAAGTGTGAGGGAAATGAAAGAAAAAGAAAACAGCCCCCGGCCTGGAGGAATGTATCACCTGGCAGCTGGGTCGTGCACCCAGCAGAAAAATGTAGGAAAATGCACAAAGTCCTATGCCAGCACATGCCCACTGGTGCCAACCCCTCTCAGCAGTCAGTCATTGCCAGTGGCACCTGCAGGCTGGCTCCTCCACCACTGTAGGTGGGAAGATTTATGAGCCCCAGCTCTATCTGGGAGCACAGGCTCTGCATCGGACCCCTCCAGCACTCTGAGGGGCTCGTTGGCCCCCTAGACCAGGGCTTCTTAAACTGTGGGTTGTGACCCCATATAACTGAATATCAGGGTCTCAATACATTTGGCAGCAGCAAAAAGCATCAGATATTTAGCCAAGATTTAGCCTTTATATAAAAATAAGCACAGGACCGACTTGTGCACAAATGTTTGTGGCAGCTCATTTTGTTGTGGCAAGGAGCTGGAAACTGAGCGGATGCCCATCAGTGGGGAATGGCTTCACATACCCAGTTTGATACATGAAGGTAATGAAACATTACTGTTCTATAAAAAATAATGAATAAGCTGATTTTGGAAAGGCCTGGGAAGATTTACATGAACCGATATTGAGCGAAACAAGCAGAACCAGGAATACACTGTATGCAGTAACAGCAAGAACATGCAATGATGAATTATGAAAGACTCAGTTCTTCTCAGAATCTCATGATCCAAAGCAATCCCAATAGATTTTGGACAGAAAATGCCATCTGCATCCAGAAAAAGAGCTAAGGAGACTGAATGTAAAGCAACACATGCTATGTTCACTTCTTTTTTGTTGTTGTTTTTACTTTTGTTCTTGTGTGTTTTTCCCTTTTGTTCTGATTTCTCTCTCCCAACATGATTTGTAAAGAAATGTGTATTTAAAAAGTTAATATATATGTATAAACAGAAAAATAAAACAAATTAAAAAATAAGCACAGCCATCTCAATACTATGCCAATTTGCTTATAGCTTTAATAAATGATAAAATTATATGTATGTCAAAGAATTACTTTAAAATAATTTCTTTATGACTTATTATCAGTGAATGTTTGATTTATATACCTATTTTATATAATTATATGCTTATCATGTTAAAATTTCTCATGTGAAAAGGGGTCATGAGTGTGGACCACAAGCTAGCGTTTACATTTTCTGTTGTTGTTTGCTTGTATTTTTGTTTTTCTTCCCAGATTATTTTTATTTTTCTAAATCTGATTTTTCTTGTGCAACAAGAGAACACTATAAATATGTATAATATATTGTATTTAACATATACTTTAACATGTTTAACATGTATGGGACTGCCTGCCATCTAGGGGAAGAGGTGGAGGGAAGTAGGGGAAAATTTGGAACAGAAGTGTTTGCAAGGGTCAATGTTGAAAAATTACCCATGTATATGTTCTGTCAATAAAAAGCTATAATAAAAAAATGAAAAAGAAAATTAAAAAAAAGAAAAATAAGTGGAAAGAGTTTTAGAAGCCCTGACCTAGACCAACTCATATCTACAGAATTCCTCACGGAAGCCTTTTCATATAGATCTCACCTTGGAGGGAAAACCTCTGACTGTTGAGGTGCCTCATCAGATTTGAAAAAAATTGGTAATTATTGGAAAACTGTTTTTTCTTTCTCTTATACAATGTCCCAAAATTATGAGTGCGGTTTAAACTGTTGAGGTCACAGTACAGCTTTTGGGCACCCTGTACTGAGCAGACTCTGCCTTTCTCCGGCTCCTGCCGCTTGCTTCTGGTGCTGCTTTCTGGGGCCAGACCCCCTTACTGGGACGAGCCTTTCTGATGCCTGAAGGCAGCTCATCCCCATCCCCACTCCCCCAAAATGCTTCTCTTTTTCAGACTCTACATCCCCACTCCCTTTCCTTGACTCCTCTTCTTCACCATTGGGGGAGGGGTTGTATATGGCCCCAGCTGATTAAGCTCTTGTCCTCCAGGTGCAATATGACCAATTGTCATCTATAAAATAAGCGAGTGGGGCTATGTGGCCTTTCCAGTCTTTTCTAGTTCCATATTTGGTGAGCCCAAAGGTTCTACATTTCAGTGACCTGTTTAACCCATTTCCGTCTCTTTATTAATTAACACATCCCAGCCTTTAATGAGGACCCCGCTTGCTCTCCCCACCAGTCCCAGAACAATAAGTACTCTGTGAGACCCCAGGGAGGCAAACGTGGGTTTATGGATTTGTACCCAACGAGCCTGATTTGGGCTTTGGGTTTTTTTTTTTTGTTTGTTTCTTGTCATATAGGGAGGCCTTCACCTGCCAGGCTTGGGGCTGAATTCTGGGCCCGGGAGTGGGGACAAAAGCTTAAACGTCCATCTGGTGTCAAGCTGTCCTGGAAGGCTGGGGACATTTGGGGAGGAGGGGCCTTGAACGACTCTGCTGATCGCAACAACGGTCCCAGTGTTTTCAGAGACATTTGACTGAACTGCTGGGAGTCAGCAAGCCCATCTGGTCCGTCCCCCTTCGTCCCAGGCCTGCGCTGCCCAGAGGCCGCTGGGAGAGCAGCCAGATGCTCCCGAATGGAGGCAGCCGATGATGTCCTTCGCCACCACGTTCCTGGACATGGTTTGGTTTTCTAATTCAAAGAGAAAACAGCGGTTTCTTGTTCTATCTTTCACTTATGTCCCACATTTCAGTTAATCAGTGAAGACTGGATAGGTTCATCATCTTGTCCACGGATGTCCTCAGGCAGGACCCACGTGAAACCCTAGAAATGATCATGTCTAGAACAAGGGAAACTCTCTGAGGAACTTTGCCCTTACAGGAAATGCTGGGGACTTCAATCTTTGCCTTTATTTTGCATTCGTTTATTTATGTATTCATTTATTTATCCATCCATCCACCCATTTGTCCAGCCACCTCTCTGTTCATCTATCTGTCTGACTCTCCGTCTGTTCCTCCCACTTATATGTGTGCAAGATGTGGCTCCTGATAAGCTGGAGGCTCCCGAGACTGAGGGCAGCGCCCAGCACAGTGCCGGCCATACAGCAGGTGCTTAACGATTGCTCATCACTTGTATAACTGCCGGCCATACAGCAGGTGCTTAACGATTGCTCATCACTTGTATAACTGCCGGTGGCGAAAGCTTGGGTTGGTTATTTCAGGGCCCCTCCTCCTCCTGAAACACTTGACTTCTGTCCCAGGCCGGAGATTCTGCGACATGCACGGCCCGATCCGCCTCAGGAGCCCGTAGGCAGCAGGTCACGATCTCTCCCCGTTGGATCCTCCAGGGCTTCCTGACGCGGGCCCTTCTTTTCTTTGCTTTCTGAGACAGGTTTTCCTTGCTCAGGGACCATGAACTTGGAGGTGAAGCCGGATTAAACCTTCGCCTTGACTCCTCTCCACCTGAAACAGCATTTCCTTCCGTTGTTTGGCCCAGCGATTCCGGGCCTCCAGGCTCTGCCAGGTGGGTCCAGACCCTTTGGCTAATGCTGCCTCCTAAGTGCGAGAAGCCGGCTCGTGCAGCCCTTCCACTTGGCACACGGTGGCAGTTACAGAGAGCATTTATGGAGTGCCTGCTGTATGGCAGGCGCTATGCTAGCACTGTACAGATCTGGTCTCCTTTGCCCCTCACAGTAACTCTGGGAGGAGGTGCATTATCACCATTTAACAGATGAGAAAACTGAGGCAGAGAGCACACGCCTTGCCCAGGACCATGCAGCTCGCGTGGCCAAGGCTGGATTTGGACTCCGGTCTCCCTGACTCCGGGTCCGCTGCTCCAGGGGCTCTGCTACCAGCTTGAAGGCTGGGAAAGGAGGGGCGGTCAGGGAACGGAGAGAGAAGCTTCAGGGAGACCCATCCCGGGCGGGTGCTCTGTGTGGGCACGCAGCTGCCGCCATCTTCCCTGGGTTATTTTGGGGTCTCCGCCTGAGCCCCTCTAGTCCATCCTCCCGGGCCTCGGGACTTGGGACCAAGGAGAGGAGTGGACGGGAAGCTTTACATCCAGATGTGGCTTCAGGCCCTTAGGGGGCTTGGCGGCCTCAGTTTCCTCAATGGTAAAATGGGGACAGTGAAGATTGTCAGAAGGACTGATAACATACAGGCACCTTGCTCAGCGCCTGGCACACAGTCGGTGCGGAAAAAATGCTTGTTCCCATCCTTCATTTAGTTTGCCTTTTAACTCTCCAAAACATGGCTCCGACCCAGCCAAACCTTGCCTTCCAATTTCCTCCCCTTCTCCAGTCCCCTCCCCTAGATGGCAAGTAATGCGGTATATGTCAAACAGGGTAGAAATGTATGTTAAATCCAATCTATGCATACGTATTTATAGTTATCTTGCTGCGTGAGAAAAATCAGATCAAAAAGAAAAAAATGAGAAAGAAACAAAATTGGAACAAACAACAGCAAAAGACGTGAAAATGCTACGTTGTGATCCGCCCTCAGTTCCCACAGTTCTCCCTCTGGGTGTAGATGGCTCTCTCCATCACAAGATCATTAATCCAACCATTCTGGAGAACAATTTGTAACGATGCCCAAAGGAATAGAAACCTGTTCCTATTTTTTGACCCAGAAATACTATTAGATCAATGAAAGAGATCTATCCATCCATCCATTTATCTACCTATCTAATCTATCCATCTATCTATCTATCTCTCCATCCACCCAGCTATTCATCTATCCATCCATCCATCTATCTACCTACCTAATCTATTCATCTGTCCATCTATCTCTCCATCCATCCATCTATCCATCTATCTGTCTGTCTGTCTATCATCTACTTCCATCTATCCACCTATCTAATCTATCTGTTTGTCTGTCTGTCTGTCTGTCTGTCTATTCACACAGGATCAACCAAGTGGATGAAGAACACCTTGTCTAGACCGTGATGCACTTGGCCAGCCCGAGAGCGCATCCTGAGCGGACATTGCAAATGGATGAAGCCTTGAGTCCGTAGCTTTGGGCTGGTCCTTATCTGAGAAATCGAGTCAGTTTTCAATGACTTCAAGTCTCTTCCAGACATAACACTGGGCAAGGCCACAGCCGGACTCCCGCTCTCCGTTAAGGACCAGCCAAACGGCAAGAGGAAGACTTGTACTGGGGGTCAGCGGCCGAGCGTGCTCCTGGGGATCAGACGAGAAGGGATTTCGTGGGCAAGTCTAGTGAGGAAGGAGCTACAATCTGCTCTGATGGAGGGAGTTCTGAGAGCAGCCGGATCAGATCAATGTGTGAAAACCTGTCATTCACTGGTTTGGCTCCAACCCAGCACCGCTGGGCCCTGACCCTTGCTCCCTCCCTCTTATTCCCCGTCACTCCCCGGGACATCCTTCCCCAAGGAATCTCCAGGTTCAGCGTGTTTTGCTCCTGGTGTGGAAAGAGGCTCCTGGGAATTTCTGCCTCCTCCGGCACTAGGTGGGCTCTGCTCTATGTGGGGGAGGCACAGGCCCCTCCTCCCCCCTCCCACTTCCCGGCTCAGACACATGATTTCACGGAATTCTTGCACAAATGCCTCTCGCATCTCCTACGAATTTAATCATGAATTCTTTCAGCGCAATTGGACTTAGCGGAACTTTCTTCCTTTTTCCTGTTTGGTTCCAACGCCCTCTTACTTCGACCGCCTCCTACCCCCTGGGCTGTTAATTCTGTTTTTAAGAGAGAATACGTGACCATTTAATCTTATTAGAATTCTCCTCGTGTTCTCGGCTCTGAAACCCGCTGATAACATATGGAAACTTTGTCTGTCTCCGAGTACGAAAGGCACTTAACAGAAAATCAATATTTCAGTCACAAGAGCGAGGGTATCTTTGTTTTCTTCCGATCCGGACGAGTGAGATCAGCTAAACAAAGAGAGGGAGACAGCGTCGAACCCTCTGCCCCAAATTGTCCGGAGATCCCTCGGCCTCCAGACAGGGTCACAGCCAAGGGGACGCAAAACCTGACGTCCGATGTCCGGCCATTCAGGGAATCTGGGGAGCCCCAGCCCCTTACTGACAGAGGAGGAAACTGAGGCCCAGGCCCCAAGTCTCCAGGTGTCTCGTTCACGTCTATCGACCCAACACTCATCCATGGGGAAATGAAGGTGAGGCTCTGACAGCTCGTGTCCCTGCCTGCAAACTAGGGATGTGGAGGGTCTGCCCCGGGAGAAATGTGGGAGGGACCAAAGTCCGCCGTAATGGAGGACGATTGTTCCAATTGGCTGGTTTTCCTCCAGAGCGCTGAAATCAGCCAGTCCCAGTCTTCCTTCTACAGATACTAAATGTGCGGTGACTCAGACACAAGCCGGGGATGATGAGGAGCAGGGGAAGGAGCCCAAGGCTCGTCCTTAACTCCATTAACTGCCTCTTCTAAAGTTCACACGAGGCCCGACCTCCCCACCGGCCTCCACTGAGTCCCCCACAGCAGCAGGACATTGGGCTTCCCAGAGGTCCCAAGGCCAAGGTCCGATGGGGCGGGGGAGGCGCAGAGGCTCCCCCAGCTCAGACCCCAGAGGCTCCCAGCCATAGCGGAGAGGATGCGCTTGTTTGGGCTGGGGCCCCACTGTTGGATGGGGCGGCACCTCGCGTGAAATCACGGCTTTTGGAGCATGAAAAGGAATATACGGAGTCAAAGCTCTTAGAGAATCATTCAAGGGCAACTCCCAGTTAGTCCTATTGTGGTGGGCAAGGAAGAGAGAGGGACACAGATCTCCGCCCGGGTCTGATGGGGGGGTCCTGGGCCCAGGACACTCAGCCAGCTTGAGTGGAGAGTGGAAGTGGGGGGATGGCTGGGCCCGTCGCTCGTCCTTCTCTCTTTCTCCTCCTCCTTGTTTTCTTCTCTTCCTCCTTTCCCTCGTCCTCGTCTTCATTTTCTTCTTTTTTCCCCTAGTTGTGTGCATTGGCACAAACAGGCAGATAATTATTTCAATTCCTCAGGATGGTTATTTATTCATTCTTTTAAATCTATTATTATTTTATTTAATATTTCCCAATTCTATGTAAACATTCTTTTTTTTTTTTTAAGTTTCTTTTCTCTGTCTCCTTGAGATAGGAAGCGATTTCCCATAGGGCACACATAGGTCGTCATAAAAAACATTTCCATATCATCCAACACAGATAACCCTCTAGCAAAAAAGAAGTGAAAACAAGAGGTTTCCATCTGCGTTCAGACTCCATCACTTCTCTCTCCGGAAGCGGAGGGCATTTTTTCCTCCTGGGTCCTTTGGAGTCGTCTCGGATCATTGTATCGGGCAGAAGAGCTAAGTCACTCATAGCTGATCTTCCTTACGACACCGTTGCTACTGTAGACGGTCTTCTCCTCGTTGTGTTCGCTTCACTCTGCACCAGTTCATGTGAATCTTCTCGGCTTTTTCTGAAACTTGCTTGTCATTTCTCATGGCACAACAGTGTTTCGTCACAATCGTTCCCCAGTTGATGGGCACCCCCTCCATTTCCAGTTCTTTGCCACCACAAAAAGAGCTGCTATAAACATTTTCATACAAATAGGTCCTTTTCCTGTTCCTTTAAAAAAAAAACCTCTTTGGGATACAGCTCTAATGGGGTCATCTCTCAGTCAAAGGGTGAGCAGCCGTACAGCCCTTTGGGTCTGGTTCTGACTGTTCTCCAGAATGGTTGGTCCAGCTTATGATACCAGCTGGGTCTCTCCCTGATGGCTGGGCCCGGACCCTGGCCACGAGGATCCCGGAGGGGCTCAGGTTCCTTTCTTCCTCAGAAGGATTTTCTCCCAGGGCCGGGGAATACCCACAATCGCTGGCACCTGCCGGCCCCTCCCTCCGGGATGGGCTCCTTTGGGAACAGACTGACTTTCCTGAAAACTGTCTCCCTGACACGGTCACATCACCGAGCACATACACATGCCCCTACATGCGTGTGTATAAATACACGTATGTGTGTGTGGCTGCTCCGGGCCAGTCAGAAGTGTCTGTGATGAGCTCGGGCTCCCGCGCTCTGAGGTCACTGGGCCCAGGCGGATGGGAAGGCGTCTTCTCAGCTCTCTCTCTGGGACCCAGTGCAGGGGTGGGGGGTGGGCAGGGGGACGCCCCTACCACTAACTGTCCTCCCACCCCCCCGGGGGGGCTGCAGGACCGGGAGCTCAGCACTGGCTCCGAGGCATCCAAAGCTCCAAAGGGTCCGAGGGACGATTGCACCTGGAAATGGCCCGATCCTGCACCGGGTCCCCAGAGCTCCCGAAGGGTCCTTGTTACTGTCGTTTGTCATCAGGACTCCGACCTTCCCACCTGGCTGTTTCTAATGCTCTTCCCTGCCTTTCCTTCCTTCCCGGGGGGACAGAGGCTGCCCATGCTCTCCCCGAGCCTGGGGGAGCATCTCAGGGGGAGAGAAGGCGTGTCCGTGGCCCTGGGAAACCAGCAGCCTTTTGAGTCCCCCAGAAAATGCTTTGGGAAGTGCCAAAGCGCTCGAGGATCACGGCCCTCAGCAGTGATCCATGGGACCGCCCATGCTGGCGGGATTCTCACCCAGGACCTTGGGGCCAGGACCACGGACACCGTGTGGCTCTCACACCCAAGCTCCATCCCAGCAGAAAGAGCCCGGGGACTCTGGAGGCTTGGAGCCCCCACCCCAGGGACACAAAATGAGCCTTGTCCTGGCCCTACACTGACTGTGGCCGATTTCCTACTCAAGCCCACCATGTGCCCCCGGCCACCCCCTCCTTGCTCCTCATTTCCTGCACATCCCAGCCGGGAGCCAACAGAATGCCGTCCCTGAAGCCTCCCTGGCTCGTGGGCTGGCACCGGCTTCCCCGGATCTCGCCGATCTCCCGTCATCTCCAGCCCGGCCTCCCTTGTCTCCACTCCGCCTCGCCCCTTTACTTGCTGTCTCCCTCATAGAACGGAAGCTTCTTGAGGTCAGGGACTCTTTCTGCCCAACGTAGAAAGTGATAATTAATGTTCTCTCTTTTGTTCTTCCCTCACCCTTTCCTTCCCTCCTCTGTCTCTCCCTATCTTCCTTTTTCCTCTTATTTTCTTCTCCCATTATCTTTTTTCTTCCTCCTTCCTCCCTCCCTCCCTCCCTCTTAATTTTCTTCTTTCCTTCCTTCCTTCCTTCCTTCCTTCCTTCCTTCCTTCCTTCCTTCCTTCCTTCCTTCCTTCCTTCCTTCCTTCCTTCCTTCCTTCCTTTCTTTCTTTCTTTCTTTCTTTCTTTCTTTCTTTCTTTCTTTCTTTTTTCTTTCTTTCTTTCTTTCTTTCTTTCTTTCTTTCTTTCTCTTTCCTTTCCTTTTCTCTCCTTTCCTTTCCTTTCCTTTCCCACTTCATAAGGTTATTGAGAGGATAAAAATGAGATAACTTGCATGAACATACTTTGGAAACTGTGAGGTGCTCTGCAAAGGCCAGTTGTTATGAATATTTATTCTTATGATTTCAGCCCTGTAAGGCTCTTCATGAGGGTGGAGCCTTTTTCTGGGATCTCGTTGGCAGCTACAGGAGCCGTTGTGGCCAAAACAGTGAATCTGCTCTTGGGGCTTCTGGCCTGTGAGAAGTCACCTCCCTGCCCAGTGGTGCCCATCTGGGCCCGAGCCTGGAGCCCTTCCTGCCCAGCGGTGCCCGTCGCCGGCAGCTCTGTGGGAGCCCGAGTCTCCCCTGCAATGCAGACTCCAGCAAAGGCTTCTCACCAGGGTCACTTTCCCCTCAGAGTCTGTCGGGTCGTGGGGGACAAGGTTACTTGTGCTGCCCTCAGGCCTTTAGAATGGGCAGGGCCCTCAGGGGCTGCTGAGTCCCATCCGTCATTCTGAAGGGCAGAGACACCAGTCAAGGTCACACGGGGGAGACAGGGCTGCCCTCAGGGAGCGGGCACATGGGGGGGTGGAGGGGGAAGAGAAGGGCTGCCCTCAGGGAGCGGGCACACGGGGGGGGGGAGACAGGGCTGCCCTCAGGGAGCAGGCACACAGGGTGGGGGGAGAGAAGGGCTGCCCTCAGGGAGCGGGCACACTGGGGGAGGCAGGGCTGCCTCAGTTCTCATGCTGGCGTCCCCTCCAGGAGAGCGAGCAGGCGCTGGGAGGCCAGGGTGCCCTGATCCGGGGATGGAGGTGGGGGGCACGGGGAGTTCCCTCCAGAGGAACGAGGCTCGCAGAAGGTGCCATGGTAGCAGAGACCGAGCAGCTGGCACTCGCTGCCTGGCTCCTCCCTGGTGTCCCTGGCAGGGGGATGGGCCCCTGGGATCCCGTGTGAGCACGGCTTTGGGAGCGGGCTGAGAGGAGGAGGCAGGGACCACTGGAGTCTCGCCTTCTCTTGGGTCATATTTGTTCTTTGCCCCCGAGATCTGGGCCGAGGCTCAGCCTGGGGAACGGTCGGGGTCAGGGTCTGAGCGAGCCGAGCGCTTGACCGCCAGCTGACCGCTGGGAGTGGCGTCCTGGTGCTGCCAGAGCGGGCCTGGCCCACCTTCCCCAGAGAGCGGAGAAGCTCCCTCTGCTTGGGCCCCCGAGCACTTCGCCACCTCCGGGGCCTCCCACAATGCCCTCTCCCTCCCCAGAAGTGTTGGCTGGGTCTCTGAGCCAGCACGGCCGGGAACGCCCCACTGGCCCGGGCAGTCCCACTGCTGAGGCGGCCTGGGGGCTGACGGGCCCGCCGGGGAGGACTGGCCCCCTGGAAGTTGTTTTTGGCCTCCGGGGCCGAGCCGCCAGGAAATGGGGCTCTGCCCGCCTGCTTCCCCGAGGAGCCCGGCCCGGGCCTGGGAGCCGGGGGCCACGGGACGGGGGTGGGCAGAACCCCCGAGAAGCCTGAGCTCATTGGAGGGAGGACGTTTGGCCGGCCGCGGCCGCTTGAGAACAACAACAAAAAGTTGTTTTCATTGGGAGTCCGGGACTGTTTGGACTTTAAACACGAGCTCTGTGTGTGTGTCTGTGCTTGTGCGCACACACGTGCGTGCACATGACAAAATAATTAGCCTGCGAGTATTTTCTTTTCTAATCATGTGTTTCTAATCTCCCAACACCATGATTTCTGGGGGGGAACTGGCCCGAGGACCGGCGGCCCAGCCAGGAGGGAGGAGCCTCTCCCAGGCTCAGGCAGATCTTGAAACTGGAACAGCCTCTTGTGAAATGGCTCCGGAGTTACCCACGGGCCTTGTTTACTCAGCCTTGTCTGCCTGTAACTTGGGGTGGGCCGCCCTCCCCCGGGACCTCCCTCAGGCCCCCACCCTGGGCTGGAGTCTGGGGGCGAGGGAAAAGCCCAGCCGAAGGGAGCCTCCCCGACCCACCCCGAGAGAGCCCTGCGGCTCCGGACCAAAATCGGTGTGACCAGCCGGGCCGGGGCCTGCCTGGCGGGGGGCTGGGGCAGCCCCCAACCCCCACATGAGCCTTTCCTCCGCTAAAGGAGGGGCCACGGCAGAACCCCAAGCAGTCGGGCCCCTCCGGGGCCTGGTTTCCTGCTTCCCCACACGGTTTGGTCCCAGTGTCCTGCTGGACACACAGAGACCGAGCGGCCCCTGCCTCCGAGGGACGACTGGACCTGGACGTACAAGGCATTGAGGAAGGGAAGGAACCCTAACAATAGGGGAGGGGGGAAATCAGAGAGAACTTTCTGGGGGAAGCAGCCGCTGAGCTGTGGGACTGAAGGATTCTGGGAGGCAGAGTGCCACGGGCAGGAAATGGATGCTGACCCGGGGAAGGCCAGGGGCCAGATTGGCTGGAATGGAGCCACAGGACAGTCAGCAAGGCAAGCCTGAAGCCTTGGGGGGGAGGGGGCAACTGGCAGCTTATCAAACGGGTCAAGCCCTGGGCTGGGACAGGGGCCGGGGGGCCCGAGGTAAAATGGAAGCCCTGTCCTCAAAGAGCTTCCATTCCAAGGGTCGGGAAGAACCCAGTGACCTTGGAAGGGGGAAGCAGTCACTGCAAGGTCACGGGGAGGGGGAGGCTCCATCCCGGGCCATTTGCCTCCTCTGGGAGGGGGCCTGGAAGGAAGCCAGGTGGGGTGAGAGGGAAGGCACTGCGGGCACCAGCACAGCCCGTGAACAGACTGGAAGCCCGTTAAAGAGCTTCCTGAGCTGGCAGAGAGACGGGCAGACCGCCCTGCTTTAGGAAAGCCACTCTGCTTGGAGGCAGGGAGGCCGGTGAGGAGGCTGCTGGGAAGGAGGCTGCGTGAGCCCAGAGAAGGGCCGAGCTGGAGTCCGAGACGGTGGGACCGAGGCAGGGAAGCTGACGGGAGCCGGGGTGGGGGAGGGCTTGGGACTGAGGAAGAGGTGAGTCTGAATTCTAGTCGGATTCTCTCTTTCTTTGGCGTCCAAACCCTGATTGCAAATAGACGGACACGGTCCAGATTGTCATGGAGAAAAAGTCAAGCAGCAGCTGCTGCGGCCGATTCTCCCCGAGCTGGGAGCAGCAGATGGGTGGGAAAGCCTGCCGGGGGCTGTAACTGCAACGGGAATCTACAAAGCTGATGTGCACGTATAAGCAGAAAAGATCAAGCAATTAAGAAAGAAAAATACGTAGAAAGTAAAATCCGACCCGGGATAAGTAACACGCCCCTAGCTACCACCGTCCCCCCCCCGGGCTTCCAAAAAAGGTCCCTGGCTCGGTGCTGGCCCCAAACTGCCCCTTTTAAACCCCCAGCGACGCGGTTCCATTAACCAGAAAGCCAAAGGCCGAAGGAAAAGCTGTTCAACCACGTGGCAGAGCAAAGGGGAAACGGAAGGAAAACGAGGCTACATTGTCACAGAGGATCCCTTCGCCCAGTGCTGGAGGGGGCCTGAGGCTCCCAGGTCTCTGGGCCGGAGCCCCTCCAGCTCTGCAGAGGTTTTGCTGGCTCTCTCTGCTCCCCTCTCAAAGTCTCTCCTGAAAAGGGCAGGGCCAACGCTCTAGTGCTAGAGCGCAAAAGCCAACCCGAGTGCCCTGAATTAAATCGATCCTTTTGGCTGAATGAGCTGGGTGGCAGGTACGCTGCATCCTTTTCACCTCAGTTTCCACATCTGTAAAATGAGATGGAGGGAAAAAATGGCAAAGCGCTTCAATATCTTTGCCAAGAAAGCCTCGAGTGGAGTTACAAAAAGTCGGACGAGTCTGAAAATGACCGACATCAGCACAAATTGCTTGTGTCTGGTGACGTCCATGGGTCCATTCAGCTCTTTGACTTGGGGTTAGAAAATGGTTTTTAACTCCCCTTTTCACTTAGGAAGCCCAAGTTCTCCCAGGATCTTCCCGGATTGGCAGCCCAATTAATCTAGATCTGAACAAAAGCTAAAGAAAGAAGGCAAAGTTAAAGCCCTTCAGCAAAGAGGCGATAAATATTTATAAGCTCGCACTATGTGCCAGGCCCTGTGCTAAGTGCTGGCATCCCACTGGCCACGGGCCCGACTCTCCCGTGTATAGTGTATCTACCCATCGTTAAACCCCTTTAATTTTGGGCCATCCCCCTCCTCAAGCCGTCAGAATTAAAATATACAAAGGAAGAAAGTCGGGGGGACAAAAGAGCGCCCTTCTGGGTTCCAGAGCCACGTCAAGCTCTTGTCTATGTTTTAGCAGAACCAAGCGTAGCAGAAGATGAAATAAGAAACGGCTCATAATAAATCATTAATGCAGAAGCATCAGCTTTCCCCAAGGGAGCAGCGGGAGCGGAAAGTCAATGGGCTTGTGAGAAGCAAAAGCAAAAACGGTCCCAGCCTTGAATCCGGAACCTCGATGCGCTTCCCTGGCTTGGGGCCTGAGCCCCACTTAGAACATTTACCACAAGTGAGCGCAGCACTTCTCAAACCCTCACACTCTTAAAACTCTTAAAGACGTCTTCATGTGGGTTGCGTCCATTGCTTTTACCTTATTAGAAATTAAGACGAAAATTTTTAAATGATTTATTGATTCATTTAAAAGTGATAATAATAAGCCCATCATATGTCAGCTTAACATTTTAAAAATGGATTCCCAAACACTGAGAAGAGCAGCTTTAGTTTCCAGATTTATGCCATCTCTTTAATGTCTGGACTAAGAGGAAGTGGCTGGATTCTTGCACCTGCTTCTGCAATCCAGTGGGAAATCAGGTAACAGGAGAGAAAGTTAAGCACCTACTAGGTGCTAAGCCCTGACTTTACAATGATAGTGGCCGCTCTCGGGGAGCTCATAAAACCGTGGATAACAACATATTTTTGAAAAAGCTACAGCCAAGAGAGATTAGAGAGAAATCACTAGAAAGCAGAGGGTTGGGAAAGATTTCCTAGAAAAGGAGGCTTTCACTGGGACTTGAAGGAAGCCAGGAGGTGGGATGAGAAGGAAGAGCATGAGAGCCACAGGGGATGCCCAAGAAAACGCCCGAGATGAGACACGGCATGTTTGCGGAACAGCCCCGGGGTCGGCGTCGCAGGGTCAGACTACAAAGCTGAGGAATAAGGTGTACGAAGTCTGGAAAGGTCATGAGGGGCTTTGAATGCCAGGCAGAGGATCTATTTGATCCTGGAAGAGAGGGAGCCCCTGAAGGTTCTTCAATAAGGGGGCGACATGGTCAGACTCGGCTTGCAGCCTGTTGATTTGGAGTATATGAAGAAAATCCGGCTTTCCACACAGAGATAAATAGTGGGGGAAAGGAGGAGTGCTTTAATAGGCAAATGACATGTGAATGATTAGGAAAACAGCTTTGTCCCTGTGGATCTCCTAAAGGATGTGGGCCTCCCAGGACTCCTGACCATAGAGGAACTCTGGGGTACCGTAGGGATGGAGGAGACGGCTTCTCGGCTCCTGGAGAAGCTCTTCTCCTGTCCATGCACCCTTCTGACGGGGTGGATAAGGTAGCGAGGTGGGCCATAGGGAGTGATGTTGACAGGAGAAGGCTTTGGTTGAGTTTAAGGGGACTTTAGTGGGCTTATTCCCATGAGACAAGCAGGGAGGGCCACCCACAGGATTATCTCGTAATCGCTTGCTGAAGTCCTGGCATCCACAAAGTTATCCTGACCCCACAGTTACTGTGTCCAGTCAGAAGGACAAGTTACGGTGTCAACCCCCCGGTGATTTTTCTCCTAGAAAAGAACCTACCCGGCTTCTTCCCAGACTCCTTTTAGGATTAGCCCGCTGGCTGAGCATCACAGTGGCCAATTCATCAGGAACTCGGCCTGCCTCCTTGCCGCCTTCCCCGGTTAATGGCAAGTTCCACTAGGGAACTTAGCCTAAATCTCTCCCCTTTGTTAATCACTAAAACTCCCTTTGAGAAGTGAGCCTGCTGTCAACGGCCTAATAACAATCTTTGCCTCTTGATTTGGAAGCTTACAAATTCTTCTGAGACACCTTAAGACCCTGGCCCCAAACCCAATATATTTTGGGTTCGAACCCTGCTCCCCAACATTCGCTGCACTATATGAGGAGAGTCCGAAATCCCCAATGTATCTTTGGAGTTCAGCACTGCCGCAGCCCATGCCCCATCGATCCCATCACCTTCTCAAGCTGAGCATCTCTCAGGAAGGGTCACCCCCCTTTCCATGGGCGAATCCTCCATTTTGGGGAGGACCCAAGCTAACCTTCACTCTCTTCCTGACTTGTGGACTTCAAATAGAAGCTCCTCCAGGGCAGAGTCTGTCTGTCTTTTTGCTGCTATTTGTACGTTCAGTTCCCGGCACGGGGAGAGAGCTTAATAAACACTTGCTTACTGACAAATGTCCATCAAATACGTTGAAGTGTGGCTGCCTCCTTTCCCTTTCCTCCCTCTCCCGGGAAGGCTCCTTCCTGCTTTCATTTAGCGTGGCTGTTCCCGGGAGGAGAAGAGGAGGCGAGGGGGGGTGGGGAGGGTGTCGGTGAACTTGCTCTAAAGAAAAAAAGAGAACTGGATTCCGCCATAACTGGTTTCTGTTGCCATTTATTTGCTCTGCTCCGGGTGACTGCGGTGCAGAGGGTCTCTGCTGCTAAGGAGACCAAGAGCTGGGGAGAAGGGAGTTCTGGGAAGAGAAGGACTCAAGGGAAAAGAAGCAGGAGGAAGGGCTGGATCATCATCCGTACGTAGGTTTAATAGAGCATCGAGCTGGGAAGTCGGAAATCTTCTTCCTGAGATCAAATCTGGCCTCAGATCCTTAGTAGTTGGGGGACCCTAGGCAAGTCACTTCACCCTGTTTGCCTCAGTTTGCTCAACTGTAAAATGGACTGGAGAAGGAACTGGCAAATCAGTCCTGTATCTCTGCCAAGAAAGCCCCAAATGGGGTCACAGAGAGCCAACAACTTTGAGAAGGAGGGTTAATGAAGCAGGAGCTTGGATAGTACCGGTGCCCTGGAGAGGTCCGAGGGGGATCAACCACCGGTTGGGAAGCCGGGGATCCTCGAGGTAAGCCCCATGAGGGCGGGGCTCGTTTCCAACTTTGCATCCCCAGCGCTTCCTGGCACACAGTAGGCACTTGTTGCACTGAACTGAACTGAACTCTTGTCCCCTGAGCACTGCGGCAAAAGGACGATTCTCGGACGAAGAAACAGCTTTAGTTTCTCTGCAAAACGCCGATGAGCCCACAGCAGGGTAGAGAGGTGGCCACGATGCTGCGCCCATTGGCCCAAACTACAGTAGGTCACCCTTACTGTTCTGAGTCAAGCCCTCTCCTGGGGGTACTTTGGAGCGCAGGGAGAAGGTGCTAGGAGCCCGAGCAGACGGAGTGTGCACAGGGATAGGGTGCTAGGAGCCCGAGCAGAGGGAGTGTGCACAGGGATAGGGTGCTAGGAGCCCGAGCAGACAGAGTGTGCACAGGGATAGGGTGCTAGGAGCCCGAGCAGACGGAGTGTGCACAGGGATAGGGTGCTAGGAGCCCGAGCAGAGGGAGTGTGCACAGGGATAGGGTGCTAGGAGCCCGAGCAGAGGGAGTGTGCACAGGGATAGGGTGCTAGGAGCCCGAGCAGAGGGAGTGTGCACAGGGATAGGGTGCTAGGAGCCCGAGCAGACAGAGTGTGCACAGGGATAGGGTGCTAGGAGCCCGAGCAGACGGAGTGTGCACAGGGATAGGGTGCTAGGAGCCCGAGCAGAGGAGTGTGCACAGGGATAGGGTGCTAGGAGCCCGAGCAGAGGGAGTGTGCACAGGGATAGGTGCTAGGAGCCCGAGCAGAGGGAGTGTGCACAGGGATAGGGTGCTAGGAGCCCGAGCGGAGGGAGTGTGCACAGGGATAGGGTGCTAGGAGCCCGAGCAGAGGGAGTGTGCACAGGGATAGGGTGCTAGGAGCCCGAGCAGACAGAGTGTGCACAGGGATAGGGTGATAGGAGCCCGAGCAGACGGAGTGTGCACAGGGATAGGGTGCTAGGAGCCCGAGCAGAGGGAGTGTGCACAGGGATAGGGTGCTAGGAGCCCGAGCAGAGGGAGTGTGCACAGGGATAGGGTGCTAGGAGCCCGAGCAGAGGGAGTGTGCACAGGGATAGGGTGCTAGGAGCCCGAGCGGAGGGAGTGTGCACAGGGAGAAGGTGCTAGGAGCCCGAGCAGACGGAGTGTGCACAGGGATAGGGTGCTAGGAGCCCGAGCAGAGGGAGTGTGCACAGGGATAGGGTGCTAGGAGCCCGAGCAGAGGGAGTGTGCACAGGGATAGGGTGCTAGGAGCCCGAGCAGACGGAGTGTGCACAGGGAGAGGGTGCTAGGAGCCCGAGCAGAGGGAGTGTGCACAGGGATAGGGTGCTAGGAGCCCGAGCAGACGGAGTGCGCACAGGGATAGGGTGCTAGGAGCCCGAGCAGACGGAGTGCGCGCAGGGATAGGGTGCTAGGAGCCGAGCAGACGGAGTGCGCGCAGGGATAGGGTGCTAGGAGCCCGAGCAGACGGAGTGTGCGCAGGGATAGGGTGCTAGGAGCCCGAGCAGACGGAGTGCGCGCAGGGATAGGGTGCTAGGAGCCCGAGCAGACGGAGTGCGCGCAGGGATAGGGTGCTAGGAGCCCGAGCAGACGGAGTGTGCGCAGGGAGAGGGTGCTAGGAGCCCGAGCAGACGGAGTGTGCACAGGGATAGGGTGCTAAGAGCCCGAGCAGAGGGAGTGTGCACAGGGATAGGGTGCTAGGAGCCCGAGCAGAGGGAGTGTGCACAGGGATAGGGTGCTAGGAGCCGAGCAGACAGAGTGTGCACAGGGATAGGGTGCTAGGAGCCCGAGCAGACGGAGTGTGCACAGGGATAGGGTGCTAGGAGCCCGAGCAGAGGGAGTGTGCACAGGGATAGGGTGCTAGGAGCCCGAGCAGAGGGAGTGTGCACAGGGATAGGGTGCTAGGAGCCCGAGCAGAGGGAGTGTGCACAGGGATAGGGTGCTAGGAGCCCGAGCGGAGGGAGTGTGCACAGGGAGAAGGTGCTAGGAGCCCGAGCAGACGGAGTGTGCACAGGGATAGGGTGCTAGGAGCCCGAGCAGAGGGAGTGTGCACAGGGATAGGGTGCTAGGAGCCCGAGCAGAGGGAGTGTGCACAGGGATAGGGTGCTAGGAGCCCGAGCAGACGGAGTGTGCACAGGGAGAGGGTGCTAGGAGCCCGAGCAGAGGGAGTGTGCACAGGGATAGGGTGCTAGGAGCCCGAGCAGACGGAGTGCGCGCAGGGATAGGGTGCTAGGAGCCCGAGCAGACGGAGTGCGCGCAGGGATAGGGTGCTAGGAGCCCGAGCAGACGGAGTGCGCGCAGGGATAGGGTGCTAGGAGCCCGAGCAGACGGAGTGCGCGCAGGGATAGGGTGCTAGGAGCCCGAGCAGACGGAGTGTGCGCAGGGAGAGGGTGCTAGGAGCCCGAGCAGACGGAGTGTGCGCAGGGATAGGGTGCTAAGAGCCCGAGCAGAGGGAGTGTGCACAGGGATAGGGTGCTAGGAGCCCGAGCAGAGGGAGTGCGCACAGGGATAGGGTGCTAGGAGCCCGAGCAGAGGGAGTGCGCACAGGGATAGGGTGCTAGGAGCCCGAGCAGACGGAGTGTGCTTGCCAGATGAACCAACGCAGCAACCAACTGGCAAGCATTTATAGACCTCCTACTGTTTGCTCCCTCTGCATGAAGGGGAAACAGTTGGCAGCTTCCTGACTTCATCTCCTCTCTGGCTGTCACCTGGGATAAATTCCTGCTCCTCTAGGGAGGCGCATCTAGTCCAGTTCTTCCTTTCACAGATCGGGAAGCCGAGGTCCGGCCAGATGAGACGTCTCGTCCTCGTCCGCCCCGCCTTGACTGACTGGCTGATGCACTGGCCGGTGCTTTAGTTGTATTCCTCCGCATGGGCGCGCACCCACAATGCGCTGTGCCCTCCGAGGCGGAGGCAGAACACACAGAATCCGGGGCAGGGGCGCTTTCCCTAACAGGCTCCGTGACTCGATTTCCCCTCCTTCCCCCAGCCCCCACCTCTTGTTCTTAGAAAGGCAATAGGAGTATCCCATTGCTGCTGTGTAAGGGCGGGGTGGGGGGAAGGGAGGGAGACAGGTTTGGAGCACAAAGTTTTGCAAGAGTGGATGGTGAAAACTGTCTTGGCGTGGATTTGGAAAAATAGAATGCTCTTAATTTATTAAAAAAAAAAAAAGAAATATAATAGATGCTTCTCAGGTGGAGGAGCTGGAGGGCACAGCCTGGAAGTCAGGAGGACCTGAGTTCAAATCCAGCCCCATGCATTTGACACTTACTAGCCGTGTGACTCCGGGCAAGTCACTTAACTCCCAATGTTTCTCCAAAAAAAGTTCTTTTTAAATTTTTTTTAAAAAGGAAGAAAGGGGGGGGGGTAAGCTGAGAGCTCTAGGGCTCTGCTCCCCATCCCTGTGAGTCCCCGACAGGCCAATCCCTGGCCAATACTCCACATATTGTAAGTTCCTCAAATGCAGGAGCTTTCCTACTTTTCTCTTTCTCCCCACAGGGCGCCCCGTGCTTACTGAATGCTTTCATTCATTCACTTGTTCACTTAAACCGGGCGGTACAGCCACAGGAACACGGAGGTGTTAGATTGCATTAGGAGTCTTTAATCTGAGATTTTACAAACTTTCCAACAATTTTCAGATAATCCGTTTCCTTTGGGATCCTGGGTATTTTATGCTTTCAGACACATGACTTTTGGAAGGGCTGCATCCCGAGCTTCCCAGGGATGCTGTCTGAGGAGCCCAGGACCCTGCAAGAGTACGGATCCCTGGCACAGCAGCCTCCAAGACCCAGAACTGATTGCCTCGGGTCTTGCTTATTTTGCCCACGCCTGGGACAGTGACAGGGACGCAAGAGACTAATAACTGAAGCTCTTGCGTGTGGGAAGTGGGTGAACAGCTCAGGGCTTGGGGTTGCCATGGGACTTCCTCACATCCTAAAAAAATAAGAGGCAGTTTTAGAGAATCCTGGGAAAACTCGATGGAATTGACAGCGAGGAAGGGGAAGGTTGACAGCGAGGGAGGGGAAGGTTGACAGCGAGGGAGGGGAAGGTTGACAGCGAGGGAGGGGAAGGTTGACAGCGAGGGAGGGGAAGGTTGCCTGAAGAAGTCGGTCTGACAAGAAGCTTTGAAAGCCAGTGCTAGCATCCGGGAGGCCTCGAGCTGCGGAGTGGGATACAGGCTCTCGCTGGAAAGGACTTTGTCCGGAAGGCGCCCATTTGTTATGGGGGTTTTCCTCGTTCTTTTTTTCCTCTTCCATTTAAGGATGGGATAAGGGGTGGGGGGAGGTGAAGGGATAGGGCCAGACGAATAAAGAGCGAGCGAGACTGAAGCCTAAATGCACAGAAGGAAGACCAGAACAAGCCGGAGAAGCAAGAGAGCTCTCTGGGTAATGGGAGCCGGGAGATGGCCTGGGAGAAGCCCCTTCCCCGGATAACTCTAGTTCCCCATCCGCTGAATGAGTGACTCAGTGACCCTTCGTGCGAGAGGGGCGGCCTCACCCCATTCGCTGCCCCTGGGGACCCCAGGCTGACAACCTTCGAAGGCCTTCATGGAGAACAAGGGCTGCAGACCCGGGGAGCCGGGGCGGGTGAGACCAGAGGGAAGGAGCCGTTGGGGAGCTCCCGAGTGGTCTCCCCATCCCCCGGAGGGACTGACAAAAGCAGCTCGGGACGGGGAGGACAAAAGTGTGCGGTCTCTGCATCTGCCCAACAAATGGCAGCGGAGGCTTTGTCTGCGATCCCGGTCATTCTGTCGGCCAGTCATTCATTGGGGGAGGGGGGGGCTGGGCCGGGCTGTCAGAGGAGGTCCGGCCTGGACTTTCCGTGCTTTCAGATCCCGCAGCCTCACAACCGTCCCAGGGAAGCCCGGCCATTTCCACTACACACAAAGTAGGGGAGGATTTCCCCTCACCTTTTGTCCCTGAGAGGTTCAGGGCTCCGTTCCCACCAGGGGCCACCTGACTTCCCCTTCCCTCCCTCCCCGTCTCAGGCTCTCCTGGGTAACCCTGGCAGCGAGCTGGGGCCCGGGCAGGGCAGCCCTGGGGTGGGACGCTAAGCTAGGGACGGCTCTGCCCCCAGCCGGGGACGGCTCTGCCCCCCCAGCCGGGGACGGCTCTGCCCCCCATCCGGGGACGGCTCTGCCCCCAGCCAGGGACGACTCTGCCCCCAGCCGGGGACGGCTCTGCCCCCATTGCAGACTTGGTTAAAATTCAGGCACCTTGAGAAGCACCTGTGGGGCTGAGAACAGGGGCTTCCCACCTGAGAACTGAGTGTCGCGTTGGGGCAGAGCAATAACCAGGCTCTCTGTCCCCCTGATGGTTCCCGGGCAATCCGGCTCTGGGCTCCTGGCCCTTCTCTTCCCTGGCCGGAAGCCCCCCAGGCCTCCAACGCCACGAGATGGGACAGAGTGCTCCGCGGTGTCTGAGGACGGACTTGGCTCGGCTGACCCCACCGGTGACCTTCCCCTCCCCCGGGGCATCACCTCATGGGGTGCCCAGACCGTGCCCACTTCTACCAGTTCCAGACTGAACCGCGACAGCAAGCCTCTGGGAGCTGGGACGTTCCGAGCCCCAGGCTCCAGGCTCCTGGACGGCTCCCCAGTTCGGTCCAGTGCTGGACTCGGGGATGGGATGGACTGACCGGCCCAGGAGGCCACGGCTCCATCGGGGAAGGCGGCTCCTTTCCGGCTGCTCGCCGTGGAGCGGGGCACGGGGCGGGCTTCACAATGACCGCAGCCACTGCCTGGGCCGGGGCCCCGGGGTCTGCTGGGCCGCCACTCGTTCCCAGGGTCGGCAGGAGCGGGACATCGGCGAGAGGAGCAGAGGAAGCTGGGCGACCTCCCGGGGCAGGGGACCAGCCCTCATGCCCGCTGGGCACTGCCAGGTGGGGCACTGCCACGCGGGCCCTGGGAGGCCCAGATCCGGGGCCACGATTCGGCTCCAGGACTTTTCTTTTGTTCAAGAGAAAGCTCGTGGCGGCAGGAGGGAGAGGAGGGCCGGCTGGAGATACTGAGGCGCTTTGTTCTTAATCTCTGAAAATCTCTGGCTCCGGGAGGAGGACTGAGTGAGCAACAATGCGGCCAGATTCAGCCCTGATCTTTGGACATCGGCGTCTGGGAGGAAAGCCAGGCCCCAAGGAGAAACCCCGGGCGCCCAGTCCCAGCCCCCGTCTCCTGGGACCGAGGTGAGGCGAGGCTGTGAAAAAGGAGCCCTCCCACGAGCTACACTGATCGGCTCCGAGCCTCAGTTTACTCATCTGTGAAAGGGGTCAACAATGCTGGCGCCTTCTGTCTCACAGCTTTCCTTTGGCACTCAGGTTAGCCCCCGCCAGGCCCAGGAGACCCCCCAGCGCGCCCCTCCGCCCGCCATAGCCCCTCCCTGTGCTTCTGCGCTCAGGAATGGCAGAAGGGGAGGACCCAGCCAGCCCCAGGGAGGGGAAGCGGGCTCCTCGTGCCCAGCAGCCCCTCTGATCTCACGGGGCCGCTTTGGGTGTCTGAGGGGTGGCGAGATCACGGCCAGTTCCCTTGCCCCGCTCCTTTCTTTGTACTTCAGGGGGGGAAGCAGTTTTCATCCCTTACAGTGGCCCAGAAACGGGAGCTGGAATAGCGAGGGGCGCGCCCACCTTCGTGAAGAGCATTTTGATGCGTGGGGGTCATGAGGGAGATGGAGAGTGACTGACACGTAGGGCCAGCAGAGCCGTACCTAGCCAGGGGCAGACGGGGCTGTGCTCCAGGGCGCTGATACCCACCAGTGACCAGAGAAATATTTTTCCTTCCTCCGGCGTGTTGCCTCAGGGACGTGTGCAAGCTTCACTGCCGTGGGGCCCATCTGTAAG